>NW_027077760.1:1354000-1692500 GCF_963924675.1 Phocoena phocoena | reverse complement strand
CCCTATCCCTAACCCTAACCCTAACCCTAACCCTTACCCGAAGCCTTACCCTAACCCGTCCCCTAATCCTTACCCGTACGCTAACACTAACCCGTAGCCTAACACGTACGCTCACCCTAAACCATTGTCGTACCCTAAACTTTCCCCTAAACCGTCCCCGTCCCCTAACCCTAACCCTAACCCTAACCCTAACCCTAAACCTTACCCGAAGCCTTACACTAAACCGTCCCCTAAACCTAACTCATACGCTAACACTAACCCGTACCCTAACACGTACACTCACCATGAACCGTTCTCGTACCCGAACCTGTCCCCTAAACCGTCCCCGTCCCCTAACCCTAACGCTAACCCTAACCCTAACCCTTACCCGAAGCCTTACTCTAACCCGTCCTCTAATCCTAACCTGTATTCTAACTCTAACCCGTACCCTAACACTTACGCTCATCCTAAACCGTTGTCGTACCCTAACCTGTCCCCTAAACCGTCCCCGTCCCCTAACCCTAACCCTAACCCTAACCCTAACCCTTACCCGAAGCCTTACCGTAACCCGTCCCCTAATCCTAACCCGTACGCTAACCCTAACCCGTACCCTAACACGTACGCTCACCCTAAACCATTGTCGTACCCTAACCTGTACCCTAAACCATCCCCGCCCCTATCCCTAAACCTAACCCTAACCCTAACCCTTATCCGAAGCCTTACCCTAACCCGTCCCCTAATCCTAACCGGTGTGCTAACACTAACACGTACCCTAACACGTACGCTCACCCTAAAACTTTGTCGTACCATAACCTGTCCCCTAAACCATCCCCGTCCCCTAACCCTAACCCTAACCCTAACCCTAACCCTTACCCGAAGCCTTTCCCTAACCCGTCCCCTAATCCTTACCCGTACGCTAACAGTAACCCGTAGGCTAACACGTACACTCACCCTAAACATTTGTCGTACCCTAACCTGTCCCCTAAACCGTCCCCGTCCCCTAACACTAACCCTAACCCTAATCCTTACCTGAAGCCTTACGCTAACTCGTCCCGTAATACTAACACGTACGCTAACACTAACTCGTACCCTAACACGTACGCTCTCCCTAAATCATTGTCTTACGCTACCCTGTCCCCTAAACCGTCCCCGTCCCCTAACCCTAAACCTAAACCTAATCCTTACCCGAAGCCTTACCCTTACCCGTCCCCTAATCCTAACACGTACGCTAACACTAACCCGTAGCCTCACACGTACGCTCACCATAAACCTTGTCGTACTCTAACCTGTCCCCTAAACCGTCCCCGTCCCCTAACACTAACCCTAACCCTAACCCTAACCCTTACCCGAAGCCTTACCCTAACCCGTCCCCTAATCCTAAACCGTACGCTAACACTAAACCATACCCTAACACGTACGCTCACCCTCAACCGTTGTCGTACACTAACATGTCCCCTAAACCGTCCCCGTCCCCTGACCCTAACCCTAACCCTAACCCTAACCCTTACCCGAAGCCTTATCCTAACCCGTCCCCTAATCCTAACCCGTACGCTAACAGTAACCCGTACCCTAACACGTACGCTCACCCTAAACCGTTGTCGTACCCTAATCTGTCGCCTAAACCATCACCGTCCCCTAACCCTAACCCTAACCCTAACCCTAACCCGAACCCTTACCCGAAGCCTTTCCCTAACCCGTCCCCTATTCCTTAACCGAACGCTAACACTAATCCATACCCTAACACGTACGCTCACCCAAAACCGTTGTCGTGCCCTAACTTGTCCCCTAAACCGTCCCCGTCCCCTAAACCTAACCCTAAACCTAACCCTAACCCTAACCCTTACCCGAAGCATTACCCTAACCAGTCCCCTAATCCTAAACCGTATGCTAACTCTAACCCGTACCCTAACACGTACGCTCACGCTAAACCGATGTCGTACCCTAACCTGTGCCCTAAACCGTCCCCGTTCCCTAACCCTAACCCTAACCCTAACCCTAACCCTTACCCGAAGCCTTACCCTAACCCGTCCCCTAATCCTAAACCGTACGCTAACACTAACCCGTACACTAACACGTACGCTCAACCTAAACCGTTGTCGTACCCTAACCTGTGCCCTAAACCGTCCCCGTCCCCTAACTCTAACACTAACCCTAACCCTAACCCTTACCCGAAGCCTTACCCTAACCCATCGCCTAATACTAACACGTATGCTAACACTATCTCGTACCCTAACACGTACGCTCACCCTAAACCGTTGTCGTACCCTAACCTCTCTCCTAAACCGTCCCCGTCCCCTAACCCTAACCCTAACCCTAAACCTAAACCTTACCCGAAGCCTTACCCTAACCCGTCCCCTAATCCTAACCCATACGATAACACTAACCCGTACCCTAACACGTACGCTCACCCTAAACCGTTGTCGTACACTAACCTATCCCCTAAACCGTCCCCTTCCCTGTCCCCTAACCCTAAACCTAACCCTAACCCTAACCTTTACCTGAAGCCTAACCCTAACCCGTCCCCTAATCCTAACCCGTAGGCTAACCCTAAGCTGTACCCTAACACGTATGCTCACCCTAAACTGTTGTCGTACCCTAACCTGTCCCCTAAACCGTCCCCATCCCCTAACCCTAACCCTAACCCTAACCCTAACCCTAACCCTTACCCGAAGCCGTACCCTAACCCGTGCCTTAATCCTAACCCGTACGCTAAAACTAACCCATAGCCTAACACGTACGCTCACCCTAAACCGTTGTCGTACCCTAACCTGTCCCTTAACCTTCCCCGTCCCCTAACCCTAACCCTAACCCTAACCCTTACCCGAAGCCTTACCGTAACCCGTCCCCTAATCCTAACCCGTACACTAACACTAAACCGTACCCTAACATATACGCTCAACCTAAACCGTTGTCGTACCCTAACCTGTCCCCTAAACCTTCCCCATCTCCTAACCCTAACCCTAACCCTAAACCTTACCCGAATCCTTACCCTAACCCGTCCTCTAATCCTAAACCGTACGCTAACACTAACCCGTACCCTAACACGTACGCTCACCCTAAACTCTTGTCGTACTCTAACCTGTCCCCTAAACCGTCCCCGTCCCCGTCCCCTAACCCTAATCCTAACCCGAACCCTTACCTGAAGCCTTACCCTAACCCGTCCCCTCATCCTAACCCGTACGCTAACACTAACCTGTACCCTAACACCGACGCTCACCCTAAACCGTTGTCGTACCCTAACCTGTGCCCTAAACCGTCCCCGTCCCCTAACCCTAACCCTAACCCTAACCCTAACCCTTACCCGAAGCCTTACACAAAACCATCCCCTAATCCTAACCCGTACGCTAACCCTAACCCGTCCCCTAACACGTACGCTCACCCTAAACCATTGTCGTACCCTAACCTGTACCCTAAACCATCCCCGCCACTATCCCTAACCCTAACCCTAACCCTAACCCTTACCCGAAGCCTTACCCTAACCCGTCCCCTCATCCTAACCTGTACGCTAAAACTAACCCGTACACTAACACGTACGCTCACCCTAAACCGTTGTCGTACCGTAACCTGTCCCCTAAACCGTCCCCGTCCCCTAACCCTAACCCTAACCCTAACCCTTACCCGAAGCCTTACCCTAACCCATCCCCTAATCCTAACCCATACGATAACACTAACCCGTACCCTAACACGTACGCTCACCCTAAACCGTTGTCGTACCCTCACCTGTCCCCTAAACCGTACCCGTCCCCTAACCCTAACCCTAACCCTAACCCTAAACCTAAACCTTACCAGAAGCCTAACCCTAACCCGTCCCCTAATCCGAAACCGTACGCTAACACTAACCCGTACCCTAACACGTACGCTCACCCTAAACCGTTGTCGTACACTAACCTCTCCCCTAAACCGTCCCCGTCCCCGTCCCCTAACCCTAACCCTAACCCTAACCCTAACTCTTACCCGAAGCCTTACCCTAACCCTTCCCCAAATCCTAACCCGTAGGCTAACACTAACCCATACCCTAACACGTATGCTCACCCTAAACCGTTGTCGTACCCTAACCTGTCCCCTAAACCGTCCCTGTCCCCTAACCCTAACCCTAACCCTAACCCTAAACCTTACCAGAAGCCTTACACTAACCCGTCACGTAATCCTATCACATACGCTAACACTAACCGGTACCCTAACACGTACACTCACCCTAAACAGTTGTCGTTCCCTAACCTGTCCCCTAAACCGTCGCCGTCCCCTAACCCTAACCCTAACCCTAACCCTAACCCTTACCTGAAGCCTTACCGTAACCCGTCCCTTAATCCTAACCCGTACGCTAACACTAACCCGTACCCTAACACGTACGCTCACCCTAAACTTTGTCGTACACTAACCTGTCCCCTAAACCATCCCCGTCCCCTAACCCTAACCCTAATCCTAACCCTAACCCTAAACCTTACCCGAAGCCTTACCCTAAACCGTCCCCTAAACCTAACCCATACGCTAACACTAACTCGTACCCTAACACGTACGCTCACCCTAAACCGTTTTCGTACCCGAAACTGTCCCCTAAACCGTCCCCGTCCCCTAACCCTAACGCTAACCCTAAACCTAACCCTTACCCGAAGCCTTACACTAACCCGTCCCCTAATCCTAACCCGTAGGCTAACACTAACCAGTACCCTAACACGTACGCTCACCCTAAACCGTTGTCGTACCCTAACCTGTCCCCTAAACCATCACCATCCCCTAACCCTAACCCTAACCCTAACCCTAACCCGAACCCTTACCCGAAGCCTTACCCTAACCTGTCCCCTAATCCTAACCCGTACACTAACACTAACCCGTACCCTAACACGTACGCTCACCCTAAACCGTTGTCGTACCCTAACCTCTCCCCTAAACCGTCCCCGTCCCCTAACCCTAACCCTAATCCTAACCCTAACCCTTACCCGAAGCCTTACCCTAACCCGTCCCCTAATCCTAACCCGTATGCTAACTCTAACCCGTACCCTAACACGTACGCTCATCCGAAACCGTTGTCGTACCCTAACCTGTCCCCTAAACCGTCCCCGTCCCCTAACCATAACCCTAACCCTAACCCTAAACCTTACCTGAAGCCTTACCCTAACCCGTCCCCTAATCCTAACCCGTACGCTAACAATAACCCGTACCCTAACACGTACGCTCACCCTAAACCGTTGTCATACACTAACCTGTCCCCTAAACTGTCCCCGTCCCCGTCCCCTAACCCTAAACCTAACCCTAACCCTAACCCTTACCCGAAGCCTTTCTCTAACCCGTCCACTAATCCTAAACTGTAGGCTAACACTAACCCGTACCCTAACACTTATGCTCAACCTAAACCGTTTTCGTACCCTAACCTGTCCCCTAAACCGTCCCCGTCCCCTAACCCTAACCCTAACCCTAACCCTTACCCGAAGCCTTACCCTAACCCGTCCCCTAATCCTAACCCGTACACTAACACTAAACCGTACCCTAACACATACACACACCCTAAACCGTTGTCGTACACTAACCTGTCCCCTAAACCGCCCCCATTTCCTAAACCTAACCCTAACCCTAACCCTTACCCGAAGCCTTACTCTAACCCGTCCCCTAATCATAAACCGTACGCTAACCATAACCAGTACCCTAACACGTACGCTCACCATAAACCGTTGTCGTACCCTAACCTGTCCCCTAAACCGTCCCCTAACCCTAACCCTAACCCTAACCCTTACCCGAAGCCTTACCCTAACCCGTCCTGTAAGCGTAACCCGTACGCTAACACTAACCCATACCCTAACACGTACGCTCACCCTAAACCGTTGTCGTACACTAACCTGTCCCCTAAACCGTCTCCGTCCCCTAACCCTAACCCTAACCCTAACCCTAACCCTTACCCGAAGCCTTACTCTAACCGGTCCCCTAATCCTAACCCGTACGCTAACCATAACCAGTACCCTAACACGTACTCTCACCCTAAACCTTTGTCGTACCTTAACCTGTCCCCTAAACCGTCTCCATCCACTAACCCTAACCCTAACCCTAAACCTAACCCTTACCCGAAGCCTTACCCTAACCCGTCCCCTAATCCTGAACGGTACGCTAACACTAACCCGTAGCCTAACACGTATGCTCACCCTAAACCGTTGTCGTACACTAACCTGTCCCCTAAACCGTCCCCGTCCCCTAACCCTAACCCTAACCCTAACCCTAATCCTTACCTGAATCCTTACGCTAACTCGTCCCGTAATCCTAACCCGTACGCTAACACTAACCCGTACCCTAACACGTACGCTCACCCTAAACCGTTGTCGTACCCTAACATGTCCCCTAAACCGTCCCCGTCCCCTAACCCTAACCCTAAACCTAACCCTAACGCTAACCCTTACCCGAAGCCTTACCCTAAACCGTCCCCTAATCCTAAGCCGTACACTAACAATAACCTGTACCCTAACACGTACGCTCACCCTAAACAGTTGTCGTACCCTAACCTGTCCCCTAAACCGTCCCCGTCCCCTAACACTAACCCTAACCCTAACCCTAACCCTTACCCGAAGCCTTACCCTAACCAGTCCCGTAATCCTAACCCATACGCTAACACTAACCCGTACCCTAACACGTACACTCACCCTAAACAGTTGTCGTACCCTAACCTGTCCCCTAAACCGTCGCCATTCCCTAACCCTTACCCTAACCCTAACCCTTACCTGAAGCCTTAACCTAACCCGTCCCTTAATCCTAACCCGTACGCTAACACTAACCCGTACCCTAACACGTACGCTCACCACAACCGTTGTCGTACCCTAACCTCTCCCCTAAACTATCCCCGTCCCCTAACCCTAACCCTAATCCTAACCCTAACCCTAAACCTTATCCGAAGCCTTACCCTAAACCGTCCCCTAAACCTAACCCGTACACTAACACTAACCCGTACCCTAACACGTACGCTCACCCTATACCGTTGTCGTACCCGAACCTGTCCCCTACACCGTACCCGTCCCCTAACCCTAACCCTAACCCTAACACTTACCCGAAGCCTTACACTAAGCCGTCCCCTATTCCTAACCCGTATGCTAACACTAACCAGTACCCTAACACGTACGCTCACCCTAAACCGTTGTCGTACCCTAACCTTTCCCCTAAACCGTCACCGTCCCCTAACCCTAACCCTAAACCTAACACTAACCCGAACCCTTACCCGAAGCCTTACCCTTACCCGTCCCCTAATCCTAAATCGTACGCTATCACGAACCCATACCCTAACACTTATGCTCACCCTAAACCGTTGTCGTACCCTAACCTCGCCCTTAAACCGTCCCCATTCCCTAACACTAACCCTAACCCTAAACCTAACCCTAAAACTTACCCGAAGCCTTACCCTAAGCCGTCCCCTAATCCTATCCCGTACGCTAACAATAACCCGTACCCTAACACGTACGCTCACCCTAAACCGTTGTCGTACCCTAAACTGTCCCCTAAAACGTCCCCATTCCCTAACCCTAACCCTAACCATAACCATAACCCTAACCCTTACCCGAAACCTTACACTCAACCGTCCCCTAATCCTAACCCGTACGGTAACACTAACCCGTACCCTAACACGTACGCTCACCCTAAACCGTTTTCGTACCCTAACCTGTCCCCTAAACCGTCCCCATCACCTAACCCTAACCCTAACCCTAACCCTAACCCTTACCCGAAGCCTTACCCTAACCCGTCCCCTAATCCTAACCCGTACGATAACACTAACCCGTACCCTAACACGTACGCTCACCCTAAACCGTTATCGTACCCGAACCTGTCCCCTAAACCGTCCCCGTCCCCTAACCCTAACCCTAACCCAAACCCTAACACTTACCCGAAGCCTTACTCTAACCCGTCCCCAATCCTAACCCGTACGCTAACACTAACCCGTACCCTAACACGTACGCTCACCCTAAAACTTTGTCGTACCCTAACATGTCCCCTAAACCTTCACCGTCCTCTAACCCTAACCCTAAACCTAACCCTAACCCGAACCCTTACCCGAAGCCTTACTCTAACCCGTCCCCTAATCCTAACCCGTACGCTAACACTAACCCGTACCCTAACATGTACACTCACCCTAAACAGTTGTCGTACCCTAACCTGTCCCCTAAACCGTCGCCGTCCCCTAACCCTAACCCTAACCATAATCCTAACCCTTACCTGAAGCCTTACACTAACCCGTCCCTTAATCCTAACCCGTACGCTAACACTAACCTGTACCCTAACACGTACTCTCAACCTAAAACTTTGTCGTACCCTAACCTGGCCCCTAAACCATCCCCATCCCCTAACCCTAACCCGAATCCTAACCCTAACCCTAACCCTTACCCGAAGCCTTAACCTAAACCGTCCCCTAAACCTAACCCGTAACCTAACACTAACCCGTACCCTGACACGTACGCTCACCCTAAACCGTTGTCGTACCCAAACCTGTCCCCTAAACCGTCCCCGTCCACTAACCCTAACATTAACCCTAACCCTAACCCTAACCCTTACGCGAAGCCTTACACTAACCCATCCCCTAATTCTAAACCGTATGCTAACCCTAACACGTACACTAACACGAACGCTCACCCTAAACCATTGTCGTACCCTAACCTGTACCCTAAACCATCCCCGTCCCCTATCCCTAACCCTAACCCTAACCCTAACCCTTACCCGAAACCTTACCCTAACCCGTCACCTAATCCTAACCGGTACGCTAACACTAACACGTACCCTGACACGTACGCTCACCCTAAAACGTTGTCGTACCATAACCTGTCCCCTAAACCGTCCCCCTCCCCGTCCCCGTCCCCTAACCCTAACCCTAACCCTTACCCGAAGCCTTACCCTAACCCGTCCCATAAGCCTAACCCGTACGCTAACACTAACCCATACCCTAACACGTACGCTCACCCTAAACCGTTGTCGTACACTAACCTGTCCCCTAAACCGTCCCCGTCCCCTAACCCTAACCCTAACCCTAACCCTTACCCGAAGCTTTACTCTAACCCGTCCCCTAATCCTAACCCGTACGCTAACCATAACCAGTACCCTAACATGTACACTCACCCTAAACCGTTGTCGTACCCTAAACTGTCCCCTAAACCGTCTCCGTCCCCTAACCCTAACCCTAACCCTAACCCTAACCCTTACCCGAAGCCTTACCCTAACCCGTCTCCTAATCCTAACCCGTACGCCAACACTAACCCGTAGCCTAACACGTACGCTCACCCTAAACCGTTGTCGTACCCTAACCTGTCCCCTAAACCGTCCCCATCCCCTAACCCTAACCCTAACCCTAACCCTAACCCTAATCCTTACCTGAAGCCTTACGCTAACTCGTCCCGTAATCCTAACCCGTACGCTAACACTAACCCGTACCCTAACACGTACGCTCACCCTAAAGCGTTGTCGTACACTAACATGTCCCCTAAACCGTCCCCGTCCCCTAACACTAACCCTAAACCTAATCCTAACGCTAACACTTACCCGTAGCCTTACCCTAACCCGTCCCCTAATCCTAACCCGTACGCTAACAATAACCCGTACCCTAACACGTACACTCACCCTAAACAGTTGTCGTACCCTAACCTGTCCCCTAAGCCATCCCCGTCCCCTAACCCTAACCCTAACCCTAACCCTAACCCTTACCCGAAGCCTTACACTAACCCGTCCCATAAGCCTACACCGTACGCTAACACTAACCCGTACCCTAACACGTACGCTCACCCTAAACCGTTGTCGTACACTAACCTGTCCCCTAAACCGTCCCCGTCCCCTAACCCTAACCCTAATCCTAACACTAACCCTTACCCGAAGCTTTAGTCTAACCCGTCCCCTAATCCTAACCCGTACGCTAACCGTAACCAGTACCCTAACACGTACACTCACCCTAAACCGTTTTCGTACCCTAACCTGTCCCCTAAACCGTCCCCGTCCCCTAACCCTAACCCTAACCCTAACCCTTACCTGAAGCCTTAACCTAACCCGTCCCTTATTCCTAACCCGTACGCTAACACTAACCCGGACCCTAACACGTACGCTCACCCTAAACCGTTGTCGTACCCTAACCTGTCCCCTAAACCATCCCCGTCCCCCAACCCTAACCCTAATCCTAACCATAACCCTAAACCTTATCCGAAGCCTTACCCTAAACCGTCCCCTAAACCTAACACGTACGCTAACACTAACCCGTACCCTAACACGTACGCTCACCCTAAACCGTTGTCGTACCGAAACCTGTCCCCTAAACCGTCCCCGTCCCCTAACCCTAACCCTAACCCTAACACTTACCCGAAGCCTTACCCTAACCCGTCCCCTATTCCTAACCCGTACGATAACACTAATGAGTACCCTAACACGTACGCTCACCCTAAACAGTTGTCGTACCCTAACCTCTCCCTTAAACCGTCCCCATCCTCTAACACTAACCCTAACCCTAAACCTAACCCTAACCCTTACCCGAAGCCTTACCCTAACCCGTGCCCTAATCCTAACCCTTACACTAACAATAACCCGTACCCTAACCCGTACGCTCACTCTAAACCGTTGTCGTACCCTAACCTGTTCCCTAAACCGTCCCTGTCCCCTAACCCTAACCCTAACCCTAACCCTAACCCTTATCCGTAGCCTTACCCTAACCCATCCTCTAATCCTAACCCGTACGCTAACACTAAACCATACCCTAACACATACGCTCACCCTAAACGGTTGTCGTACACTAACCTGTCCCCTAAACCGTCCCCGTCCCCTAACCCTAACCCTATCCCTAACCCTAACCCTAATCCTTACCCGAAGCCTTACTCTAAACCGTCCCCTAATCCTAACCCGTACGCTAACCATAACCAGTACCCTAACATGTACGCTCACCCTAAACCGTTGTCGTACCCTAACCTGTCCCCTAAACCGTCCCCGTGCCCTAACCCTAACCCTAACCCTAACCCTTACCCGAAGCCTTACCCTAACCCGTCCCCTAATCCTAACCCGTACGCTAACACTAAACCGTAGCCTAACACGTACGCTCACCCTAAACCGTTGTCGTACCCTAACATGTCCCCTAAACAGTCCCCATCACCTAACCCCAACCCTAAACCTAACCCTAACGCTAACCCTTACCCGAAGCCTTACCCTAACCCGTCACCTATTCCTAACCCGTACGCTAACAATAACCCGTACCGTAACACGTACGCTCACCCTAAACAGTTGTCGTACCCTAAACTGTCCCCTAAACCGTCCCCGTCCCCTAACACTAACCCTAACACTAACCCTAACCCTAACCCTTACTCGAAGCGTTACCCTAACCCGTCCCGTAATCCTAACCCGCACGCTAACACTAACCCGTACCCTAACACGTACACTCACCCTAAACAGTTTTCGTACCCTAACTTGTCCCCTAAACCGTCGCCGTACCCTAACCCTAACCCTAACCCTAACCCTAACCCTTACCCGAAGCCTTACCTTAACCCGTCCCCTAATCCTAACCCGTACGCTAACCCTAACCCATACCCTAACACGTACGGTCCCCCTAAACCGTTGTTGTACCGTAACCTGTCCCCTAAACCGTCACCGACCCCTAACGCTAACCCTAACCCTAACCCTAAGCCGAACCCTTACCCGAAGCCTTACCCTATCCCGTCCCCTAATCCTAACCCGTACGCTAACACGAACCTGTTCCCTAACACGTACGCTCCCCCTAAACCTTTGTCGTACCCTAACTTGTCCCCTAAACCGTCCCCGTCCCCTAACCCTAACACTAACCCTAACCCTAACCCTTACCCGAAGCCTTACCCTAACCCGTCCCCTAATCCTAACCCGTATGCTAACTCTAAACTGTACCCTAACAGGTACGCTCACCCTAATCCGTTGTCGCACCCTAACCTGTCCCCTAAACCGTCCCCATTCCCTAACCCTAACCCTAACCATAACCCTAAACCTTACCCGAAGCCTTACCCTAACCCGTCCCCTAATCCCAACCCGTACTCTAACACTAACCCGTACTCTAACACGTACGCTCACCCTAAACCGTTGTCGTACCCTAACCTGTCCCCTAAAGCGTCCCCGTCCCCTAACCCTAACCCTAACACTAACCCTAACCCTAACACTTACCCGAAGCCTTACCCTAACCCGTCCCCTAATCCTAACCCATACGATAACACTAACCCGTACCCTAACACGTACGCTCATCCTAAACCGTTGTCGTACCCTAACCTGTCCCCTTAACCGTCTCCGTACCCTAACCCTAAACCTAACCCTAAACCTTACACGAAGCCTTACCCTAACCCGTCCCCTAATCCTAACCCGTACGCGAACACTATCCCGTACCGTAACACGTACGCTCACCCTAAACCATTGTCGTACACGAACCTGACCCCTAAACCGTCCCCCTCCCCGTCCCCTAACCCTAACCCTAACCCTAACGCTAAACCTTACCCGAAGCCTTACCCTAACCCGTCCCATAATCCTAACCCGTAGGCTAACACTAACCCGTACCCTAACACGTATGCTCACCCTAAACATTTGTCGTACCCTAACCTGTCCCCTAAACCGTAACCGTCCCCTCACCCTAACCCTAACCCTAACCCTAACCCTTACCCGAAGCCTTACACTAACTCGTCCGCTAATCCTTACACGTACGCTAACAAGAACCCGTACCCTAACACGTACGCTCACCCTAAACAGTTGTCGTACACTAAGCTGTCCCCTAAACCGTCCCCGTCCCCTAACCCTAACCCTAACCCTTACCCGAAGCCTTACCCTAACCCGTCCCCTAATCCTAACCCATACGCAAACTCTAACCCGTACCCTAACACGTACGCTCACCCTAAACCGTTGTCGTACCCTAACCTGTCCCCTAAAACGTCCCCATCCCCTAACCCTAACCCTAACCCTAAACCTAACCCTAACACTTACCCGAAGCCTTACCCTAAACCGTCCCCTAATCCTAACCTGTACGCTAACACTAACCCGTACCGTAACACGTACGATCACCCTAAAACGGTGTCATACCCTAACCCGTCCCCTAAACCGTCCCCGTCCCCTAACCCTAACCCTAACCCTAAACCTAACCCTAAACCTTACCCGAAGCCTTACCCTAACCCGTCCCCTAATCCTAACCCGTATGCTAACACTAAACCGTACCCTAACACGTACGCTCACACTAAACCGTTGTCGTACCCTAACCTGTCCCCTAAACCATCCCCATCCCCTAACCCTAACCCTAAACCTAACCCTAAACCTTACCCGAAGCTTTATGCTAAAACGTCCCCTAATCCTAACCCGTACGCTAACACTAACCCGTACCCTAACACGTACGCTCACCCTAAATCGTTGTCGTACCCTAACCTGTACCCTAAACCGTCCCCGTCCTGTAACCCTAACCCTAACCCTAAGCCTAACCCTAACCCTTACCCGAAGCCTTACCCTAACCCGTCCCCTAATCCTAACCCGAACGCTAACACTAACCCGTACCCTAACAAGTACGCTCACCCTAAACCGTTGTCGTACCCTAACCTGTCCCCTAAACCGTCCCCATCCCCTAACCCTAACCCTAACCCTAACCCTTACCCGAAGCCTTATCCTAAACCGTCCCCTAATCCTAACCCTTACGCTAACACTAACCCGTACCCTAACACGTACGCTCACCCTATACCGTTGTCGTACACAAACCTGTACCCTAAACGGTCCCCGTACCGTAACCCTAACCATAACCCTAACCCTAACCCTTACCCGAAGCCTTACCCTAAATCGTCCCCTAATCCTAACCCGAACGCTAACACTAACCCGTACCCTTACACGTACGCTCACCCTAAACCGTTGTCGTACCCTAACCTGTCCCCTAAACCGTCCCCGTCCCCTAACCCTAACCCTAATCCTAACCCTAACCCTAACCCTTACCCGAAGCCTTACCTTAACCCGTGTTCTAATCCTAACCCGTACGCTAACACTAACCCGTACCCTAACACGCACGCTCACCCTAAAACGTTGTCGTACCCTAACCTGTCCCCTAAACCATCCCCGTCCCCTAAACCTAACCCTAACCCTAACCCTATCCCTTACCCGAAGCCTTACACTAACCCGTCCCCTAATCCTAACCCGTACGCTAACACTAAACCCTACCCTAACACATACGCACACCCTGAACCGTTGTCGTACACTAACCTGTTCCCTAAACCGTCCCCGTACCCTAACCCTAACTCTAACCCTAACCCGTAGCCTTACTCTAACCCGTCCTCTAATCCTAATCCGCACGCTAACACTAACCCGTACCCTAACACGTACGCTCACCCTAAACCGTTGTCGTACCCTAAACTGTCCCCTAAACCGTCACCGTCCCCTAACCCTAACCCTAACCCTAACCTTAACCCTAACCCGAACCCTTACCCGAAGCCTTACCCTAACCCGTCCCCTAATCCTATCCCGTACGCTAACACTAACCCGTACCCTAACACGTACGCTCAGCCTAAACCTTTGTCGTACCCTAACCTGTCCCGTAAACCGTCCCCATCCCCTAACCCTAACACTAACCCTAACCCTAACCCTAACCCTTACCCGAAGCCTTACCCTAACCCCTCCCGTAATGCTAACCCGTACGCTAACACTAACCCGTACCCTAACACGTACACTCACCCTAAACAGTTGTCGTACCCTAACCTGTCCCCTAAACCGTCGCCGTACCCTAACCCTAACCCTAACCCTAAACCTAACCCTTACCTTAAGCCTTACCCTAATCCGTCCCTTAATCCTAACCCGTACGCTAACACTAACCTGTACCCTAACACGTACGATCACCCTAAACCTTTGTCGTACCCTAACCTGTCCCCTAAACCATCCCCGTCCCCTAACCCTAACCCTAATCTTAACCCTAACCCTAACCCTTACCCGAAGCCTTACCCTAAACCGTCCCCTAAACCTAACCCGTAACCTAACACTAACCCGTACCCTAACATGTACGCTCACCCTAAACCGTTGTCGTACCCGAACCTGTCCCCTAAACCGTCCCCGTCCGCTAACCCTAACATTAACCCTAACCCTAACCCTAACCCTTACCCGAAGCCTTACACTAACCCATCCCCTAATCCTAAACCGTATGCTAACCGTAACACGAACCCTAACACGTACGCTCACCCTAAACCATTGTCGTACCCTAACCTGTACTCTAAACCATCCCCGTCCCCTACCCCTAACCCTAACCCTAACCCTAACCCTTACCCGAAGCCTTATCCTAACCCGTCCCCTAATCCTAACCGGTACGCTAACACTAACACGTACCCTAACACGTACGCTCACCCTAAAACGTTGTGGTACCATAACCTGTCCCCTAAACCGTCCCCGTCCCCGTCCCCTAACCCTAACCCTAACCCTAACCCTAACCCTTACCCGAAGCCTTACCCTAACCCGTCCCATAAGCCTAACCCGTACGCTAACACTAACCCAAACCCTAACACGTACGCTCACCCTAAACCGTTGTCGTACACTAACCTGTCCCCGAAACCGTCCCCGTCCCCTAACCCTAACCCTAACCCTAAACCTAATCCTTACCTGAAGCCTTACGCTAACTCGTCCCGTAATCCTAACCCGTACGCTAACACTAACCCGTACCCTAACACGTACGCTCACCCTAAAGCGTTGTCGTACACTAACATATCCCCTAAACCGTCCTCGTCCCCTAACACTAACCCTAAACCTAACCCCATCGCTAACCCTTACCCGTAGCCTTACCCTAACCCGTCCCCTAATCCTAACCCGTACGATAACAATAACCCGTACCCTAACCCGTACACACACCCTAAACAGTTGTCGTACGCTAACCTATCCCCTAAGCCGTCCCCATCCCCTAAACCTAACCCTAAACCTAACCCTAACACTTACCCGAAGCCTTACCCTAACCCGTCCCATAAGCCTAACCCGTACGCTAACACTAACCCATACCCTAACACGTACGCTCACCCTAAACCGTTGTCGTACACTAACCTGTCCCCTAAACTGTCCCTGTCCCCTAACCCTAACCCTAACCCTAACACTAACCCTTACCCGAAGCTTTAGTCTAACCCGTCCCCTAATCTTAACCCGTACGCTAACCATAACGAGTACCCTAACACGTACACTCACCCTAAACCGTTGTCGTACACTAACCTGTCCCCTAAACCGTCCCCGTCCCCTAACCCTAACCCTAACCCTAACCCTAATCCTTACCTGAAGCCTTACGCTAACTCGTCCCGTAATCCTAAACACGTACGCTAACACTAACCCGTACCCTAACACGTACGCTCACCCTAAAGCGTTGTCGTACAAATAACATGTCCCCTAAACCGTCCCCGTCCCCTAACCCTAACCCTAAACCTAACCCTAACGCTAACCCTTACCCGTAGCCTTACCCTAACCCGTCCCCTAATCCTAACCCGTACGCTAACAATAACCCGTACCCTAAGACGTACACTCACCCTAAAGAGTTGTCGTACCCTAACCTGTCCCTAAACCGTCGCCGTCCCCTAACCCTAACCCTAACCCTAACCCTAACCCTTACCTGAAGCCTTAACCTAACCCGTCCCTTAATCCTAACCCGTACACTAACACTAACCCGTACCCTAACACGTACGCTCACCCTAAAACCGTTGTCGTACCCTAACCTGTCCCCTAAACCATCCCCGTCCCCCAACCCTAACCCTAATCCTAACCATAACCCTAACCCTTATCCGAAGCCTTACCCTAAAACCGTCCCCTAAACCTAACACGTACGCTAACACTAACCCGTACCCTAACACGTACGCTCACCCTAAAACCGTTGTCGTACCCAAATCTGTCCCCTAAACCGTCCCCGCACCCTAACCCTAACCCTAACCCTTACCCGAAGCCTTATCCTAAACCGTCCCCTAATCCTAACCCTTACGCTAACACTAACCCGTACCCTAACACGTACGCTCACCCTAAAACCGTTGTCGTACCCAAACCTGTACCCTAAACGGTCCCCGTACCGTAACCCTAACCATAACCCTAACCCTAACCCTTACCCGAAGCCTTACCCTAAACCGTCCCCTAATCCTAACCCGAACGCTAACACTAACCCGTACCCTTACACGTACGCTCACCCTAAACCGTTGTCGTACCCTAACCTGTCCCCTAAACCGTCCCCGTCCCCTAACCCTAACCCTAATCCTAACCCTAACCCTAACCCTTACCCGAAGCCTTACCTTAACCCGTGTTCTAATCCTAACCCGTACGCTAACACTAACCCGTACCCTAACACGCACGCTCACCCTAAAACGTTGTCGTACCCTAACCTGTCCCCTAAACCATCCCCGTCCCCTAAACCTAACCCTAACCCTAACCCTATCCCTTACCCGAAGCCTTACACTAACCGGTCCCCTAATCCTAACCCGTACGCTAACACTAAACCCTACCCTAACACATACGCACACCCTGAACCGTTGTCGTACACTAACCTGTTCCCTAAACCGTCCCCGTACCCTAACCCTAACTCTAACCCTAACCCGTAGCCTTACTCTAACCCGTCCTCTAATCCTAACCCGCACGCTAACACTAACCCGTACCCTAACACGTACGCTCACCCTAAACCGTTGTCGTACCCTAAACTGTCCCCTAAACCGTCACCGTCCCCTAACCCTAACCCTAACCCTAACCTTAACCCTAACCCGAACCCTTACCCGAAGCCTTACCCTAACCCGTCCCCTAATCCTATCCCGTACGCTAACACTAACCCGTACCCTAACACGTATGCTCAGCCTAAACCTTTGTCGTACCCTAACCTGTCCCGTAAACCGTCCCCATCCCCTAACCCTAACACTAACCGTAACCCTAACCCTAACCCTTACCAGAAGCCTTACCCTAACCCCTCCCGTAATCCTAACCCATACGCTAACACTAACCCGTACCCTAACACGTACACTCACCCTAAACAGTTGTCGTACCCTAACCTGTCCCCTAAACCGTCGCCGTCCCCTAACCCTAACCCTAACCCTAAACGTAACCCTTACCTGAAGCCTTACCCTAACCCGTCCCTTAATCCTAACCCGTACGCTAACACTAACCTGTACCCTAACACGTACGCTCACCCTAAACCTTTGTCGTACCCTAACCTGTCCCCTAAACCATCCCCGTCCCCTAACCCTAACCCTAATCTTAACCCTAACCCTAACCCTTACCCGAAGCCTTACCCTAAACCGTCCCCTAAACCTAACCCGTAACCTAACACTAAACCGTACCCTAACATGTACGCTCACCCTAAACGGTTGTCGTACCCGAACCTGTCCCCTAAACCGTCCCCGTCCGCTAACCCTAACATTAACCCTAACCCTAACCCTAACCCTTACCCGAAGCCTTACACTAACCCATCCCCTAATCCTAAACCGTATGCTAACCGTAACACGAACCCTAACACGTACGCTCACCCTAAACCATTGTCGTACCCTAACCTGTACTCTAAACCATCCCCGTCCCCTACCCCTAACCCTAACCCTAACCCTAACCCTTACCCGAAGCCTTATCCTAACCCGTCCCCTAATCCTAACCGGTACGCTAACACTAACACGTACCCTAACACGTACGCTCACCCTAAAACGTTGTGGTACCATAACCTGTCCCCTAAACCGTCCCCGTCCCCGTCCCCTAACCCTAACCCTAACCCTAAACCTAACCCTTACCCGAAGCCTTACCCTAACCCGTCCCATAAGCCTAACCCGTACGCTAACACTAACCCATACCCTAACACGTACGCTCACCCTAAACCGTTGTCGTACACTAACCTGTCCCCTAAACCGTCCCTCTCCCCTAACCCTAACCCTAACCCTAACACTAACCCTTACCCGAAGCTTTAGTCTAACCCGTCCCCTAATCTTAACCCGTACGCTAACCATAACGAGTACCCTAACACGTACACTCACCCTAAACCGTTGTCGTACCCTAACCTGTCCCCTAAACCGTCCCCGTCCCATAACCCTAACCCTAACCCTAACCCTAATCCTTACCTGAAGCCTTACGCTAACTCGTCCCGTAATCCTAACACGTACGCTAACACTAACCCGTACCCTAACACGTACGCTCACCCTAAAGCGTTGTCGTACAATAACATGTCCCCTAAACCGTCCCCGTCCCCTAACCCTAACCCTAAACCTAACCCTAACGCTAACCCTTACCCGTAGCCTTACCCTAACCCGTCCCCTAATCCTAAGCCGTACGCTAACAATAACCCGTACCCTAACACGTACACTCACCCTAAAGACTTGTCGTACCCTAACCTGTCCCCTAAACCGTCGCCGTCCCCTAACCCTAACCCTAACCCTAACCCTAACCCTTACCTGAAGCCTTAACCTAACCCGTCCCTTAATCCTAACCCGTACACTAACACTAACCCGTACCCTAACACGTACGCTCACCCTAAACCGTTGTCGTACCCTAACCTGTCCCCTAAACCATCCCCGTCCCCCAACCCTAACCCTAATCCTAACCATAACCCTAACCCTTATCCGAAGCCTTACCCTAAACCGTCCCCTAAACCTAACACGTACGCTAACACTAACCCGTACCCTAACACGTACGCTCACCCTAAACCGTTGTCGTACCCAAACCTGTCCCCTAAACCGTCCCCGCCCCCTAACCCTAACCCTAAACCTAACACTTACCCGAAGCCTTACCCTAACCCGTCCCCTATTCCTAACCCGTACGATAACACTAATGAGTACCCTAACACGTACGCTCACCCTAAATCGTTGTCGTACCCTAACCTCTCCCTTAAACCGTCCCCATCCCCTAACCCTAACCCTAACCCTAAACCTAACCCTAACCCTTACCCGAAGCCTTACCCTAACCCGTCCCCTAATCCTAACCCGTACGCTAACAGAAACTCGTACCCTAACACGTACGCTCACTCTAAACCGTTGTCGTACCCTAACCTGTTCCCTAAACCGTCCCTGTCCGCTAACCCTAACCCTAACCCTAACCCTAACACTTACCCGAAGCCTTACCCTAACCCATCCCCTAATCCTAACCCGTACGCTAACCCTAACACTAACCTTAACCCTTACCCGAAACCTTACCATAAACCGTACCCTAATCCTAACATGTACGCCCTCACTAAACCGTACCCTAACACATACGCTCACCCTGAACCGTTGTCGTACCCTAACCTGTCCCGAAAACAGTCCCCGTCCCCGTCCCCTAACCCAAACCCTAACCCTAACCCTAACACTTACCCGAAGCCTTACCCTAACCCGTCCCCTAATCCTAACCCGTACGCTAACACTAACCCGTACCCTAACACGTACGCTCAACCTAAACCGTTTTCGAACACTAACCTGTCCCCTAAACCGGCCCCTAACCCTAACCCTAACCCTAACCCTATCTCTAACCCTAACCCTTACCCGAAGCCTTACCCTAACCCATCCCCTAATCCTAAACCGTACACTAATACTAAACCGCACCCTAACACGTACGCTCACCATAAACCATTGTCGTACCATAACCTGTCCCCTAAACCGTCCCCGTCCCCTAACCCTAACCCTAACCCTAACCCTAACCCTTACCCGAAGCCTTACCCCAACCCGTCCCCTAATCCTAACCCATACGCTAACACTAACCCATACCCTAACACGTATGCTCACCCTAAACCGTTGTTGTACCCTAACCTGTCACCTAAACCGTCCCTGTCTCCTAACCCTAACCCTAACCCTAACCCTAACCCTTACCCGAAGCCTTACCCTAACCCGTCCCCTAATCCTAACCCGTACGCTAACACTAACCCGTACCCTAACACGTACGCTCACCCTAAACCGTTGACGTAACCTAACCTGTCCCCTAAACCGTCCACGTCCCCTAACCGTAACCCTAACCCTAACCCTAACCCTTACCCGAAGCCTTACACTAAACCGTCCCCTAATCCTAACCCGTACACTAATACTAACCTGTACCCTAACACGTACGCTCACCCTAAACCGTTGTCGTACGCTAACCTGTCCCCTAAACCGTCCCCATCCCCTTACCCTAACCCTAACCCTAACCCAAACCCTTACCCGAAGCCTTACCCTAACCCGTCCCCTAATCCTAACCCGTACGGTAACACTAACCCGTACCCTAACACGTACGCTCACCCTAAACCGTTGTCGTACCCTAACCTGTCCACTAAACCGTCCCCGTCTCCTAACCCTAACCCTAACCCTAACCCTAACCCTTACCCGAAACCTTACCCTAACCCGTCCCCTAATCCTAACCCGTACGCTAACACTAACCCGTACCCTAACACGTACGCTCACCCTAAACCGTTGTCGTACACTAATGTGTCCACTAAACCGTCCCCGTCCCCTAACCCTAACCCTAACCCTAACCCTAAACCTAACCCTTACCCGAAGCCTTACTCTAACACGTCCCCTAATCCTAACCCGTATGCTAACACTAACCCGTACCCTAACACATACGCTCACCGTAAACCGTTGTCGTACAATAACCTGTCCCCTACACCGTCCCCGTTCCCGTCCCCTAACCCTAACCCTAACCCTTACCCGAAGCCTTACACTGACACGTCCCCTAATCCTAACACGTACGCTAACAGTAACCCGTACCCTAACACGTATGCTCACCCTAAACCGTTGTCGTACACTAACCTATACCCTAACCCGTCCCCGTCCCCTAACCCAAACACTAACCCTAACCCTAACACTTACCCGAAGCCTTACCCTAACCCGTCCCCTAATCCTAACCCGTACGCTAACACTAACACGTACCCTAACACGTACGCTCACCCTAAACCGTTTTCGAACACTAACCTGTCCCCTAAACCGTCCCCGTCCCCTAACCCTAACCCTAACCCTAACCCTAACCCTTACCCGAAGCCTTACCCTAACCCGTCCCATAATCCTAACCCGTACACTATCACTAACCGTTACCCTAACACGTACGCTCACCCTAAACCGTTGTCATATCCTAACCGGTCCCTTAAACCATCCCCGTCCCCTAACCCTAACCCTAACCCGATCCCTAACCCTAACCCTTACCCCAGGCCTTAACCTAACCCGTCCCCTAATCCTAACCCGTACGCTAACACTAACCCGTTCCCTAACACGTACGCTCACCCTAAACCGTTGTCGTACCCTAACTTGTCCCCGAAACCGTCCACGTCCCCTAACGGTAACCCTAAACCTAACCCTAATCCTAACCCTCACCCGAAGCCTTCCCCTAACCCGTCCCCTAATCCTACTCCGTACGTTAACACTAACCCGTACCCTAACACGTACGCTCACTCTAAACCGTTGTTGTACCCTAAACCGTCCCCTAAACCGTCCCCGTCCCCGAACCCTAACCCTAACACTAACCCTAACCCTTACCTGAAGCCTTACACTAACCCGTCCCCTAATCCTAACGCGTACGCTAACACTAACCAGTACCCTAACACGTACGCTCACCCTAAACCGTTGTCGTACCCTAACCTGTCCCCTAAAACGTCCCCATCCCCTAACCCTAACCCTAGCCCTACCTCTAATCCTAACACTTACCCTAAGCCTTACCCTAACCCGTCCCCTAATCCTAACGCGTACGCTAACACTAACCAGTACCCTAACACGTACGCTCACACTAAACCGCTGTCGTACCCTAACCTGTCCCCTAAACAGTCCGAGTCCCCTAACCCTAACCCTAACCCTAAACCTAAACCTAACCCTAACACTTACACGAAGCCTTACACTAACACGTCCCCTAATCCTAAGCCGTACGCTAACACTAAGTCGTACCCTAACACATACGCTCACCCTAAACCATTGTCGCACCCTAACCTGTCCCCTAAATCGTCCCCATCCCCTAAACCTAACCCTAACCCTAACCCTTACCCGAAGCCTTACACTAACCCGTCCCCTAATCCTAACGCGTACACTAACACTAACCAGTTCCCTAACACGTACGCTCACCCTAAACCGTTGTCGTACCCTAACCTGTCTCCTAAATCGTCCCCATCCCCTAACCCTAACCCTAGCCCTAACTCTAACCCTAACCCTTACCCGCAGCCTTACCCTAAACCGTGCCTTAAACCTAACCCGTACACTAACACTAAACAGTACCCTAACACGTACGCTTAACCTAAACCCTTGTACACTAACCTGTCCCCTAAACCGTCCCCGTACCCTACCCATAACCCTTATCCTAACCCCAACACTAACCCTTACCCGAAGCCTTACCCTAAACCCTCCCCTAATCCTAACCCGCACGCAAACACTAACCCGTACCCTAACATTTATGCTCACCCTAAACCGTTGCCGTACCCTAACCTGTCCCCTAAACCTTCCCCGTCCCCTAAACCTAACCTTAACCCTAACCCTAACCCTTACCTGAAGCCTTACCCTAACCCGTCCCCTAATCCTAACCTGTACGCTAACACTAACCCGTACCGTACCACGTACGCTCACCCTTAACCGTTGTCCTACCCTAACCTGTCCCCTAAACTGTCCCTGTCCCCTAACTCTAACCCTAACCCTTACCCGAAGACTTACCCTAACCCATCCCCTAATGCTAACCCGTACGTTAACACTAACCCGTACCCTAACACGTACGCTCACCCTAAACCGTTGTCTTACCTAACCCGTCCCCTAAACCGTCCCCGTCCCATAACCCTAACCCTAACCCTTACCCGAAGCCTTACCCTAACCGGTCCCCTAATCCTAACCCGTACACTAACACTAACCTGTACCCTAACATGTACGCTCACCCTAAACCGTTGTCATACCTTAACCTGTCCCCTAAACCCTCCCCGTCCCCTAACCTTAACCCTAACCCTAACCCTTACCCGAAGCCTTACCCTAACACTTCCCCTATACCTAATCCGTACGCTAACACTAACCCGTACCCTAACACCTACGCTTACCCCAAACCGCTGTGGTATCCTAACCTTTTCCCTAAACCGTCCCCGTCCCATAATGCTTAACCTAAATCTTTACAGATGCCTGTCCCTAAACCGTCCCCAAATCCTAACCCATACGCTAACACTAAACTGTACCCTAACACGTAGGCTCACCCTAAATCGCTGTCGTACCCTAATCTGTACCCTAAACCGTCCCTTTCCCCAACCCTATCCCTCACCCTAACACTTACACGAAGCCTTACTCTAACCTGTCCCCTAATCCTAACCCAAATGCTAACACTGACCAGTACCTTAACATGTACGCTCACCCTAAAGCATTGTCGTACCCTAATCTGTACCCTAACACCTCCTCATCCACTAACCCTAACTCTAACACTTACCTGAAGCCTTACCCTAACACATCCCCTAATCCTAAACCGTGCGCTAACACTAACCCATACCCTAACTCGTACGATCACACTAAACCGTTGTCGTACACTAACCTGTACTCTAAACCTTCCCTGTCCCCTAACCCTAACCCTAATCCTTACCGGAAAAGTTACCCTAACCCGTCCCCTAATCCTAACCCGTATGCTAACATTTACACCTACCCTAACTTGTATGCTCAATGAAAACCGTTGTCATACACTAACCTGTACCTAAACAGTCCCTGTCCCATAACCCTAACCCTAACCCTTATCCGAAGCCTTACCCTAACCCGTCACCTAAGCCTAACTGGTACGCTAACACTAACACATACCCTAACATGTACACTCACCCTAAACCATTGTCTTCCCCAAACCTGTACCTTAAATCGTCCCTGGCCCTGTCCCCTAACATTAACCATAACCCTAACCCTTACCCGAAGCCTTATCCTAACCCGTCCCCTAATCCTAATCCGTACGCCAACACTAACCCATACCCTTACACCTACGCTCACCTTAAATCGTTGTCGTACACTAAATTGTACCCTAAACCGTTCCCATTCCCTAACCTAATCCCTAACCCTAACCATAAACCTAATCATTACCCGAAGCCTTAGTCTAAACTGTCCCCTAATCCTAAACCGTATGCTAGCACTAACACATACCCTAACATGTACACTCAACCTAAACTGCTGTCGTATTCTAACCTATACCCTAAACCGTTCCCATCCCCTAACCCTAACCCTAACCCGACGTCTTACCCTATCCCTTCCACTAATCATGGACCATACACTAACACTAAACCTTACCCTAACATGTATTCTCACACTAACACATTGTGGTACCCTAACCTGTACCTTGAACCGTCTCCATCTCCTAACCCTAACCCTAACCCTAACCCTTACCCTAAGCCTTACCCTAACCCGTCCCCTAATTCTAACCCATATGCTAACACTAACCTGTGCCCTAACATGTATGCTCACCCTAAACTGTTGTCGTACCCTAACCTGTACCCTAAACCGTCCCTGTCCCTGTTCCCTAACACTAACACATACCCGAATCATGTCTCTAAACCTTACACTAATCCTAACCCTTATGGTAGCACTAACATGTACCCTAAAACATACGCTCACCCTAAACTTTTGTCATTCCCTAACCTGTATCCTAAATGGTCCCAGTCCCCTAACAATAACCCTAAACCTAAACCTAAACCTAACCCTTACGTGAAGCTTTACCCTAACCCGTCCCTTAATCCTAACCCGTACACTAATACTAACCCATAACCTAACACGTACGCTCACCCTAAATCATTGTCATACCCTAACCTGTACCATAAATCGTCGTTGTCCCCAACCTCAAACCGTTTCCCGAAACCTTATACTAACCCTTCCCCTAATCCTAACCCGTAAACTAACACTAACATGTACCCTAACACTTACGCTCACCCTATACCGTTGTCGTACCTTAAATTGTACCCTAAACTGTCCCCATCCCCTAACCCTAACCCTAACCCGAACCCTTACCCAAAGCCTTACGCTAACCCATCGGTAATCCTAACCCGTACGCTATCACTAACCTGTATCCTAACATGTACACTCACACTAAACAATTGTCGTACCCTACCCTGTACCCTAAAACGTCCCCATCCCCTAAACCTAAACTTAAGCCTTAGCCGAAGCCTTACCCTAACACCTCCCGTAATCCCGACCCGTTTGCAAACACTAACCCATACCTTAACACGTGTAGTCAACCTAAACTGTTGTCATACACTAAACTGTACCCTAAACCGTCCCCGTCCCCCAACCCGAACCCTAAATCTTACCCTTACCCGAAGTCTTACCTTAACCCGTCCCATAATCCGAAACTGTACGCTAACGCTAACCCATACCCTATCACGTACACTCACCCTAAACCGTTGTCATACCCTAACCTGTAACAAAAACCGTCCCCATCCCCTAACCTTAACCCTAACTCTTATCCGAAACCTTACCCTAACACGTCCTCTAATCTTAACCCATACGCTAACACTAACCCATAGCCTAAAATGTACGCTCAACCAAAACTCTTGTTTTACCCTACACTGTACCCTAAACCGTCCCCATCCCTAACCCTAACACTTTCCCTAAACCTTACAGTAACCCGTCCCCTAATCTAAACCCGTACGCTAACACTAACTCTTACTCTAACTGCTATGCTCACCCTAAACCTTTGTCTTACACTAACCTGTACCCTAAACCGTCCCTGTCTCCATCCCCTAACCCTAACCCTAACCCTACCCCTAACCCTTACCTGAAGCCTTACCCTAACCCATCCCCTAATCCTAAACTGTACGCTAACCCTAACCAATACCCTAACACATACGCAGACCCTAAACCATTGTCCTACCATGATCTGAACCGTAAACCATCCCTGTGCCCTAACCCTAACTCTAAACCTAACCCTTTCCCAAAGCATTACACTAACCCGTCCACTAATCCTAACCCATACACTAACATGAACCCATCCCCTAACATATATGTTCTACTTAATTAGTTGTCGTACCCCAACCTGTATCCTAAACCTTCCCCATACCCTAACCCTAAACTTAACACTAACCCTTACCCAAAGCCTTACCCTAACACGTCATCTAACCCTAAACCGTACGCTAACACTAATACATACCCTAACTGTTACGCTCACCCAAAAATGTTGTCGTACCTAACCTGTACACTAAACCATTCCCTTCCCCTAACCCAAATGCTAAAACTAACCCTTACACCAAACCTTACCCTAACCCTTCCCCTAACCCTAACCCGTACACTAACACTATCCCGTACTCTAATACATACGCTCACCCTAAACCTTACCCGTCCCCTGAGCCTAACCCTAAACCTAACCCTTACCCAAAGCCGAACCCTAACGCGTCCCATATTCCTAACCAGTTCACTTACACTAAACCATACCCAAACACATACGCTCCCCTAAACCATTGTCATACCCTAACATGTACCCTAAACCATCCCCTTCCCCTAACCCTACCCCTAACACTTATGCGAAGACTTACCCTAACCCGTCCCCTATTCCTAGCCCATACGGTGACACTAACCATTACCGTAACACGTATGCTCACCCTAAACCGTTTTCGTACCCTAACCTTTACCCGAATCCGTCCCTGTCCATTAACCCTAACCCTAAACCTTACGTGAAGCCTTACCTTAACCTGTCTCCTAATGTTAATCCATACACTAACACTAATCCGTACCCTCACACCTATGCTCACCCTAAATTGTTGTAGTAATATAACCTGTACCTTAAACCATCCCCATCCCCAAACCCTAACCCTAACCCCAACCCAGAGCACTTCCTCTTATGGTTCTTTACCTTAGGGAAATGAAATCAAAAAGACACATCTATGCCAAAGTTTGGGATGGCTCCTTTTACAAGAACCTCGTCTATGATACAAGTTAAATATCCCAGAAAGGGAAATTTGGATAAAGAATTAGTGGTACTTACCTACAACTGAATATCACTCAGCAATGAAATCCATGTCTTCAGGTCCGAAGCAACATAATGAGTGGATTCAGGTATGATGATTCTAAGTGAAATAAGTCACACAGAAAAAGAAACATCATAAGATGTCACTAATACACGGAACTTAATCTTGGCTACACATGAACTGAATTACAAAACAGAACAGGGTCTCACATTTAGAAAACCTACTTATGCTTGCTTAATGGGAAAGGTGGGTTGGGCTGCTGCATAAAACCAGAGACTGAAATTAGCACACATACCGTTCCTAAAACAAATATGTAATAGAATAGACCTACTCCTTGCTCAACGAAATGGACTTGACACCCCATATTCAAGACCTAGGAATATACCTGACTAGTAAGAATCTAAAAACCTATGGATTTATATGTCCCCGTAAGAGAATCAAGCGTGTGTACAGCAGCATAAACGCAGCAGTGAAAATCATCTAAATCCCATTATCAATATAAATTTCAAGAAAAACCACAATAACAGAGAAATACAGAACAATTCTTAAATATTTCAATCAGGGCTAGTGATGCAACCTGGATTCAGCACATCTACACCTAGAGCTGGGTGAGACATAAGGCAGAACACTTGGGCTCATTGGTTTGTTGAGGTTCGGTGAGCAAATGCAGACCCTTTGAAGTCATACTGCATGGTACCTATTCCATGAGGCCCAACTGTCCAGGTTAAAGGGATTCTTCTTTCAGCTAAAAAATGCACGGGGAGCCCAGAATATTGTCCACTGTGTGATCTGGAAACGTTTTTAAAGGCATCTCAAATTTCATTCCCTTGTACTCGGGCTCAGCATTCCAGATGCTTTACTAACACTCACCCAACTAGGTGAGTCGGTGCCTTTAACCTCCTGTTTGGCCCAGTTTGCAATTTCTGCGGAAGATGAACAGGAATAGGGAGAACCAATGAGAAAGTAGCTGTAGATGTTTGGAAGGGCAAATTTAAGTCTCATTTCCCAACAGGAAGATGAATTAACCAAATGCTCAGCATACACTGCCGGAACCAGATTAGGGTCTGAAGCTATCTTGCGGTTTTGCAGTCAGCTCACAAGAAAGCGAGTTGGAGAAAGGAGCTCAGGGGCACTGTAATTCACAAACCTGCACAGTTATAAGTGACAGCAATCATCCAAAATTATATTGAAGTAAGGCTGCGAAGAGGACTTGAAAGTGAGGCAGAATTGCAGGAAACCAATCTGGGAGGAAGACTGGAGTTGCATTTAAAACATAGGAAAACAGGCAGAACGAGGACAATGATGCACTTGGCAAAAAAAGCGCGTATGCTTTTTTCCTGAATATATTCAGGAAAAAACGCATACGTGCTTTTTGGCCAAATAAGCAAGCATGAAAAGGAAATCTGCACTACAATAAAGTCAAACTCCCCCCCCAGATCAAAAGGGCCATCTACAAAAAGTGTAAAATTCCAAAGCCAGGAAACACCACCAAGAAGAGGGAGCCTTGTTATGCCGATGGGCGGGACGTAAATTGCCAACAGCCATTCTGGAGACCTGTATGGTGTTTCCTGAAACACGTAAGAAACAAAGCAACACAGCCTATGGTACTTCCACTTATGGTCCTATAGCTTACGGAAATTAAAATCAAAAACAGACAGCCACCCCAATATTTGGGACTGCTGTGTTCACAAGAAGCTCGTCTACAGTATCAGGTAAATATCCCAGAAAGCAAAAAATGGATAAAGAAGTTGTGGCACGTATGTACAATGCAATATCACTCAGCAATGAAATCTGTGTCATCAGGCCCGTAGCGGCATAGTGAGTGGATGCAGGTACGGTGATTCTACGTGAACTACGTCACACAGAAAAAGAAACATCATAAGATATCACTAATACACGGAATGTAAACTTGACTACACATGAACTGAATTACAAAACAGAACAGGGTCTCCAATTTAGAAAACCAACTAGTGCTTGCTTATGGGGAAAGGTGCGTTGGGGTGCTGCATAAAATCAGAGACTGAAATTAGCACAGATAACTTTCCATAAGCCAAATATGTAATAGACAAGGCCTACTCCTTGCTTAAAGAAATGGACCCAACACCACATATTCAACGCCTAGGAATATACCTGACTAGGAAGAATCTTAAAACCCATGGATATATATGTCTCCATAAGAGAATCAAGCGTGTGTACAGCGGCCGAAACGCAGTAGTGAAAATCCGATAAATCCCATTATCAAAATTAATTTCGAAAACAAAACACAAAGACAGTGAAATAGAGAGCAATTCTTAAATAATTCACTCAGGGCATGTGATGCAACTGGGATTTAACACATCTACACCCAGAGCTGGTTGAGACATAAGGCTGGACACTTCAGGCTGATAGCATTGGTGAGTTTCGGTGAGCAAATGCAGACCCTTTGAAGTCATACTGCATGGTACCCATTCCATGGGTCCCAACTCTGCAGGTTCAAGGGATTCTCCCTCCAGCTAAAACATGCATGGGAAACCCAGAGTATCGTCCACCGTGTGATTGGGAAACGATTTAAAATGCATCTCAGTTTTCGTATCCTGGTCCTCGGGTTCACCATTCCAGATGCTTTACTAACACTCTCCCCGCTTGGAGATGCAGTGCCTTTAACCTCCTCTTTGGCACAGCTTGCAATTTCTGTGCAAGATGAACAGGCATAGGGAGAACCAATGAGGGACTAGCAGTAGGTGTCTGCACGGGCAAATGTAACGCTCATTGCCCACCAGGAAGAGGAATTAAACAAAGGCTCAGTGTGCCCTGCTGGAAACAGATTAGGGCCTGAAGCAATCCTGCGGTTTTGTGCCCAGCTCACAAAAAAGCGAGTTGAAGAAAGGAGCTCAGGGGCACTGTAATTCACAAACCTGCAGAGTTATAAATGACAGCTATCTTCCAAAATTATATTGAAGTAAGCCTGCGAAGGGGACTTGAAAGCGGGGCAGAATTTCAGGAAAACGATTGCAGGGGGTAGACTGGAATTGCCCTGAAAGCATAGGAAAAGAGGCAGAACGTCGACAATGATGCACTTGGCCAAAAATGGCGTATGCGTTTTTTCCTGAATATATTCAGGAAAAAACGCATATGCCCTTTTTGGCCAACCAAGCAAGCCTGTAAAGGAAATCTGCACTACAATGAAGTCTCACTGCCCCCCGGGCAAGAGGGCCATCTGAAAAAAGTGTAAAATCCAGAAAGGTAGGACAGAATATGGAGAACAGGGAGCCTTGTTATACTGATTGGCAGGATGTAAATTGCCAACAGCCAACCTGGAGAAGTGTATGGTGTTTCCAGAAACACGTAAGAAATAAAGAAACACAGCCTATGACAATTGCACTTATGGTCCTATTGCTTAGGGAAATTAAAATCAAAAACAGAGAGCCACCCCAAAGTTTGGGACGGCTGTGTTCCCAAGAAGCTCGTCTACAGTACCAGGTAAATATCCCAGAAAGCAAAAAATGGATAAAGAAGTTGTGGCACGTACGTGCAATGCAATATCACTCAGCAATGAAATCTGTGTCATCAGGCCCGTAGCGGCATAGTGAGTGGATGCAGGTACGGTGATTCTACGTGAACTACATCACACAGAAAAAGAAACATCATAAGATATCACTAATACACGGAATGTAAACTTGACTACACATGAACTGAATTACAAAACAGAACAGGGTCTCAAATTTAGAAAACCAACAAGTGCTTGCTTATGGGGAAAGGTGCCTTGGGGTGCTGCATAAAACCAGAGACTGAAATTAGCACAGATAACTTTCCATAAGCCAAATATGTAATAGACAAGACCTACTCCTTGCTCAACGAAATGGACCCAACACCACATATTCAACGCCTAGGAATATACCTGACTAGGAAGAATCTTAAAACCCATGGATATATATGTCTCCATAAGAGAATCAAGCGTGTGTACAGCGGCCGAAACGCAGTAGTGAAAATCCGATAAATCTCATTATCAAAATAAATTTCGAAAACAAAACACAAAGACAGTGAAATAGAGAGCAATTCTTAAATAATTCACTCAGGGCATGTGATGCAACTGGGATTTAACACATCTACACCCAGAGCTGGTTGAGACATAAGGCTGGACACTTCAGGCTGATAGCATTGGTGAGTTTCGGTGAGCAAATGCAGACCCTTTGAAGTCATACTGCATGGTACCCATTCCATGGGTCCCAACTCTGCAGGTTCAAGGAATTCTCCCTCCAGCTAAAACATGCATGGGAAACCCAGAGTATCTTCCACCGTGTGATTGGGAAACGATTTAAAATGCATCTCAGTTTTCGTATCCTGGTCCTCGGGTTCACCATTCCAGATGCTTTACTAACACTCTCCCCGCTTAGAGATGCAGTGCCTTTAACCTCCTCTTTGGCACAGCTTGCAATTTCTGTGCAAGATGAACAGGCATAGGGAGAACCAATGAGGGACTAGCAGTAGGTGTCTGCACGGGCAAATGTAACGCTCATTGCCCACCAGGAAGAGGAATTAAACAAAGGCTCAGTGTGCCCTGCTGGAAACAGATTAGGGCCTGAAGCAATCCTGCGGTTTTGTGCCCAGCTCACAAGAAAGCGAGTTGAAGAAAGGAGCTCAGGGGCACTGTAATTCACAAACCTGCAGAGTTATAAATGACAGCTATCTTCCAAAATTATATTGAAGTAAGCCTGCGAAGGGGACTTGAAAGCGGGGCAGAATTTCAGGAAAACGATTGCAGGGGGTAGACTGGAATTGCCCTGAAAGCATAGGAAGAGAGGCAGAACGTCGACAATGATGCACTTGGCCAAAAATGGCGTATGCGTTTTTTCCTGAATATATTCAGGAAAAAACGCATATGCCCTTTTTGGCCAACCAAGCAAGCCTGTAAAGGAAACCTGCACTACAATGAAGTCTCACTGCCCCCCGGGCAAGAGGGCCATCTGAAAAAAGTGTAAAATCCAGAAAGGTAGGACAGGATATGGAGAACAGGGAGCCTTGTTATGCTGATTGGCAGGATGTAAATTGTGAACAGCCACCCTGGAGAAGTGTATGGTGTTTCCTGAAACACGTAAGAAATAAAGCAACACAGCCTATGGCAATTGCACTTATGGTCCTATTCCTTAGGGAAATTAAAATCAAAAACAGAGAGCCACCCAAAAGTTTGGGACGGCTGTGTTCCCAGGAAGCTCGTCTACAGTACCAGGTAAATATCCCAGAAAGCAAAAAATGGATAAAGAAGTTGTGGCACGTACGTGCAATGCAATATCACTCAGCAATGAAATCTGTGTCATCAGGCCCATAGCGGCATAGTGAGTGGATGCAGGTACGGTGATTCTACGTGAACTATGTCACACAGAAAAAGAAACATCATAAGATATCACTAATACACGGAATGTAAACTTGAATACACATGAACTGAATTACAAAACAGAACAGGGTCTCAAATTTAGAAAACCAACTAGTGCTTGCTTATGGGGAAAGGTGCCTTGGGGTGCTGCATAAAACCAGAGACTGAAATTAGCACAGATAACATTCCATAAGCCAAATATGTAATAGACAAGTCCTACTCCTTGCTCAACGAAATGGACTCAACACCACATATTCAACGCCTAGGAATATACCTGACTAGGAAGAATCTTAAAACCCATGGTTATATATGTCTCCGTAAGAGAATCAATCGTGTGTACAGCGGCCGATACGCAGCAGTGAAAATCCGATAAATCCTTTTATCACAATAAATTTCGAAAACAAAACACAAAGACAGTGAAATAGAGAGCAATTCTTAAATAATTCACTCAGGGCATGTGATGCAACCGGGATTGACCACATCTATACCCAGAGCTGGTTGAGACATAAGGCTGGACACTTCAGGCTGATAGCATTGGTGAGTTTCGGTGAGCAAATGCAGACCCTTTGAAGTCATACTGCATGGTACCCATTCCATGGGTCCCAACTCTCCAGGTTCAAGGGATTCTTCCTCCAGCTAAAACATGCATGGGAAACCCAGAGTATCGTCCACCGTGTGATTGGGAAACGATTTAAAATGCATCTCAGTTTTCGTATCCTGGTCCTCGGGTTCACCATTCCAGATGCTTTACTAACACTCACCCTGCTTGGAGAGTCAGTGTCTTTAACCTCCTCTTTGGCACAGCTTGCAATTTCTGTGCAAGATGACCAGGAATAGGGAGAACCAATGAGAGACTAGCTGTAGGTTTCTGCACGGGCAAATGTAACGCACATTGCCCACCAGGAAATGGAATTAAACAAAGGCTCAGCGTGCCCTGCCGGAAACAGATTAGGGCCTGAAGCAATCCTGCGGTTTTGTGCCCAGCTCACAAGAAAGCGAGTTGAAGAAAGGAGCTCAGGGGCACTGTAATTCACAAACCTGCAGAGTTATAAATGACAGCCATCCTCCAAAAATATATTGAAGTAAACCTGCGAAGGGGACTTGAAAGCGGGGCAGAATTTCAGGAAAACGATTGCAGGGGGTAGACTGGAATTGCCCTGAAAGCATAGGAAAAGAGGCACAACGTCGACAATGATGCACTTGGCAAAAAAGGGCGTATGCGTTTTTTCCTGAATATATTCAGGAAAAAACGCATACGCCCTTTTTGGCCAACCAAGCAAGCCTGTAAAGGAAATCTGCACTACAATGAAGTCTCACTGCCCCCCAGGCAAAAGGGCCAACCGAAAAAATTGTAAAATCCAGAAAGGTAGGACAGGATATGGAGAACAGGGAGCCTTGTTATGCTGATTGGCAGGATGTAAATTGCCAGCAGCCACCCTGGAGAAGTGTATGGTGTTTCCTGAAAAACGTAAGAAACAAAGCAACACAGCCTATGGCACTTTCACCTATGGTCCTAGAGCTTACGGAAATTAAAATCAAAAACAGACAGCCACCCCAATATTTGGGACGGCTGTGTTCACAAGAAGCTCGTCTACAGTATCAGGTAAATATCCCAGAAAGCAAAAAATGGATAAAGAAGTTGTGGCACGTACGTACAATGCAATATCACTCAGCAATGAAATCTGTGTCATCAGGCCCGTAGCGGCATAGTGAGTGGATGCAGGTATGGTGAATCTACGTGAACAACATCACACAGGAAAAGAAACATCATAAGATATCACTAATACACGGAATGTAAACTTGACTACACATGAACTGAATTACAAAACAGAACAGGGTCTCAAATTTAGAAAACCAACTAGTGCTTGCTTATGAGGAAAGGTGCGTTGGGGTGCTGCATAAAACCAGAGACTGAAATTAGCACAGATAACATTCCATAAGCCAAATACGTAATAGACACGACCTACTCCTTACTCAACGAAATGGACTCAACACCACATATTCAACGCCTAGGAATATACCTGACTAGGAAGAATCTTAAAACCCATGGTTATATATGTCTCCGTAAGAGAATCACGCGTGTGTACAGCGGCCGATACGCAGCAGTGAAAATCCGATAAATCCCATTATCAAAATAAATTTCGAAAACAAAACACAAAGACAGTGAAATAGAGAGCAATTCTTAAATAATTCATTCAGGGCATGTGATGCAACCGGGATTTAACACATCTACACCCAGAGCTGGTTGAGACATAAGGCTGGACACTTCACGCTGATAGCATTGGTGAGTTTCGGTGAGCAAATGCAGACCCTTTGAAGTCATACTGCATGGTACCCATTCCATGGCTCCCAACTCTCCAGGTTCAAGTGATTCTTCCTCCAGCTGAAACATGAATGGGAAACCCAGAGTATCGTCCACCGTGTGATTGGGAAACGATTTAAAATGCATCTCAGTTTTCGTATCCTGGTCCTCGGGTTCACCATTCCAGAAGCTTTACTAACACTCTCCCCGCTTGGAGAGTCAGTGCCTTTAACCTCCTCTTTGGCACAGCTTGCAATTTCTGTGCAAGGTGAACAGGAATAGGGGGAACCAATGAGAGACTAGCTGTAGGTGTCTGCACGGGCAAATGTAACGCTCATTGGCCACGAGGAAGAGGAATTAACCAAAGGCTCAGCGTGCCCTCCCGGAAACAGATTAGGGCCTGAAGCAATCCTGCGGTTTTGTGCCCAGCTCACAAGAAAGCGAGTTGAAGAAAGGAGCTCAGGGGCACTGTAATTCACAAAACTTAAGAGTTATAAATGACAGCTATCCTCCAAAAATATATTGAAGTAAGCCTGCGAAGGGGACTTGAAAGCGGGACAGAATTTGAGGAAAACGATTGCAGGGGGTAGACTGGAATTGCCCTGAAAGCATAGGAAAAGAGGCACAACGTCGACAATGATGCACTTGGCCAAAAAGGGCGTATGCGTTTTTTCCTGACTATATTCAGGAAAAAACGCATAAGCCCTTTTTGGCCAACCAAGCAAGCCTGTAAAGGAAATCTGCACTACAATGAAATCTAACTGCCCCCCCCCCCCGGCAAAAGGGCCACCTGAAAAAAGTTTAAAATCCAGAAAGGTAGGACAGGATATGGAGAACAGGGAGCCTTGTTATGCTGATTGGCAGGATGTAAATTGTGAACAGCCACCCTGGAGAAATGTATGGTGTTTCCTGAAACACATAAGAAATAAAGCAAAACAGCCTATGGCAATTGCACTTATGGTCCTATTGCTTAGGGAAATTAAAATCAAAAACAGAGAGCCACCCAAATGTTTGGGACGGCTGTGTTCCCAAGAAGCTCGTCTACAGTACCAGGTAAATATCCCAGAAAGCAAAAAATGGATAAAGAAGTTGTGGCACGTACGTGCAATGCAATATCACTCAGCAATGAAATCTGTGTCATCAGGCCCGTAGCGGCATAGTAAGTAGATGCAGGTACGGTGATTCTACGTGAACTACGTCACACAGAAAAAGAAACATCATAAGATATCACTAATACACGGAATGTAAACTTGACTACACATGAACTGAATTACAAAACAGAACAGGGTCTCAAATTTAGAAAACCAACTAGTGCTTGCTTATGGGGAAAGGTGCGTTTGGGTGCTGCATAAAACCAGAGACTGAAATTAGCACAGATAACTTTCCATAAGCCAAATATATAATAGACAAGACCTACACCTTGCTCAAAGAAATAGACCCAACACCACATGTTCAACGCCTAGGAATATACAAGACTAAGAAGAATCTTAAAACCCATGGTTATATATGTTTCCGTAAGAGAATCAAGCGTGTGTACAGCGGCCGAAACGCAGCAGTGAAAATCTGATAAATCCAATTATCAAAATATATTTCGAAAACAAAATACAAAGACAGTGAAATAGAGAGCAATTCTTAAATAATTCACTCAGGGCATGTGATGCAACCGGGATTGAGCACATCTACACCCAGAGCTGGTTGAGACATAAGGCTGGACACTTCAGGCTGATAGCATTGGTGAGTTTCGGTGAGCAAATGCAGACCCTTTGAAGTCATACTGCATGGTACCCATTCCATGCGTCCCAACTCTCCAGGTTCAAGGGATTCTTCCTCCAGCTAAAACATGCATGGGAAACCCAGAGTATCGTCCACCGTGTGATTGGGAAACGATTTAAAATGCATCTCAGTTTTCGTATCCTGGTCCTCGGGTTCACCATTCCAGATGCTTTACTAACACTCTCCCCGCTTGGAGAGTCAGTGCCTTTAACCTCCTGTTTGGCACAGCTTGCAATTTCTGTGCAAGATGAACAGGAATAGGGAGAACCAATGAGAGACTAGTTGTAGGTGTCTGCACTGGCAAATGTAACGCTCATTTCCCAACAGGAAGAGGAATTAACCAAAGGCTCAGCGTGCCCTACCGGAAACAGATTAGGGCCTGAAGCAATCCTGCGGTTTTGTGCCCAGCTCACAAGAAAGCGAGTTGAAGAAAGGAGTTCAGGGGCACTGTAATTCACAAACCTGCAGAGTTATAAAGTACAGCTATCCTCCAAAAATATATTGAAGTAAGCCTGCGAAGGGGACTTGAAATCGATGCAGAGTTTCAGGAAAACCATTGCAGGGGGTAGACTGGAATTGCCCTGAAAGCATAGGAAAAGAGGCACAACGTCGACAATGATGCACTTGGCCAAAAAGGGCGTATGCGTTTTTTCCTGAATATATTCAGGAAAAAACGCATACGCCCTTTTTGGCCAACCAAGCAAGCCTGTAAAGGAAATCTGCACTACAATGAAGTCTCACTGCCCCCCAGGCAAAAGGGCCATCCGAAAAAATTGTAAAATCCAGAAAGGTAGGACAGGATATGGAGAACAGGGAGCCTTGTTATGCTGATTGGCAGGATGTAAATTGCCAGCAGCCACCCTGGAGAAGTGTATGGTGTTTCCTGAAACACGTAAGAAACAAAGCAACACAGTCTATGGCACTTCCACTTATGGTCCTATAGCTTACGGAAATTAAAATGAAAAACAGACAGCCACCCCAATATTTGGGACGCCTGTTTTCACAAGAAGATCCTCTACAGTATCAGGTAAATATCCCAGAAAGCAAAAAATGGATAAAGAAATTGTGGCACGTACGTACAATGCAATATCACTCAGCAATGAAATCTGTGTCATCAGGCCCGTAGCGGCATAGAGAGTGGATGCAGATACGGTGATTCTACGTGAGCTACGTCACACAGAAAAAGAAACATCATAAGATATCACTAATACACGGAATGTAAATTTGACTACACATGAACTGAATTACAAAACAGAACAGGGTCTCAAATTTAGAAAACCAACTAGTGCTTGCTTATGGGGAAAGGTGCGTTGGGGTGCTACATAAAACCAGAGACTGAAATTAGCACAGATAACTTTCCATAAGCCAAATATGTAATAGACAAGACCTACTCCTTGCTCAACGAAATGGACCCAACACCACATATTCAACGCCTAGGAATATACCTGACTAGGAAGAATCTTAAAACCCATGGATATATATGTCTCCATAAGAGAATCAAGCCTGTGTAGAGCGGCCGAAACGCAGCAGTGAAAATCTGATAAATCCCATTATCAAAATAAATTTCGAAAACAAAACACAAAGACAGTGAAATAGAGAGCAATTCTTAAATAATTCACTCAGGGCATGTGATGCAACCGGGATTGACCACATCTACACCCAGAGCTGGTTGAGACATAAGGCTGGACACTTCAGGCTGATGGCATTGGTGAGTTTTGGTGAGCAAATGCAGACCCTTTGAAGTCATACTGCATGGTACCCATTCCATGGGTCCCAACTCTCCAGGTTCAAGGGATTCTTCCTCCAGCTAAAACATGCATGGGAAACCCAGAGTATCGTCCACCGTGTGATTGGGAAACGATTTAAAATGCATCTCAGTTTTCGTATCCTGGTCCTCGGGTTCACCATTCCAGATGCTTTACTAACACTCTCCCCACTTGGAGAGTCAGTGCCTTTAACCTCCTGTTTGGCACAGCTTGCAATTTCTGTGCAAGATGAACAGGAATAGGGAGAACCAATGAGAGACTAGCTGTAGGTGTCTGCACGGGCAAATCTAACGCTCATTTCCCACCAGGAAAAGGAATTAACCAAAGGCTCAGTGTGCCCTGCCGGAAACAGATTAGGGCCTGAAGCAATCCTGCGGTTTTGTGCCCAGCTCACAAGAAAGCGAGTTGAAGAAAGGAGCTCAGGGGCACTGTAATTCACAAACCTGCAGAGTTATAAATGACAGCTATCCTCCAAAAATATATTGAAGTAAGCCTGCGAAGGGGACTTGAAAGCGGGGCAGAGTGTCAGGAAAACAATTGCAGGGGGTAGACTGGAATTGCCCTGAAAGCATAGGAAAAGAGGCAGAACGTCGACAATGATGCACTTGGCCAAAAAGGGCGTATGCGTTTTTTCCTGAATATATTCAGGAAAAAACGCATAAGCCCTTTTTGGCCAACCAAGCAAGCCTGTAAAGGAAATCTGCACTACAATGAAGTCTCACTGCCCCCTGGGCAAAAGGGCCATCTGAAAAAAGTGTAAAATCCAGAAAGGTAGGACAGGATATGGAGAACAGGGAGCCTTGTTATGCTGATTGGGAGGATGTAAATTGCCAGCAGCCACCCTGGAGAAGTGTATGGTGTTTCCTGAAACAGGTAAAAACAAAGCAACACAGCCTATGGCGCTTCCACTTATGGTCCTATAGCTTACGGAAATTAAAATCAAAAACAGACAGCCACCCCAATATTTGGGACGGCTGTGTTCACAAAAGCTCGTCTACAGTATCAGGTAAATATCCCAGAAAGCAAAAAATGGATAAAGAAGTTGTGGCACGTACGTGCAATGCAATATCACTCAGCAATGAAATCTGTGTCATCAGGCCCGTAGCGGCATAGTGAGTGGATGCAGGTACGGTGATTCTACGTGAACTAGGTCACACAGAAAAAGAAATATCACAAGATATCACAAATACACGGAATGTAAACTTGACTACACATGAACTGAATTACAAAACAGAACAGGGTCTCAAATTTAGAAAACCAACTAGTGCTTGCTTATGGGGAAAGGTGCGTTGGGGTGCTGCATAAAACCAGAGACTGAAATTAGCACAGAAAGCTTTCCATAAGCCAAATATGTAATAGACAAGACCTATTCCTTGCTCAGCGAAATGGACCGAACACCACATATTCAACGCCTAGGAATATACCTGACTAGGAAGAATCTTAAAACCCATGGATATATATGTCTCCATAAGAGAATCAAGCGTGTGTACAGGCGGCATAAACACAGCAGTGAAAATCCGATAAATCCCATTATCAAAATAAATTTCAAAAACAAAACACAACGACAGTGAAATAGAGAGCAATTCTTAAATAATTCACTCAGGGCATGTGATGCAACCGGGATTGACCACATCTACACCCAGAGCTGGTTGAGACATAAGGCTGGACACTTTAGGCTGATAGCATTGGTGAGTTTCGGTGAACAAATGCAGACCCTTTGAAGTCAAACTGCATGGTACCCATTCCATGGGTCCCAACTCTCCAGGTTCAAGGGATTCTTCTTTCAGCTAAAACATGCATGGGAAACCCAGAGTATCGTCCACCGTGTGATTGGGAAACGATTTAAAATGCATCTCAGTTTTCATATCCTGGTCCTCGGGTTCACCATTCCAGATGCTTTACTAACACTCTCCCCGCTTGGAGAGTCAGTACCTTTAACCTCCTCTTTGGCACAGATTGCAATTTCTGTGCAAGATGAACAGGAATAGGGAGAACCAATGAGAGACTAGCTGTAGGTGTCTGCACGGGCATACATAACGCTCATTTCCCACCAGGAAGAGGAATTAACCAAAGGCTCAGTGTGCCCTGCCGAAAACAGATTAGGGCCTGAAGCAATCCTGCGCTTTTGTGCCCAGCTCAAAAGAAAGCGAGTTGAAGAAAGGAGCTCAGGGGCACTGTAATTCACAAACCTGCAGAGTTATATATGACAGCTCTCCTCCAAAAATGTATTGAAGTAAGCCTGCGAAGGGGACTTGAAAGTGGGGCAGAATTTCAGGAAAACGATTGCAGGGGTAGACTGGAATTGCCCTGAAAGCATAGGAAAAGAGGCAGAACGTCGACAATGATGCACTTGGCCAAAAAGGGCGTATGCGTTTTTTCCTGAAAATATTCAGGAAAAAACGCATACGCCCTTTTTGGCCAACCAAGCAAGCCTGTAAAGGAAATCTACACTACAATGAAATCTCACTGCCCCCACGGGCAAAAGGGCCATCTGAAAAAAGTGTAAAATCCAGAAAGTTAGGACAGGATATGGAGAACAGGGAGCCTTGTTATGCTGATTGGCAGGATGTAAATTTTGAACAGCCACCCTGGAGAAGTGTATGGTGTTTCCTGAAACACGTAAGAAATAAAGCAACACAGCCTATGGCAATTGCACTTATGGTCCTATTGCTTAGGGAAATTAAAATCAAAAACAGAGAGCCACCCCAAAGTTTGGGACGGCTGTGTTCCCAAGAAGCTCGTCTACAGTACCAGGTAAATATCCCAGAAAGCAGAAAATGGATAAAGAAGTTTTGGCACATACGTGCAATGCAATATCACTCAGCAATGAAACCTGTGTCATCAGGCCCGTAGCGGCATAGTGAGTGGATGCAGGTACGGTGATTCTACGTGAACTACGTCACACAGAAAAAGAAACATCATAAGGTATCACTAATACACGGAATGTAAACTTGACTACACATGAACTGAATTACAAAACAGAACAGGGTCTCAAATTTAGAAAACCAACTAGTGCTTGCTTATGGGGAAAGGCGCCTTGGGGTGCTGCATAAAACCAGAGACTGAAATTAGCACAGAAAGCTTTCCATAAGCCAAATATGTAATAGACAAGACCTACTCCTTGCTCAGCGAAATGGACCGAACACCACATATTCAACGCCTAGGAATATACCTGACTAGGAAGAATCTTAAAACCCATGGATATATATGTCTGCATAAGAGAATCAAGCGTGTGTACAGCGGCATAAACGCAGCAGTGAAAATCCGATAAATCCCATTATCAAAATAAATTTCAAAAACAAAACACAACGACAGTGAAATAGAGAGCAATTCTTAAATAATTCACTCAGGGCATGTGATGCAACCGGGATTGACCACATCTACACCCAGAGCTGGTTGAGACATAAGGCTGGACACTTTAGGCTGATAGCATTGGTGAGTTTCGGTGAACAAATGCAGACCCTTTGAAGTCATACTGCATGGTACCCATTCCATGGGTCCCAACTCTCCAGGTTCAAGGGATTCTTCCTCCAGCTAAAACATGCATGGGAAACCCAGAGTATCGTCCACCGTGTGATTGGGAAACGATTTAAAATGCATCTCAGTTTTCATATGCTGGTCCTCGGGTTCACCATTCCAGATGCTTTACTAACACTCTCCCCGCTTGGAGAGTCAGTGCCTTTAAACTCCTCTTTGGCACAGCTTGCAATTTCTGTGCAAGATGAACAGGAATAGGGAGAACCAATGAGAGACTAGCTGTAGGTGTCTGCACGGGCATACGTAACGCTCATTTCCCACCAGGAAGAGGAATTAACCAAAGGCTCAGCGTGCCCTGCCGGAAACAGATTAGGGCCTGAAGCAATCCTGCGCTTTTGTGCCCAGCTCAAAAGAAAGCGAGTTGAAGAAAGGAGCTCAGGGGCACTGTAATTCACAAACCTGCAGAGTTATAAATGACAGCTCTCCTCCAAAAATGTATTGAAGTAAGCCTGCGAAGGGGACTTGAAAGTGGGGCAGAATTTCAGGAAAACGATTGCAGGGGTAGACTGGAATTGCCCTGAAAGCATAGGAAAAGAGGCAGAACGTCGACAATGATGCACTTGGCCAAAAAGGGCGTATGTGTTTTTTCCTGAAAATATTCAGGAAAAAACGCATACGCCCTTTTAGGCCAACCAAGCAAGCCTGTAAAGGAAATCTGCACTACAATGAAGTGTCACTGCGCCCCGGGCAAAAGGGCCATCTGAAAAAAGTGTAAAATCCAGAAAGGTAGGAAAGGATATGGAGAACAGGAAGACTTGTTATGCTGATTGGCAGGATGTAAATTGTGAACAGCCACCCTGGAGAAGTGTATGGTGTTTCCTGAAACACGTAAGAAATAAATCAACACAGCCTATGGCAATTGCACTTATGGTCCTATTGCTTAGGGAAATTAAAATCAAAAACTGAGAGCCACCCAAAAGTGTGGGTCGGCTGTGTTCCCAAGAAGCTCGTCTACAGTACCAGGTAAATATCCCAGAAAGCAAAAAATGGATAAAGAAGTTGTGGCACATACGTGCAATGCAATATCACTCAGCAATGAAATCTGTGTCATCAGGCCCGTAGCGGCATAGTGAGTGGATGCAGGTACGGTGATTCTACGTGAACTACGTCACACAGAAAAAGAAACATCATAAGATATCACTAATACACGGAATGTAAACTTGACTACACATGAACTGAATTACAAAACAGAACAGGGTCTCAAATTTAGAAAACCAACTAGTGCTGGCTTATGGGGAAAGGTGCCTTGGGGTGCTGCATAAAACCAGAGACTGAAATTAGCACAGATAACATTCCATAAGCCAAATATGTAATAGACAAGACCTACTCCTTGCTCAACGAAATGGACTCAACACCACATATTCAACGCCTAGGAAAATACCTGACTAGGAAGAATCTTAAAACCCATGGATATATATGTCTCCGTAAGAGAATCAAGCATGTGTACAGGGGCATAAACGCAGCAGTGAAAATCCGATAAATCCCATTATCAAAATAAATTTCAAAAACAAAACACAACGACAGTGAAATAGAGAGCAATTCTTAAATAATTCACTCAGGGCATGTGATGCAACCGGGATTGACCACATCTACACCCAGAGCTGGTTGAGACATAAGGCTGGACACTTTAGGCTGATAGCATTGGTGAGTTTCGGTGAACAAATGCAGACCCTTTGAAGTCATACTGCATGGTACCCATTCCATGGGTCCCAACTCTCCAGGTTCAAGGGATTCTTCCTCCAGCTAAAACATGCATGGGAAACCCAGAGTATCATCCACCGTGTGATTGGGAAACGATTTAAAATGCATCTCAGTTTTCATATGCTGGTCCTCGGGTTCACCATTCCAGATGCTTTACTAACACTCTCCCCGCTTGGAGAGTCAGTGCCTTTAAACTCCTCTTTGGCACAGCTTGCAATTTCTGTGCAAGATGAACAGGAATAGGGAGAACCAATGAGAGACTAGCTGTAGGTGTCTGCACGGGCATACGTAACGCTCATTTCCCACCAGGAAGAGGAATTAACCAAAGGCTCAGCGTGCCCTGCCGGAAACAGATTAGGGCCTGAAGCAATCCTGCGCTTTTGTGCCCAGCTCAAAAGAAAGCGAGTTGAAGAAAGGAGCTCAGGGGCACTGTAATTCACAAACCTGCAGAGTTATAAATGACAGCTCTCCTCCAAAAATGTATTGAAGTAAGCCTGCGAAGGGGACTTGAAAGTGGGGCAGAATTTCAGGAAAACGATTGCAGGGGTAGACTGGAATTGCCCTGAAAGCATAGGAAAAGAGGCAGAACGTCGACAATGATGCACTTGGCCAAAAAGGGCGTATGTGTTTTTTCCTGAAAATATTCAGGAAAAAACGCATACGCCCTTTTAGGCCAACCAAGCAAGCCTGTAAAGGAAATCTGCACTACAATGAAGTGTCACTGCGCCCCGGGCAAAAGGGCCATCTGAAAAAAGTGTAAAATCCAGAAAGGTAGGAAAGGATATGGAGAACAGGAAGACTTGTTATGCTGATTGGCAGGATGTAAATTGTGAACAGCCACCCTGGAGAAGTGTATGGTGTTTCCTGAAACACGTAAGAAATAAATCAACACAGCCTATGGCAATTGCACTTATGGTCCTATTGCTTAGGGAAATTAAAATCAAAAACTGAGAGCCACCCAAAAGTGTGGGTCGGCTGTGTTCCCAAGAAGCTCGTCTACAGTACCAGGTAAATATCCCAGAAAGCAAAAAATGGATAAAGAAGTTGTGGCACATACGTGCAATGCAATATCACTCAGCAATGAAATCTGTGTCATCAGGCCCGTAGCGGCATAGTGAGTGGATGCAGGTACGGTGATTCTACGTGAACTACGTCACACAGAAAAAGAAACATCATAAGATATCACTAATACACGGAATGTAAACTTGACTACACATGAACTGAATTACAAAACAGAACAGGGTCTCAAATTTAGAAAACCAACTAGTGCTTGCTTATGGGGAAAGGTGCCTTGGGGTGCTGCATAAAACCAGAGACTGAAATTAGCACAGATAACATTCCATAAGCCAAATATGTAATAGACAAGACCTACTCCTTGCTCAACGAAATGGACTCAACACCACATATTCAACGCCTAGGAAAATACCTGACTAGGAAGAATCTTAAAACCCATGGATATATATGTCTCCGTAAGAGAATCAAGCATGTGTACAGGGGCATAAACGCAGCAGTGAAAATCCGATAAATCTCATTATCAAAATAAATTTCAAAAACAAAACAGAAAGACAGTGAAATAGAGAGCAATTCTTAAATAATTCACTCAGTGCATGTGATGCAACCGGGATTGACCACATCTACACCCAGAGCTGGTTGAGACATAAGGACGGACACTTCAGGCTGATAGCATTGGTGAGTTTCGGTGAGCAAATGCAGACCCTTTGAAGTCATACTGCATGGTACCTATTCCATGGGTCCCAACTCTCCAGGTTCTAGGGATTCTTCCTCCAGCTAAAACATGCATGGGAAACCCACAGTATGTTCAACCGTGTGTTTGGAAACGATTTAAAATGCATCTCAGTTTTCGTATCCTGGTCCTCGGGTTCACCATTCCAGATGCTTTACTAAAACTATCCCCGCTTGGAGAGTCAGTGCCTTTAACCTCCTCTTTGGCACAGCTTGCAATTTCTGTGCAAAATGAACAGGAATAGGGAGAACCAATGAGAGACTAGCTATAGGTGTCTGCACGGGCAAATGTAACGCTCATTTCCCACCAGGAAGAGGAATTAACCAAAGGCTCAGCGTGCCTTGCCATAAACAGATTAGGGCCTGAAGCAATCCTGCGCTTTTGTGCCCAGCTCACAAGAAAGCGAGTTGAAGAAAGGAGCTCAGGGGCACTGTAATTCACAAACCTGCAGAGTTATAAATGACAGCTATCCTCCAAAAATATATTGAAGTAAGCCTGCGAAGGGGACTTGAGAGCGGGGCAGAATTTCAGGAAAACGATTGCAGGGGGTAGACTGGAATTGCCCTGAAAGCATAGGAAAAGAGGCACAACGTCGACAATGATGCACTTGGCCAAAAAGGGCATATGCGTTTTTTCCTGAATATATTCAGGAAAAAACGCATACGCACTTTTTGGCCAACCAAGCAAGCCTGTAAAGGAAATCTGCACTACAATGAAGTCTCACTGCCCCCCGGGCAAAAGGGAAATCTGAAAAAAGTGTAAAATCCAGAAAGGTAGGACAGGATATGGAGAACAGGGAGCCTTGTTATGCTGATTGGCAGGATGTAAATTGCCAGCAGCCACCCTGGAGAAGTGTATGGTGTTTCCTGAAACACGTAAGAAATAAAGCAACACAGCCTATGGCAATTGCACTTATGGTCCTATTCCTTAGGGAAATTAAAATCAAAAACAGAGAGCCACCCAAAGTTTGGGACGGCTGTGTTCCCAAGAAGCTCGTCTACAGTACAAGGTAAATATCCCAGAAAGCAAAAAATGGATAAAGAAGTTGTGGCACGTACGTGCAATGCAATATCACTGAGCAATGAAATCTGTGTCATCAGGCCCGTAGCGGCATAGTGAGTGGATGCAGGTACGGTGATTCTACGTGAACTACGTCACACAGAAAAAGAAACATCATAAGATATCACTAATACACGGAATGTAAACTTGACTACACATGAACTGAATTACAAAACAGAACAGGGTCTCAAATTTAGAAAACCAACTAGTGCTTGCTTATGGGGAAAGGTGCCTTGGGGTGCTGCATAAAACCAGAAACTGAAATTAGCACAGATAACATTCCATAAGCCAAATATGTAATAGACAAGACCTACCCCTTGCTCAACGAAATGGACTCAACACCACATATTCAACGCTTAGGAATATACCTGACTAGGAAGAATCTTAAAACCCATGGATTTATATGTCTCCGTAAGAGAATCAAGCATGTGTACAGCAGCATAAACGCAGCAGTGAAAATCCGATAAATCCCATTATCAAAATAAATTTCGAAAACAAAACACAAAGACAGTGAAATAGAGAGCAATTCTTAAATAATTCACTCAGGGCATGTGATGCAACCGGGATTGACCACATCTACACCCAGAGCTGGTTGAGACATAAGGCTGGACACTTCAGGCTGATAGCATTGGTGAGTTTCGCTGAGCAAATGCAGACCCTTTGAAGTCATACTGCATGGTACCCATTCCATGGGTCCCAACTCTCCAGGTTCAAGGGATTCTTCCTCCAGCTAAAACATGCATGGGAAACCCAGAGTATCGTCCACCGTGTGATTGGGAAACGATTTAAAATGCATCTCAGTTTTCGTATCCTGGTCCTCGGGTTCACCATTCCAGATGCTTTACTAACACTCTCCCCGCTTGGAGAGTCAGTGCCTTTAACCTCCTGTTTGGCACAGCTTGCAATTTCTGTGCAAGATGAACAGGAATAGGGAGAACCAATGAGAGACTAGCTGTATGTGTCTGCACGGGCATACGTAACGCTCATTTCCCACCAGGAAGAGCAATTAACCAAAGGCTCAGCGTGCCCTGCCAGAAACAGATTAGGGCCTGAAGCAATCCTGCGCTTTTGTGCCCAGCTCAAAAGAAAGCGAGTTGAAGAAAGGAGCTCAGGGGCACTGTAATTCACAAACCTGCAGAGTTATAAATGACAGCTCTCCTCCAAAAATGTATTGAAGTAAGCCTGCGAAGGGGACTTGAAAGTGGGGCAGAATTTCAGGAAAACGATTGCAGGGGTAGACTGGAATTGCCCTGAAAGCATAGGAAAAGAGGCAGAACGTCGACAATGATGCACTTGGCCAAAAAGGGCGTATGCGTTTTTTCCTGAAAATATTCAGGAAAAAACGCATACGCCCTTTTTGGCCAACCAAGCAAGCCTGTAAAGAAAATCTGCACTACAATGAAGTGTCACTGCGCCCTGGGCAAAAGGGCCATCTGAAAAAAGTGTAAAATCCAGAAAGGTAGGACAGGATATGGAGAACAGGGAGACTTGTTATGCTGATTGGCAGGATGTAAATTGTGAACAGCCACCCTGGAGAAGTGTATGGTGTTTCCTGAAACACGTAAGAAATAAATCAACACAGCCTATGGCAATTGCACTTATGGTCCTATTGCTTAGGGAAATTAAAATCAAAAACTGAGAGCCACCCAAAAGTGTGGGTCGGCTGTGTTCCCAAGAAGCTCGTCTACAGTACCAGGTAAATATCCCAGAAAGCAAAAAATGGATAAAGTAGTTGTGGCACATACGTGCAATGCAATATCACTCAGCAATGAAATCTGTGTCATCAGGCCCGTAGCGGCATAGTGAGTGGATGCAGGTACGGTGATTCTACGTGAACTACATCACACAGAAAAAGAAACATCATAAGATATCACTAATACACGGAATGTAAACTTGACTACACATGAACTGAATTACAAAACAGAACATGGTCTCAAATTTAGAAAACCAACTAGTGCTTGCTTATGGGGAAAGGTGCCTTGGGGTGCTGCATAAAACCAGAGACTGAAATTAGCACAGATAACATTCCATAAGCCAAATATGTTATAGACAAGACCTACTCCTTGCTCAACGAAATGGACTCAACACCACATATTCAACGCCTAAGAATATACCTGACTAGGAAGAATCTTAAAACCCATGGATATATATGTCTCCATAAGAGAATCAAGCGTGTGTACAGCGGCCGAAACGCAGCAGTGAAAATCCGATAAATCCCATTATCAAAATAAATTTCGAAAACAAAACAGAAAGACAGTGAAATACAGAGCAATTCTTAAATAATTCACTCAGGGCATGTGATGCAACCGGGATTGACCACATCTACACCCAGAGCTGGTTGAGACATAAGGCTGGACACTTCAGGCTGATAGCATTGGTGAGTTTCGGTGAGCAAATGCAGACCCTTTGAAGTCATACTGCATGGTACCCATTTCATGGGTCCCAACTCTCCAGGTTCAAGGGATTCTTCCTCCAGCTAAAACATGCATGGGAAACCCAGAGTATCGTCCACTGTGTGATTGGGAAACGATTTAAAATGCATCTCAGTTTTCGTATCCTGGTCCTCGGGTTCACCATTCCAGATGCTTTACTAACACTCTCCCCGCTTGGAGAGTCAGTGCCTTTAACCTCCTCTTTGGCACAGCTTGCAATTTCTGTGCAAGATGAACAGGAATAGGGAGAACCAATGAGAGACAAGCTGTAGGTGTCTGCACGGGCAAATGTAACGCTCATTGCCCACCAGGAAGAGGAATTAAACAAAGGCTCAGTGTGCCCTGCTGGAAACAGATTAGGGCCTGAAGCAATCCTGTGGTTTTGTGCCCAGCTCACAAGAAAGCGAGTTGAATAAAGAGCGCAGGGGAACTGTAATTCACAAACCTGCAGAGTTATAAATGACAGCTATCCTCCAAAAATATATTGAAGTAAGCCTGCGAAGGTGACTTGAAAGCGGGGCAGAATTTCAGGAAAACGATTGCAGGGGGTAGACTGGAATTGCCCTGAAAGCATAGGAAAAGAAGCAAAACGTCGACAATGATGCACTTGGCCAAAAAGGGCGTATGCGTTTTTTCCTGAATATATTCAGGAAAAAACGCATACGCCCTTTTTGGCCAACCAAGCAAGCCTGTAAAGGAAATCTGCACTACAATGAAGTCTCACTGCCCCCCGGGCAAAAGGGCCGTCTGAAAAAAGGGTAAAATCCAGAAAGGTAGGACAGGATATGGAGAACAGGGAGCCTTGTTATGCTGATTGGCAGGATGTAAACTGCCAGCAGCCATCCTGGAGAAGTGTATGGTGTTTCCTGAAACAAGTAAGAAACAAAGCAACACAGCCTATGGCACTTCCACTTACGGTCCTATAGCTTACAGAAATTAAAATCAAAAACAGACAGCCACCCCAATATTTAGGACGGCTGTGTTCACAAGAAGCTCGTCCACAGTATCAGGTAAATATCCCAGAAAGCAAAAAATGGATAAAGAAGTCGTGGCACGTACGTACAATGCAATATCACTCAGCAATGAAATCTGTGTCATCAGGCCCGTAGCGGCATAGTGAGTGGATGCAGGTACGGTGATTCTACGTGAAATACGTCACACAGAAAAAGAAACATCATAAGATATCACTAATACACGGAATGTAAACTTGACTACACATGAACTGAATTACAAAACAGAACAGGGTCTCAAATTTAGAAAACCAACTAGTGCTTGCTTATGGGGAAAGGTGCCTTGGGGTGCTGCATAAAACCAGAGACTGAAATTAGCACAGATAACTTTCCATAAGCCAAATATGTAATAGACAAGACCTACTCCTTGCTCAACGAAATGGACCCAACACCACATATTCAACGCCTAGGAATATACCTGACTAGGAAGAATCTTAGAACCCATGGATATATATGTCTCCGTAAGAGAATCAAGCGTGTGTACAGCGGCCGAAACGCAGCAGTGAAAATCCGATAAATCCCATTATCAAATTAATTTCGAAAACAAAACACAAAGACAGTGAAATAGAGAGCAATTCTTAAATAATTCACTCAGGGCATGTGATGCAACCGGGATTGACCACATCTACACCCAGAGCTGGTTGAGACATAAGGCTGGACACTTCAGGCTGATAGCATTGGTGAGTTTCGGTGAGCAAATGCAGACCCTTTGAAGTCATACTGCATGGTACCCATTCCATGGGTCCCAACTCTCCAGGTTCAAGGGATTCTTCCTCCAGCTAAAACATGCATGGGAAACCCAGAGTATCGTCCACCATGTGATTGGGAAACGATTTAAAATGCATCTCAGTTTTCGTATCCTAGTCCTCGGGTTCACCATTCCAGATGCTTTACTAACACTCTCCCCGCTTGGAGAGTCAGTGCCTTTAACCTCCTCTTTGGCACAGCTTGCAATTTCTGTGCAAGATGAACAGGAATAGGGAGAACCAATGAGAGACTAGCTGTAGGTGTCTGCACGGGCAAATGTAACGCTCATTGCCCACCAGGAAGAGGAATTAAACAAAGGCTCAGTGTGCCCTGCTGGAAAAAGATTAGGGCCTGAAGCAATCCTGTGGTTTTGTGCCCAGCTCACAAGAAAGCAAGTTGAATAAAGAGCGCAGGGGAACTGTAATTCACAAACCTGCAGAGTTATAAATGACAGCTATCCTCCAAAAATATATTGAAGTAAGCCTGCGAAGGGGACTTGAAAGCGGGGCAGAATTTCAGGAAAACGATTGCAGGGGGTAGACTGGAATTTCCCTGAAAGCATAGGAAAAGAGGCAGAAGGTCGACAATGATGCACTTGGCCAAAAAGGGCGTATGCGTTTTTTCCTGAATATATTCAGGAAAAAACGCATACGCCCTTTTTGGCCAACCAAGCAAGCCTGTAAAGGAAATCTGCACTACAATGAAGTCTCACTGCCCCCCGGGCAAAAGGGCCATCTGAAAAAAGTGTAAAATCCAGAAAGGTAGGACAGGATATGGAGAACAGGGAGCCTTGTTATGCTGATTGGCAGGATGTAAATTGTGAACTGCCACCCTTGAGAAGTGTACGGTGTTTCCTGAAACACGTAAGAAATAAAGCAACACAGCCTATGGCAATTGCACTTATGGTCCTATTGCTTAGGGAAATTAAAATCAAAAACAGAGAGCCACCCCAAAGTTTGGGACGGCTGTGTTCCCAAGAAGCTCGTCTACAGTACCAGGTAAATATCCCAGAAAGCAAAAAATGGATAAAGAAGTTGTGGCACGTACGTGCAATATAATATCACTCAGCAATGAAATCTGTGTCATCAGGCCCGTAGCGGCATAGTGAGTGGATGCAGGTACGGTGATTCTACGTGAACTACGTCACACAGAAAAAGGAACATCATAAGATATCACTAATACACGGAATGTAAACTTGACTACACATGAACTGAATTACAAAACAGAACAGGGTCTCAAATTAAGAAAACCAACTAGTGCTTGCTTATGGGGAAAGGTGCCTTGGGGTGCTGCATAAAACCAGAGACTGAAATTAGCACAGATAACATTCCATAAGCCAAATATGTAATAGACAAGACCTACTCCTTGCTCAACGAAATGGACTCAACACCACATATTCAATGCCTAGGAATATACCTCACTAGGAAGAATCTTATAACCCATGGATTTATATATCTCCGTAAGAGAATCAAGCGTGTGTACAGCGGCATAAACGCAGCAGTGAAAATCCGATAAATCCCATTATCAAAATAAATTTCGAAAACAAAACACAAAGACAGTGAAATAGAGAGCAATTCTTAAATAATTCACTCAGGGCATGTGATGCAACCGGGATTTAACACATCTACACCCAGAGCTGGTTGAGACATAAGGCTGGACACTTCAGGCTGATAGCATTGGTGAGTTTCGGTGAGCAAATGCAGACCCTTTGAAGTCATACTGCATGGTACTCATTCCATGGGTCCCAACTCTCCAGGTTCAAGGGATTCTTCCTCCAGCTAAAACATGTATGGGAAACCCAGAGTATCGTCCACCGTGTGATTGGGAAACGATTTAAAATGCATCTCAGTTTTCGTATCCTGGTCATCGGGTTCACCATTCCAGATGCTTTACTAACACTCTCCCCGCTTGGAGAGTCAGTGCCTTTAACCTCCTCTTTGGCACAGCTTGCAATTTCTGTGCAAGATGAACAGGAATAGGGAGAACCAATGAGAGACTAGCTGTAGGTGTCTGCACGGGCAAATGTAACACTCATTGCCCACCAGGAAGAGGAATTAAACAAAGGCTCAGTGTGCCCTGCCGGAAACAGATTAGGGCCTGAAGCAATCCTGCGGTTTTGTGCCCAGCTCACAAGAAAGCGAGTTGAAGAAAGGAGCTCAGGGGCACTGTAATTCACAAACCTGCAGAGTTATAAATGACAGCTAACCTCAAAAAATATATTGAAGTAAGCCTGCGAAGGGGACTTGAAAGTGGGGCAGAATTTCAGGAAAACCATTGCAGGGGGTAGACTGGAATTGCCCTGAAAGCATAAGAAAAGAGGCAGCACGTCGACAATTATGCACTTGGCCAAAAAGGGCGTATGCGTTTTTTCCTGAATATATTCAGGAAAAAACGCATACGCCCTTTTTGGCCAACCAAGCAAGCCTGTAAATGAAATCTGCACTACAATGAAGTCTCACTGCCCCCCGGGCAAAAGGGCCATCTGAAAAAAGTGTAAAATCCAGAAAGGTAGGACAGGATATGGAGAACAGGGAGCCTTGTTATGCTGATTGGCAGGATGTAAATTGCCAGCAGCCACCCTGGAGAATTGTATGGTGTTTCCTGAAACACGTAAGAAACAAAGCAACATAGCCTATGGCATTTCCACTTATGGTCCTATAGCTTACGGAAATTAAAATCAAAAACAGACAGCCACCCCAATATTTGGGACGGCTGTGTTCACAAGAAGCTCGTCTACAGTATCAGGTAAATATCCCAGAAAGCAAAAAATGGATAAAGAAGTTGTGGCACGTACGTACAATGCAATATCACTCAGCAATGAAATCTGTGTCATCAGGCCCGTAGCGGCATAGTGAGTGGATGCAGGTACAGTGATTCTACATGAACTACGTCACACAGAAAAAGAAACGTCATAAGATATCACTAATACACGGAATGTAAACTTGACTACACATGAACTGAATTACAAAACAGAACAGGGTCTCAAATTAAGAAAACCAACTAGTGCTTGCTTATGGGGAAATGTGCGTTGGGGTGCTGCATAAAACCAGAGACTGAAATTAGCACAGATAACTTTCCATAAGCCAAATATGTAATAGACAAGACCTACTCCTTGCTCAACGAAATGGACCCAACACCACATATTCAACGCCTAGGAATATACCTGACTAGGAATAATCTTAAAACCCATGGATATATATGTCTCCGTAAGAGAATCAAGCGTGTGTACTGCGGCCGAAACGCAGCAATGAAAATCCGATAAATCCCATTATCAAAATAAATTTCGAAAACAAAACACAAAGACAGTGAAATAGAGAGCAATTCTTAAATAATTCACTCAGGGCATGTGATGCAACCGGGATTGACCACATCTACACCCAGAGCTGGTTGAGACATAAGGCTGGATACTTCAGGCTGATAGCATTGGTGAGGTTCGGTGAGTAAATGCAGACGCTTTGAAGTCATACTGCATGGTACCCATTCCTTGGGTCCCAACACTCCAGGTTCAAGGGATTCTTCCTCCAGCTAAAACATGCATGGGAACCCCAGAGTATCGTCCACCGTGTGATTGGGAAACGATTTAAAATTCATCTCAGTTTTCGTATCCTGGTCCTCGGGTTCACCATTCCAGACGCTTTACTAACACTCTCCCCGCTTGGAGAGTCAGTGCCTTTAACCTCCTGTTTGGCACAGCTTGCAAATTCTGTGCAAGATGAACAGGAATAGGGAGAACCAATGAGAGACTAGCTGTAGGTGTCTGCACGGGCAAATGTAACGCTCATTTCCCACCAGGAAGAGGAATTAACCAAAGGCTCAGCGTGCCCTGCTGGAAACATATTAGGGCCTGAAGCAATCCTGCGGTTTTGTGCCCAGCTCACAAGAAAGCGAGTTGAAGAAAGGAGCTCAGGGGCACTGTAATTCACAAACCTGCAGAGTTATAAATGACAGCTATCTTCCAAAAGTATATTGAAGTAAGCCTGCGAAGGGGACTTGAAAGCGGGGCAGAATTTCAGGAAAACGATTGCAGGGGGTGGACTGGAATTGCCCTGAAAGCATAGGAAAAGAGGCAGAACGTCGACAATGATGCACTTGGCCAAAAATGGCGTATGCGTTTTTTCCTGAATATATTCAGGAAAAAAGGCATACGCCCTTTTTGGCCAACCAAGCAAGCCTGTAAAGGAAATCTGCACTACAATGAAGTCTCACTGCCCCCCTGGCAAAAGGGCCATCTGAAAAAAGTGTAAAATCCAGAAAGGTAGGACAGGATATGGAGAACAGGGAGCCTTGTTATGCTGATTGGGAGGATGTAAATTGCCAACAGCCACCCTGGAGAAGTGTATGGTGTTTCCTGAAACACGTAAGAAATAAAGGAACACAGCCTATGGCAATTGCACTTATGGTCCTCTTGCTTAGGGAAATTAAAATCAAAAACAGAGATCCACCCCAAAGTTTGGGACGGCTGTGTTCCCAAGAAGCTCGTCTACAGTACCAAGTAAATATCCCAGAAAGCAAAAAAATGGATAAAGAAGTTGTGGCACGTACGTGCAATGCAATATCACTCAGCAATGAAATCTGTGTCATCAGGCCCGTAGCGGCATAGTGAGTGGATGCAGGTACGGTGATTCTACGTGACCTACATCACACTGAAAAAGAAACATCATAAGATATCACTAATACACGGAATGTAAATTTAACTACACATGAACTGAATTACAAAATATTAAAGGTTCTCAAATTTTGAAAACCAACTAGGGCTTGCTTATGGGGAAATGTGCGTTGGGATGGTGCATAAAACCAGAGACTGAAATTAGCACAGATAACTTTCCATAATCCAAATATGTAATAGACAAGCCCTACTCCTTGCTCAACGAAATGGACTCAACACCACATATTCAACGCCTAGGAATATACCTGACTAGGAAGAATCTTAAAACCCATGGATTTATATGTCTCCGTAAGAGAATCAAGCGTGTGTACAGTGGCATAAACGCAGCTGTGAAAATCCGATAAATCCCATTACCAAAATAAATTTCAGAACAAAACACAAAGACAGTGAAATAGAGAGCAATTCTTAAACAATTCACTCAGGGTATGTGATGCACCCGGGATTGACCACATCTACACCCACAGCTGGTTGAGACATAAGGCTGGACACTTCAGGCTGATAGCATTGGTGAGTTTCGGTGAGCAAATGCAGACCCTTTGAAGTCATACTGCATTGTACCAATTCCATAGGTCCCAACTCTCCAGGTTCAAGGGATTCTTCCTCCAGCTAAAACATGCATGCGTAACCCAGAGTATCGTCCACCGTGTGATTGGGAAACGATTTAAAATGCCTCTCAGTTTTCGTATCCTGGTCCTCGGGTTCACCATTCCAGATGCTTTACTAACACTCTCCCCGCTTGGAGAGTCAGTGCCTTTAACCTCCTCTTTGGCACAGCTTGCAATTTCTGTGCAAGATGAACAGGAATAGGGAGAACCAATGAGAGACTAGCTGTAGTTGTCTGCACGGGCAAATGTAATGCTCATTTCCCACCAGGAAGAGGAATTAACCAAAGGCTCAGCGTGCCCTGCCGGAAACAGATTAGGCCTGAAGCAATCCTGCGGTTTTGTGCCCAGCTCACAAGAAAGTGAGTTGAAGAAAGGAGCTCAGGGCCACTGTAATTCACAAACCTGCAGAGTTATAAATGACAGCTATCCTCCAAAAATATATTGAAGTATGCCTGCAAAGGGGACTTGAAGCCGGGGCAGAAATTCAGGAAAACGATGGAAGGGTTAAACTGGAATTGCACTTAAAGAATAGGAAAAGAGGCAGAACGTCGATAATGATGCACTTGTCCAAAAAGTGCGGATGCTTTTTTCCCTAAAAATATTCAGGAAAAAACGCATACGCACTTTTTGGCCAATCAAGGAATCTTGTAAATAAACCTGCACTACAATGAAGTCTCATTGCCCCCCAGGGCAAAAGGGCCATTTAAAAAAATTGTAAAATCCAGAAACGGAGGACAGGCAATGGAAAACAGGGATCCTTATTATGCTGATGCATATGATGTAAATTGCCCACAGCCATTCTGGAGAAGTGTTATGTGTTTCCTGAAACACGTAAGAAACAAAGCAACACAGCCTATGGCACTTCCACTTATGGTCCTACAGCTTAGGGAAATTAAAATCAAAAACACCCAGCCACCTCAAAGTTTGGGACCTCTCTGTTCACAAGAACCTCGTTTACAGTACCAGGTAAATATCTCAGAGAGCAAACAATGGATAAAGAAGTTGTGGTACGTACATACAATGGAATATCACTCAGCAATGAAATCTGTGTCATCAGGCCCGTAGCGGCATAGTGAGTGGATTCAGGTATGGTGGTTCTACGTGAAATAAGTCACACATAAAAAGAAACATCATAAAATATCACTAATACACGGAATGTAAACTTGACTACACATGAACTGAATTACAAAACAGAACAGTCTCAAATTTAGAAAACCAACTTGTGGTTTCTTATGGAGAAAGGTGCGTTGGAGTGCTGCATAAAACCAGAGACTGAAATTAGCACAGATAACTTTCCATAAGCTAAATATGTAATAGACAAGACCTACTCCTTGCTCAACGAAATGGACTCAACACCACATATTCAACGCCTAGGAATATACCTGACTAGGAAGAATCTTAAAACCCGTGGATATTTATGTCTCCGTAAGAGAATCAAGAGTGTGTACAGCGCCATTAACACAGCAGTGAAAATCCGATAAATCCCAGTGTCAAAGAAAAATTTCAAAAACAAAACACAATGACAGTGAAATAGAGAGCAATTCTTAAATAACTCACACAGGGCATGTGATGCAACCTGGTTTACCACATCTACACCCAGAGCTGGGTGAGAGATAAGGCTGGACCCTTTGGGCTGATAGCATTGGTGAGGTTCAGTGAGCAAATGCAGACCCTTTGATGTCATACTGCCTGGTACCCATTCCATGGTTCCCAACTCTCCAGGTTCAAGGGATTCTTCCTTCTGCTAAAATTTGCATGGGAAACCCAGAGTATGCTCCACCGTGTGACTGGGAAACCATTTTACATGCATGTCTGTTTTCGTCCCCTGGTACTCAGGTTCACCATTCCAGACCCTTTTCTTACACTCTCCCCATTTGGAGAGTCAGTGCCTTTAACCTCCTGTTTGGCACTGTTTGCAATTTCTGCGCAAGATGAACAGGAATACGGAGAACCAATGGGAGACTATCTGTAGGTGTGTGCACGGGCAAATATTTTTTTAACATCTTTATTGGGGTATAATTGCTTTACAATGGTGTGTTAGTTTTTGCTTTATAACAAAGTGAATCAGCTATACATATACATATGCTCCCTGTGTCTTCCCTCTTGTGTCTCCCTCCCTCCCTCTCTCCCCCTTCCACCCCTCCAGGCTGTCCCAACGCCCCGAGCTAATATCCCTGTGCCTTGCGGCTGCTTGCCCCTTGCTATCTACCTTACTACATTTGTTAGTGTGTATATGTCCATGACTCTCTCTCGCCCTGTCAAAACTCACCATTCCCCCTCCCCATATCCTCAATTCCGTTCTCCAGTAGGTCTGCGCCTCTATTCCTGTCTTATCCCTAGGTTCTTCATGACATTTTTTTCCTTTAAATTCCATATATATGTGTTAGCATACACTATTTGTCTTTTTCTTTCTGACTTACTTCACTCTGTATGACAGACTCTAGGTCTATCCATCTCATTACAAATAACTCAGTTTCATTTCTTTTTAAGGCTGAGTAATATTCCATTGTGTATATGTGCCACATCTTCTTTATCCATTCGTCCGATGATGGGCGCCTAGGTTCTTTCCATCTCCGGGCTATTGTAAATAGAGCTGCAATGAACATTTTGGTACATGACTCTTTTTGAATTTTGGTTTTCTCAGGGTATATGCCCAGTATACACGGGCAATTTTAACACTCATTTCCCAACAGGAAAAGGAATTAACCAAAGGCTTAGCATGCTGTGCTGGAACAAGATTAGGGCCTGAAGCAATCCTGCGGTTTTGTGGCCAGATCACAAGAAAGCGAGTTGAGGAAAGGAGCTCAGGGCACTGTCATTCACATACCTGCAGACTTATAAATGACAGAAATCGTACAAAAATATATTGAATTAAGGCTGCGAAGAGGACTTGAAAGTGGGGCAGAATTGCTGGAATCCGATTTCAGGAGGTAGACGTGAATTGCTCTGAAAGCATAAGAGAAGTGGCAGAACCTCGTCAATGAAGCACTTGGCCAAAAAGGGCATATGCATTTTTTCCAGGGCCATCATTCACGGGAGTAGGAGGCTCCCAGCATGCTCCAGTGGCCAACAGAGGGCCCACGTCGCCAAGGCGATGTGAGCTAGCCAGGCAGGAGTGACCTGACATCAGAGGGCCCACCTCACAGAATGGTAGGGAACCCAGCCAGGATCAGACTCTCCCCAGAGGGCCCACATCACCAAGGTGATGGGAACCAGGCAGGAGTGTCCTCACACCCGTGGGGCCACATCATCAAAAGTTGAGGTACCCAGCACACGTGGCCTCAAACCAGAGGACCCACATCACCATGGGTTTCGGAGTGAGGCAGGCAGGATTAACCTCACAACACATGTCCCATTGTATACAAAAGGTGTGGAAACCAGCAGTTGGATCTTCCTAGCAGGCGGCCCAGAGCACTGAGGCTATGAGATCCAGGCCGGCATGAACTCACAACAGAGGGCCCTCATTGTGATTCTGTAAGCAACCCAGCCGTTGTGACCTCAGAGCAGAAGGCCCACATCCCCATGGGGAAGGGAAACAAGCAGGAGTGTCATCGCAAGAGTGGGCACACATGAAAAAATGTGGGGAGCCCAGCAATTAGTGCCTGATGCCAGAGGGCCCTCATCACCGAGGGGCGGTGGCTCCCAGCCAGCTCCGACTGCTACCAGAGGGGCGACGTCGCCAATGCGGAGTGCGACAACCAGGCAGGAGTGACCTCAGAGCAGAGGGTCAACCTCACAGAAGTGTGAAGAACCAAAGAGGATCAGATTCTCACCAGAGGGCCCACATCACCAAGGGAATGGGAACCAGGCAGGAGTGTCCTCACACTAGTGGGGCCACATCACCGAAAAGTGAGGGACCCAGCACACGTGGCCTCAAACCAGAGGACACACATCACAAGGGAGCTGGGATTGAGGCAGGCAGGAGGAGCCTCAAAACAGAGGGACCATAGAATTAAAGAGGTGAAGAATCCCGCAGTTGGAACCTCCCAGCAGGCGGCCAGGAGCAGCGAGACTATGGGATCCAGGCCGGAGTGATCTCACACCAGAGGGCCGTCATCATGAAACTGTGAGCAACCTAGGCGTTGGGATCTCAGAGCAGAAGGCCCACATTCCCATGAGGTTGGGAACCTGTCAGAAGTGTACTCGCACCACAGGGCACACAGCAGAGAATTTAGGGAACCCAGGAGTTAGGGCCTGACGCCAGAGGGCCCTCATTACCAAGGGGAGGAGACTCCAATCAGGCACCAACACCCAACTGAGGTCCCACGTCGCCAAGGTGACGTGTGACAGCCAGGTAGGAGTGACCTCACCGCAGAGGGCCTACCTCACAGAAGGGTGAGGAACACAGCCAGGATAAGACTCTCACCAGAGGGCCCACATCACCAAGGTGATCAGAACCAGGCAGGAGAGTCTTCACAGCAGTGTGGCCACATCATAGAAAGGTGAGGAACCCAGCACATGTGGCCTAAACCAGAAGACCCACATCTCCAAGGGGCTCGGAATGAGGCAGGCAGGAGTAGCCTCACAACACAGGGCCCATAGAATAAAAAAGCTGAGGAATCCACCAATGGGAACCTCCCAGCAGGCGGCCAAGAGCACCAAGTCTATGCGATTCAGGCCGCAGTAAACTCACAGCAGAGGGTCCACATCATGAAACTGCGAGCAACCCAGCCATTTGGACCTCAGAGCAGAAGGTCCACATCCCCAAGGTGTTGGGAGCATGGCAGGAGTGTCCTCGCACCACTTAGCACATTTCAGAAAATGTGGGTACCCAGCAGTTAGGGCCTGACGCCAGAGGGCCCTCATCACTGAGGGGAGGAGGCTCCCAGCATGTTCCAACTACCACAAGAGGGCCCACGTCGCCATGGCGGGGTGTGCCAGCCAGGCAGGAGTGACCTCACAGCAGACGGCCCACCTCAAAGAAGTGTGAGGAACCCAACCAGGATCAGACTCTCACCAGAGGGCCCATATCACCAAGGGGACGGGAACCAGGCACGAGTGTCCTCACACCAGTGGGGCCACATCACTAAAAGATGAGGAAACTGGCACATGTGGCCACAAACCAGAGGACCTACATCACCAAGGGGCTGGGAGTGACACAGGCAGGAGGAGCCTCCCAACACAGGGCCCAAAGAATAAAAAAGGTGAGGAACCCAGCAGTTGGAACTTCCCCGCAGGCAGCCCAGAGTACAGAGGCTATGGGATCTAGGAATGAGTGAACTAACACCAGAGAGCTACCATCAGGAAACTGTGAGCAACCCAGTCATTGGAACCTCAGAGCAGAAGGCCCATATCGCCATGGGGATGGGAACATTTCACGAGTGTCCTGGCATCACTGGGCTCACATCAGAAAACCTGGGGAGCCCAGCAGTTAGAGCCTGACGCCAGAGGGACCTCATCACCGAGGACAGGAGTCTCCAAAAGGATCCAACTGCCACCAGAGGGCCGACGTCACCAAGGCAATGGGAGCAAGCCAGGCAGGAGTTACCTCAGAGCACAGGGCCCACCTCACAGAACGGTAAGGAACCCAGCCAGGATCAGACTCTCACCAGAGGGGCCACATCACCAAGGGGCTGGGAAACAGGCACGAGTGTCCTCACACCATTGGGGCCACATCATCGAAAGGTGAGGGACCCAGCACACGTGGCCTCACACCAGAGGACACACATCAAAACGGGGCTGGGATTGAGGCAGGCAGGAGGAGCCTCAAAACAGAGGGCCCATAGAATAAAAAAGGTGAGGAATCCCGCAGTTGGAACCTCCCAGCAGGCGCCCAGGAGCAGCAAGCCTATGGGATCTAGGCCGGAATGAACGCACATCAGAGGGCCCTCATCATGAAACTGTGAGCACCCCAGCCGTTGGGACCTCAGAGCAGAAGGCCCAAATTCCCATGGGGTTGGGAACCTGACAGGAGTGTACGCGCACCACAGGTCGCACATCTGCAAATTTTGGGAGCCCAGGAGTTAGGGTCTGACGCAAGAGGGCCCTCATTACCGAGGGACGGAGACTCGCAGCAGACACCAACTCCCAACTGAGGGCCCACGTCACCAAGGTGATGTGTGCCAGCCAGGCAGGAGTGACCTCACCGCAGAGGGCCTACCTCACAGAAGGGTGAGGAAACCAGCCAGGATAAGACTCTCACCAGAGGGCCCACATCACCAAGGGGATCGGAACCAGGCAGGAGGGTCCTCACACCAGTGTGGCCACATTATAGAAAGGTGAGGAACCCAGAACATGTGGCCTAAAACAGGGGACCCACATCTCCAAGGGCCTAGGAGTGAGGCAAGCAGGAGTATCCTCACAAAACAGAGCCCACAGAATAAAAGTTGTGAGGAATCCAGCAGTTGGAACCGGCCAGTAGGCTGCCCAGAGCACAGAGTCTATGGGATCCAGGCCACAGCAAACTCACAGCAGAGGTCCCACATCATGAAACTGTGAGCAACCCAGCGGATGGGACCTCAGAGCAGAAGGCCCACATCCCTATGGGGATGGGAACCTGACAGGAGCGTCCTCGGCCCACTTCCACGAATCAGAAAATGTGGGAACCCAGCGGTTAGGACCTGAGGCCAGAGGACCCTCATCACCGAGGGGAGGAGGCTCCCAGCAGGCTCCAACTGCCACCATAAGGCCGATGTCACCAAGGCGGGGTGTGCCAACCAGGCAGGAGTGACCTCAGAGCAGAAAGCCCACCTCACAGAAGTGTGAGGAACCCAACAAAGATCAGACTGTCACCAGAGGGCCAACATCACCAAGGGAATGGGAACCAGGCAGGAGTGTCCTCACACCAGTGGGGCTACATCACCATAATTTGAGGGACCCAGCACACGTGGCCTCAAACCTGAGGACACACATCACCAAGGGGCTGGGAGTGAGGCAGGCCAGAGGATCCTCAAAACAGAGGGACCATAGAATAAAAAAGGTGAAGAATCCCACAGTTGGAACCTCCGGCAGGCAGCCAGGAGCAGCGAGGCTATGGGATCTAGGCAGGAGTGAACTCACACCAGAGGGCCCTCATCATGAAACTGTGAGCAACACAGCCGTTGGGACCTCAGAGCAGAAGGCTCACATCCCCATGAGGATGGGAACCTGGCAGGAGTGTCCTTGCACCACTTAGCACGAATTAGAAAATGTGGGAACCCAGCAGTTAGGGCCTGAGGCCAGAGGGCCCTCATCACCGAGGGGAGGAGGCTCCCAGCAGGCTCCAACTGCCACCATATGGCCGACGTTGCCAAGGCGGGGTGTGCCAGCCAGGCAGGAGTGACCTCAGAGCAGAGGGCCCACCTCACAGAAGGGTGAGGAACCTAACCAGGATCAGACTCTCACCAGAGGGCCAACATCACCAAGGTGATGGGAAACAGGCAAGACTGTCCTAACAGCAGTGGGGCCAACATCACCAAGGGAATGGGAACCAGGCAAGAGTGTCCTCACACCAGTGTGGCCACATTATAGAAAGGTGAGGAACACAGCACATGTGGCCTCAAACAAGGGGACACACATCACGAAGGGGCTGGGAGTGAGGCATGCAGGAGGAGACGCACAACCGAGGGCCCATAGAATAAAAAAGGTGAGGAATCGAGAAGTTGGAAACTCCAAGCTGGAGGCCCAGAGCACTGACACTATGGGATACAGGCCAGAGTGAACACACAGCAAAGGGCCCACATCATGAAACTGTGAGCAACCCAGCAGTTGGGACCACAGAACAGAAGTCCCACATGCCCATGGGGATGGGAACCTGGCAGGAGTGACTCGCACCACTGGGCACACATCAGAAAATGTGTGGAGCCCAGCACTTAGGGCCTGACACCAGAAGGCCCTCATCACTGAGGGGAGGAGGCCCCAGCACGCTCCAACTGCCACCAGAGGGTCCACGTCGCCAAGGCGACGTGCGCCAGCCAGGCAGGATTGACCTCACAGCAGAGGGCCCACATCATGAAAGTGTGAGCAACCCAGCCGTTAGGACCTCAGAACAGAAGGCCCACACGCTCATGAGGATGGGAACCTGGCAGGAGTGCCCTCGTACCACTTAGCACGTATCAGAAAATGTGGGAACCCCGCCATTAGGGTCTGACGCCAGAGGGCCTCATCACCGCGGGAAGGAGGCTCCCAGCAGGCTCCAACTGCCACCAGGGTGCCGAAGTCAACAAGGCGGGTTGTGCCAGCCAGGCAGGAGTGACCTCAGAGAAGAGGGCTCACCTCACGGATGTGTGAGGAACCCAACCAGGATCAGAGTCTCACCAGAGGGCCCACATCACCAAGGGGATGGGAACCAGGCAGGAGTGTCCACACACCAGTGGGGCCACATCATCAAAAGATGAGGAACCCATCACATATGGCCTCAAACCTGAGGACATACATCACCATGTGGCTGGGAGTGAGGCAGGTATCTGGAGGGGCACATTTAACTCTAATTTCCCACCAGGAAGAGGAATTAACCAAAGGCTCAGAGTGCCGTGCCGGACCCTGATTATGGCCTGAAGCAAACCTGCAGTTTTGTGGCCAGCTTACAAGGAAGCGAGTTAAGAAAGGAGCTCAGGGGCACTGTAATTCACAAACCTGCAGAGATAAATGACAGCTATTGGCAAAAATATATCGAAGTAAGTCTGCAAAGAGGACTTGAAAACGAGGCAGAATTGCAGGAATCATATTTCAAGAGGTAGATTGGAATTGCATTTAAAGCATATGAAAAGCGGCAGATCTTTGACAGTGATGCACATGGACAAAAAGTGCGTATACATTTTTCCTGAATATATTCAGGAAAAAACGCATATGAACATTTTGGCCAACCAAGCACTCCAGCAATGGAAATCCACACTACAATGAAGTCACATTTCCCATTCGTCAAAAAGGCCATCTGAATAAAGTGTAAAAACCAGAAACACAGGACAGGCCATGGAGAACAGGGAGCCGTGTTATGCTGATGGGCGGGATGTAAATTGCCAACAGACACTCTGGAGATGTTCATGGTGTATCCTGAAACATCTAAAAAACAAAGCTACAGAGCCTAGGGCACTTCCACTTTTGGCCCTATAGCTTAGGAAAATTAAAATCAACAAGACACAGCCAACACAAAATTTAGGGCTGCTGTGTTTACAAGAACCTCGAGTCCAGTACAAATTAAATATCCCAGAAAGAAAAAAATGGATAAAGAAGTTGTGCTACTTACGTACAACGGAATATCACTCAGCAGTGAAATCAATGTCATCAGGCCTGTAGCAGCAAATTGAGTGGATTTAATTATGATGATTCTAAGAGAAATATGTCACACAAAGAAAGATAATTATCATAAGATACCACTAATAGAGGGAGTGTAAACTTGGCTACACATAAACTGAATTACAAAACCGAACAGAGTCTCACATTTAGATAAAAACCTTATGCTTGCTTAAGGGGAAAGTTGAGTTGGGCTGCTGTATAAAAACAGATTGAAATTAGCACACATACCATTCCATAAGCCAAATACGTAATAAACAAGACCTACTCTTTGCTCAACGAAATAGACTCATCCATGGTGTATCACCTCACACCTATTAGAATGGGCATCATCAGAAAATCTACAAACAACATATGCTGGAAACGGTGTAGAGATAAGGAATCCTCTTCCACTATTGTTGGGAACGTAAATTGATACAGTCACTGTGGAGAACATTATGGAGTTTCTTATAAAACTAAGAATAGAATTACCATATGATACAGCAATCCCTCTACTGGGCATATACCCAGACAAAACCATAAATCAAAAAGAGACATTCACCACAATGTTCATTGCATCACTATTTACACTATCCAGGAAGTGGAAGCAACCTAAATGCCCACAGACAGACGAATGCATAAAGATGTGGTACATATATAAAATGGAATATTACTAAGCCATAAAAAGGAATGAAATTGGGACATTTGTAGAGACGTTGATGGATCTAGAGACTGTCATACAGAGTGAAGTAAGTCAGAAAGAGAAAAACAAATCTTGTATATTAATGCATATATGTGGAACCTAGAAAAATTGTACAGATGAACCGTTTTGCAAGGCAGAAATAGAGCAATACATGTATACAACAAACGTATGGACAACAAGGGGGGAAAGCTGTTGGGGATGGTGGTGGGAGGAGTTGAGATATTGGGATTGGTATGTATACATTTATATGTATAAAGTAGATAACCAAAAACAACCTGCTGTATAAAAATATAAAATTAAATTCAAAATAAAAAAATAAAATTAAAAAAAGTAAAACAGAAAAAATATTCTTCCCTTCACATACATGTATTTATATGAATAAATTATTTCCATGCTTATATCTGTAAATACACAAAAGAGGAATAAAATCTACCTTGAACCAAAAACGAAAAAAAGATAAAAAAGAACAGAACCCACCAGTTATACAGAGGAAAACCGTTTCAGAGCACTTGCTCCAATTGCAAACAATTCTGAAGTTGGTCAGTGGTGGGGAATCATCTCCCATTCAGCCAGCATGCTCCTCGCAACAAGCGTCCTCACTGCAAAGCTGGGGGACCGTGCCGAGGTATCTGTGAGTAAACGTGGGCCGAGCCCCAGGCCAGCTGCTGCTGAAATGTTCCCACCCTTCCAAGGCTAAACACCTGAATATGTACAAGGACTTGAAAACCTAGAGGAAGGGCCATGGAGCCACATGAGGGACAGCATGCCAGCCGACTTGGTGCCTGCAGGCCAGCCAGGATGGTCCTGGCCCTGGGTGCTCTTCTGGAAGCTCTCCATTTCCCTGCCTGAGATACCCCTGCTGTCCCGGCCCCCACTGCTTTCTTCCTTCCTCACCTGTGCCCAGGGAGAAATTCCAGCAGCAGGTGTAGGTGACACATCCTCTTCTTTAGCAGGTAGCATCTTGGCAACTGCTGCAGAAAGTCCAGCAGAGCCCCACTCACACTGGGACACCCACAAAGCCGTGGCCACTCACTCCCTCCCACCAGCCCAGCCCCGAGACTGCTGACAGGGCAGAGAAAATGGCGTCAGGCACAGCTGCAGGGGCTCTTGCTGCCTGGAGCGGTGTTTATATTGATCTCAACCCAGGCACACCTGGGGAGGGCTGGCCGGCACGGTCAGGCTTCCCAAGCCAGCCAATAATCACCCCTCAGGGGCTCACAGTTGCTGAAAATGGAACTTGCTGAATTGGCCAGGTCCAAGGAACAGGTGTGGGCTCCTGAGAGTCAGGATAGGCAAGGGGCTGCAGCTCTGGCTTGTTTTCTAATTATATTATCTGGCCCATGAGTGGGAGACAACTTCAAGAAAACCCTCTCCTAATGAGAGGAACCCAGGAGTCAGGGAGAGGAGGGGTGGGTGGTGGTTGGAGACAGAGGCCTGGTGCCCCGGGTGCAGTGGAAGTCTCTGGAAGACCAGGTGGAGGAGGCCGCAGAGAGTGATGCCCAGGGTCACAGACCTGTCAGAGCTGCTGTTTGTTAGTTCAAGTCCTGCTCTGAGGTGCTCTGTGTCAGATCTGAGCGACAGGTGAGCTGGGAGTGCTCTGCAATGAGAGCTATGTGCACGGTTCCTGTGTGCCCAGCCCTGCCAAGGTACCTGCAAGGGTAGCTCTGTATCCTGGGAGGGGCCTGACCACGGGAGCCCCATGGACTGCAGAGGACCTGCCCAGGGAATCCCATATCCTGGGAGGTGCCTGAACACGGGAGCCCCGTGGGCTGGGGTGGGGGTAGGGTACCTGCCCAGGTGAGCTCCATATCCTGGGATTGGCCTGACCTTGAGAGCCCCATGGGCTGCTGGAGTCCTGGTAAAGGATGTCAGGACAGTCAGTGAAGCCACTGAGGATATACCTCCAGTAGTTCCTAAATCCTACACCCTGCTGGTCATTCTACCAACCACCAGGACTTGGTATTCTGTATTAGTCTTCACTGATGCCTTCTTTTGTATTCCATTAGTCCCAGAGTCACAAGAAATTTTGGCTTGTGAGTGACAGGACTCAACATACAACTAAAACAATACTTCCAGGCTGTCTTGCCCCAAGGGTTCAAAAATTCCCACACCATCTTTGGGGAAAGCTCAGCTAAAGACCTAAAAGTTCTACCTCTGGAAAAGGAAACACTCCTTCAATATTCAGACGACATTCTGATCGCCAGCCCTACTAAGGAGGCCTCAGAACTACCAAGCCAATAAAGGATAGAAGTTGTCCACGAAAAAGCTCAAGTATCACAGACTACGGTGACCTGCCTGGGCTTCATTCTCACAGAAGGTCGGAGAAGCCCATCCCAGGAAAGGGAAGAAACAATTTACAGCCTTACCCCTTTCTGAAACTAGAAGACAGCTTAGGGGTTCCTGGGGAAGCCAGGGTTTCCTGCCTCTGGATCCCTAACTACAGTCTACTAGCTGGGCCTCTATATGAAACACTGAAAGGAAAAGATGATGATCCTTTTGAATAGAATCCAGAAGTGGCCTTTCAAGAATGGAAAGAGCAGTCAATTCAGACCCTTGCCCTGGAACTCCCTAATTTAGCTAAACCCTTTGACCTTTACATTCCTGGTGAAAGGTGAATCGCCATTGGAGTATTAGTGCAAAAACTGGGACCACTTGAAATGGAACAATGCAAGAATGCCATCCAGGTAGGATAAACTATGGTCACCAAGGGGCTTGGCCCACCGCCACATCTGGCCAAGATACTGGTGGTATCTGAAAACCTGGAAATCAGCAGCCCAAAAGGCCACCTCCCTTCTAAGGGAAACGGACCCCACGTGGTGATCCTAACCCCCAACCATGCCCTGAAGTTGCAGGGTTTGCTCCGTGGGCACACTGACCTCGATTGAGGAGGCCCTCCAACTCCAACCTCCAGAGAGATAACCGGGGGCAACGGGGCACCATGACGACCCGTGTGACCATCACTTGACCTGGAGTTTCTCTCATAAAACAACAAGAGTGTGTCCCAAAAGAGTAGACTACTGCTTGCAGTACTTACTGTACCCAGAGGGGAGCTAATAATCTTGGCGGGGGAACCGTATATCATGCTGTCACCATAGAAAAGCCTACAGACACCCTGATGATGGTGGCCAATAAGACCGGCTGGACTCCTGTTTACTTCCAAAGGCTCCTGACTCAGTGACCATCATGATCCTTCATCACCACTGACCCTGGGCTGTCTGGGAGCTGAGCGGGCAGGATCCTGACACCTGGTGCTGTTTTTACATTAATTCAGGGGCCTAATGGAAGAAAGCGCAGACTGTTGGTCAGAGCATCTAGGCTGGCAGAAACGGTCAGTCAGAGCATCTAGGCTGGCAAAAACGGTCAGCCTAAGGTGGCCGAACAAATGTGGGGTGGAGTGAAACTGGACCTCACAGCGCCACTGCACATCTCCTTTCTGGACCCTTAAAGGTCATTAGAATCTATAACACTTCCAATACTGGTGCTCAGGTGGACGAGCAGGGAGGCAGGAGGCCTGGGGACAATCAACGTCACCTGGAGGCTGCTGGGGAGAAGTTCTGACCCTCGCCCACGGGTATGAAGCCTCCTAACTCAGCACTCAGCAGTTACAGAAGAAGGGTCTGCACCCGCAGCACTCCAAGAATGAGGAAAGGGACAAAAGGCAGAAGAGAAGTTTGTCCCAGGCAAAGCCCCTTAAAAATGCCTGGGAGATAAAAATAGAATCTGGACAATAAAATAAAGTCTAACCATTTTTATCCTTTGTGCTTTGTCTAATTTCAGGTGCTCCTAGTGTCCCGCATACAGAGGTTCCACACCCGGCACTTCAGACCAGATTTCCTAGAGCAGAATGGCTCGATGACACTTCAGCTCCTGGGGCCCAGTTCAGACTCCGTGACATAGAGCCTGAGCTGCAGCCAACCAGGTCCTCGAGAGCTCAGCCCCCTCCCTCCCAGTGACTCTGACAGGATCTCTACACAGCAGCCCAGCCCACAGCCCACAGGGTAGCACCTCTCCATTCTCTGATCAAAATATAAAGTTTCCTTTGCTTTTGAACCAAACTCAGTCTCGATCTATTGGCTCCAATGACACTGGGCAGGGGGACACTTGTTGGCGTCCACTCTGGAGGATCAGTAACAGAAATTGAGAACATTGTAACTTCAATGAACAGATGTGTGAGCCAAACTGTAATTAACATAGAACAGTGTATAAGGCTCGGGTAAAATAAGATGTTTCTAACACTTCCATTTGATATTTCCATCACTTTCTTATAAGCAAGTTCAGTGAAAAGGTTTGTCTTCTTTGTCAGGTCAATATTAGAGAAACAAAGTGATTTCTTTCCAAGGATGTACATCTAATAATCTTGGTTAAAGCTTCAATCTTGTTTTAAATGCTTTTGCATTGAAAATGATACCTCTCTTTCAGCTCCCCCATTTCTGAGAAGCATAAAATCGTATAATTTATTATTACCAAAGGGAAATGGTAGGAGGAGGGATAAATTAACAGTTTGGGATTAACACATACACACTGCTATGTATGAAATCATCAGCAAGGAACTACTGTATAACACAGGGAACTACACTCAATATTTTGCAATAACCTATAAGGGGAAATGATCTGAAAAAGAATAGATATATTTATTGACATCATCCATCAACGACAGTAAAAATGGAATCTAAGGGAAGACAGTGGTGAGTGCTTCTGACCCTGAAGACTTCAATCATCTAAAGTTTGGACTCTGCCTACTTCCCAAGGCCCTTAATGAACATATGTGTAGCCGTAGCTTAAAAAATTCCCCAGTTTGGGTTGCGGAGAGACACTGATATTTAAAATCCCCTGGTGTTCTCCTCACATGAATGGGACCCTTCCTACACCTAAAACATGCCTGTCACACCCAGATGATGGTATACCGTCTGATCGGGAAAAGTTTGGAAAAGGCATCTCATCTCCTCATCTCTTGGTGCTAGGGTTCACCACTCCAGCGTCTTTACTAACAGTCTCCCCACTTGGAGATGTCAGCACTGTCAACATCCTGTTGCATACAGTTTGGAATTTGTCCAGAGGATGAAGCAGAAGGAGGAGGAACAATGAGAGACAAGTCCTAGGTGTTCGGACAGGCACATGCCACTCTAATTTCCAATCAGGAAGACGAATTGACCAAAGGCTAGGGTTGCCCATGGAAACAGAATAGGGCTTGAGGAATCCTGATGCTTTGTGGCCAGTTCCCATAAACACAAGTTGGAAAATGGAACTCAGGGGCACTAAAATTCACGAAACTGCAGAATTGAAAATATCTATCACTGAAAAATGTCTTGAGGAAAGTCAGAGAAAAGGACTTGTAAGCAACGGAGAATGGCAGGAAAGGGATTGGAAGAGGTAGAAAGGACTCGCCATTAAGCACAAGAAAAGGGGCTGAACATTGCCAACATTGCAGTTGACCAAAAAGGGTGTATGCGTCTTTTTCTGTATATATTCAAGAAAAGGGCATACACTTTTTTAGCCAACCAAACAGGTGGGCACTGGAAATCAATACTACAAAACATATCACTTTGCATCAGTCAGAAGAGCCGTCCTCATAAAGTGTAAACACCAGAAATGCAGGACAGGGCAAGGAGAAAAGGGAGCCCTGTGAGTCTTATAGTGGAAATGTATATTGCCAACGGTCACTCTGGATAAGTCTATTGTGTTTACTAAAGCATCTAAAAAATGAGCTACCGAGCACAGGGCACTTGCACTCATGGACGTATATCTTGGGAAAAACAAAAATCGAGAGGACACAGGCACCCCAATGTTTACCACCTCTCTGTTTAAAAGATCCTCGACTAGAATATAACTTAAATGTATCTGCAGAGAAAAAACGGAGAGAGATGTGGTGCTTATGTAGAGTGGAATATTACTCAGCCTGGAAATCAATGAAATACGGCCAGTTATAACAACTCCAGAGGAGTTACGTGTGATCATTCGAAGTCACATAATTCAAAAAGAAAAAGACATAAGATATCACTAATACATGGAATGTTAACATGGCTACACATGAACTGAATTACAAAAGAGAAGAGGGATTCAAATTAAGAAAACCAACTTATGCTCCCTTAAGGGGAAAGGTGAGTTGGGGTGCTGCATAAAACCAGAGATTGAAATTAGCACAGATACCATTCCATAAGCCAAATATGTAATAGTCAAGACCTACGCCTTGCTCAACGAAATAGACTCAACACGCCATATTCAATGCCTAAGAATATACCGGATTAGTAAGAATCTTAAAACCCATGGACTTATATGTCTCCGTAAGAGAATCAAGCGCGTGTACAGCGGCATAAACGAAGCAGTGAAAATCCGATAAATCCCATTATTAAAATAAATTTCAAAAACAAAACACAATGACAGTGAAATAGGTAGCAATTCTTAAATAATTTACTCAGGGCATGTGATGCAACCTGGATTTACCACATCTACACCCAGAGCTGGTTGAGACATAAGGCTGGACACTTCAGGCTGATAACATTGGTGAGTTTCGGTGAACAAATGCAGATCCATTGAAGTCATACTGCATGGTACCCATTCCAAGGGTCCCAACTCTCCAGGTTCAAGGGATTCTTTCTTCAGCTAAAACATGCGTGGGAAACGCCGAGTATGGTCAACCGTGTGATTAGGAAACGATTTAAAATGCATCTCAGTTTTCGTATCCTGGTCCTCGGGTTCACCATTCCAAACGGTTTATTAACACTCTCCCCGCTTGGAGAGTCAGTGCCTTTAACCTCCTGTTTGGCACAGCTTGCAATTTCTGCGCAAGATGAACAGGAATAGGGAGAACCAATGAGAGACTAGCTATAGGTGTCTGCACGGGAAAATGTAAGGCTCATTTCCCACCAGGAAGAGGAATTAACCAAAGGCTCAGCGTGCCCTGCCGGAAACAGATTAGGCCTGAAGCAATCCTGCGGTTTTGTGCCCAGCTCACAAGAAAGCGAGTTGAAGAACGGAGCTCAGGGGCACTGTAATTCACAAACCTGCAGAGTTATAAATGACAGTTATCCTCCAAAAATATATTGAAGTAAGCCTGCGAAGGGGACTTGAAAGCGGGGCAGAATTTCAGGAAAACGATAGCAGGGGGTAGACTGGAATTGCCCTGAAAGCATAGGAAAAGAGGCAGAACGTTGACAATGATGCACTTGGCCAAAAAGTGCGTATGCGTTTTTTCCTGCATATATTCAGGAAAAAACGCATACGCCCTTTTTGGCCTACCAAGCAAGCCTGTAAAGGAAATCTGCAGTACAATGAAGTCTCACTGCCCCCCGGGCAAAAGGGACATCTGAAAAAAGTGTAAAATCCAGAAAGGTAGGACAGGATATGGAGAACAGGGAGCCTTGTTATGCTGATTGGCAGGATGTAAATTGCCAGCAGCCACCCTGGAGAAGTGTATGGTGTTTCCTGAAACACGTAAGAAACAAAGCAACACAGCCTATGGCACTTCCACTTATGGTCCTATAGCTTACGGAAATTAAAATCAAAAACAGAGAGCCACCCCAAAGTTTGGGACGGCTGTGTTCCCAAGAAACTCGTCTACAGTACCAGGTAAATATCCCAGAAAGCAAAAAATGGATAAAGAAGTTGTGGAACGTACGTGCAATTCAATATCACTCAGCAATGAAATCTGTGTCATCAGGCCCGTAGCGGCATAGTGAGTGGATGCAGGTACGGTGATTCTACGTCAACTACGTCACACAGAAAAAGAAACATCATAAGATATCACTAATACACGGAATGTAAACTTGACTACACATGAACTGAATTACAAAACAGAACAGGGACTCAAATTTAGAAAACCAACTAGTGCTTGCTTATGGGGAAAGGTGCGTTGGGGTGCTACATAAAACCAGAGACTGAAATTAGCACAGATAACTTTCCATAAGCCAAATATGTAATAGACAAGACCTACTCCTTGCTCATCGAAATGGACCCAACACCACATATTCAACGCCTAGGAATATAACTGACTAGGAAGAATCTTAAAACCCATGGATATATATGTCTCCGTAAGAGAATCAAGCGTGTGTACAGCGGCCGAAACGCAGCAGTGAAAATCCGATAAATCCCATTATCAAAATAAATTTCGAAAACAAAACACAAAGACAGTGAAATAGAGAGCAATTCTTAAATAATTCACTCAGGGCATGTGATGCAACCGGGATTGACCACATCTACACCCATAGCTGGTTGAGACATAAGGCTGGACACTTCAGGCTGATAGCATTGGTGAGTTTCGGTGAGCAAATGCGGACCCTTTGAAGTCATACTGCATGGTACCCATTCCATGGGTCCCAACTCTCCAGGTTCAAGGCATTCTTCCTACAGCTAAAACATGCATGGGAAACCCAGAGTATCGTCCACCGTGTGATTGGGAAATGATTTAAAATGCATCTCAGTTTTCATATCCTGGTCCTCGGGTTCACCATTCCAGATGCTTTACTAACACTCTCCCCGCTTGGAGAGTCAGTGCCTTTAAACTCCTGTTTGGCACAGCTTGCAATTTCTGTGCAAGATGAACAGGAATAGGGAGAACCAATGAGAGAATAGCTGTAGGTGTCTGCACGGGCAAATGTAACGCTCATTGCAGACCAGGAAGAGGAATTAAACAAAGGCTCAGTGTGCCCTGCTGGAAACAGAGTAGGGCCTGAAGCAATCCTGCGGTTTTGTGCCCAGCTCACAAGAAAGCGAGTTGAAGAAAGGAGCTCAGGGGCACAGTAATTCACAAACCTGCAGAGTTATAAATGACAGCTATCCTCCAAAAATATATTGAAGTAAGCCTGTGAAGGGGACTTGAAAGCAGGGCAGAATTTCAGGAAAACGATTGCAGGAGGTAGACTGGAATTGCCCTGAAAGCATAGGAAAAGAGGCAGAACGTCGACAATGATGCACTTGGCCAAAAGGGCGTATGCGTTTTTTCCTGAATATATTCAGGAAAAAAGGCATACGCCCTTTTTGGCCAACCAAGCAAGCCTGTAAAGGAAATCTGCACTACATTGAAGTCTCACTGCCCCCCGGGCAAAAGGGACATCTGAAAAAAGTGTAAAATCCAGAAAGGTAGGACAGGATATGGAGAACAGGGAGCCTTGTTATGCTGATTGGCAGGATGTAAATTGCCAGCAGCCACCCTGGAGAAGTGTATGGTGTTTCCTGAAACACATAAGAAACAAAGCAACACAGCCTATGGCACTTCCACTTTTGGTCCTATAGCTTACGGAATTTAAAATCAAAAACAGACAGCCACCCCAATATTTGGGACGGCTGTGTTCACAAGAAGCTCGTCTACAGTATCAGGTAAATATCCCAGAAAGCAAAAAATGGATAAAGAAGTTGTGGCACGTACGTACAATGCAATATCAATCAGCAATGAAATCTGTGTCATCAGGCCCGTAGCGGCATAGTGAGTGGATGCAGGTACGGTGATTTTACGTGAACTACGTCACACAGAAAAAGAAACATCATAAGATATCACTAATACACGGAATGTAAACTTGACTACACATGAACTGAATTACAAAACAGAACAGGGTCTCAAATTTAGAAAACCAACTAGTGCTTGCTTATGGGAAAAGGTGCGTTGGGGTGCTTCATAGAACCAGAGACTGAAATTAGCACAGATAACTTTCCATAAGGCAAATATGTAATAGACAAGACCTACTCCTTGCTCAACGAAATGGACTCAACACCACATATTCAACGCCTAGGAATATACCTGACTAGGAAGAATCTTAAAACCCATGGATATATATGTCTCCGTAAGAGAATCAAGCGTGTGTACAGCGGCCGAAACTCAGCAGTGAAAATCCGATAAATCCCATTATCAAAATAAATTTCGAAAACAAAACACAAAGACAGTGAAATAGAGAGCAATTCTTAAATAATTCACTCAGGGCATGTGATGCAACCGGGATTGACCACATCTACACCCAGAGCTGGTTGAGACATAAGGCTGGACACTTCAGGCTGATTGCATTGGTGAGTTTCGGTGAGCAAATGCAGACCCTTTGAAGTCACACTGCATGGTACCCATTCCATGGGTCCCAACTCTCCAGGTTCAAGGCATTCTTCCTCCAGCTAAAACATGCATGGGAAACCCAGAGTATCGTCCACCGTGTGATTGGGAAACGATTTAAAATGCATCTCAGTTTTCGTATCCTGGTCCTCGGGTCCACCATTCCAGATGCTTTACTAACACTCTCCCCGCTTGGAGAGTCAGTTCCTTTAACCTCCTGTTTGGCACAGCTTGCAATTTGTGGGCAAGATGAACAGGAATAGGGGGAACCAATGAGAGACTAGCTGTAGATGTCTGCACGGGCAAATGTAACGCTCATTGCCCACCAGGAAGAGGAATTAAACAAAGGCTCAGCGTGCCCTGCTGAAAACAGATTAGGGCCTGAAGCAATCCTGCGCTTTTGTGCCCAGCTCACAAGAGAGCGAGTTGAAGAAAGCAGCTCAGGGGCACTGTAATTCACAAACCTGCAGAGTTATAAGTGACAGCTATCTTCCAAAAGTATATTGAAGTAAGCCTGCGAAGGGGACTTGAAAACGGGGCAGAATTTCAGGAAAACGATTGCAGGGGGTAGACTGGAATTGCCCTGAAAGCATAGGAAAAGAGGCACAACGTCGACAATGATGCACTTGGCCAAAAAGGGCGTATGCGTTTTTTCCTGAATATATTCAGGAAAAAACGCATACGCCCTTTTTGGCCAAACAAGCAAGCCTGTAAAGGAAATCTGCACTACAATGAAGTCTCACTGCCCCCCGGGCAAAAGGGCCATCTGAAAAAAGTGTAAAATCCAGAAAGGTAGGACAGGATATGGAGAACAGGGAGCCTTGTTATGCTGATTGGGAGGATGTAAATTGCCAACAGCCATCCTGGAGAAGTGTATGGTGTTTCCTGAAACACGTAAGAAATAAAGGAACACAGCCTATGGCAATTGCACTTATGGTCCTCTTGCTTAGGGAAATTAAAATCAAAAACAGAGATCCACCCCAAAATTTGGGACGGCTGTGTTCCCTAGAAGCTCGTCTACAGTACCAGGTAAATATCCCAGAAAGCAAAAAATGGATAAAGAAGTTGTGGCACGTACGTGCAATGCATTATCATTCAGCAATGAAATCTGTGTCATCAGGCCCGTAGCGGCATAGTGAGTGGATGCAGGTACGGTGATTCTACGTGAACTACGTCACACAGAAAAAGAAACATCATAAGATATCACTAATACACGGAATGTAAATTTAACTACACATGAACTGAATTACAAAACAGAACAGGGTCTCAACTTTTGAAAACCAACTAGTGATTGCTTATGGGGAAATGTGCGTTGGGATGCTGCATAAAACCAGAGACTGAAATTAGCACAGATAACTTTCCATAAGCCAAATATGTAATAGACAAGACCTACTCCTTGCTCAACGAAATGGACTCAACACCACATATTAAACGCCTACGAATATTCATGACTAGGAAGAGTCTTAAAACCCATGGATTTATATGTCTCCGTAAGAGAATCAAGCGTGTGTACAGCGGCATAAACGCAGCAGTGAAAATCCGATAAATCCCATTATCAAAATAAATTTCAAAAACAAAACAAAAAGACAGTGAAATAGAGAGCAATTCTTAAACAATTCACTCAGGGCATGTGATGCAACCGGGATTGACCACATCTACACCCAGAGCTGGTTGAGACATAAGGCTGGACACTTCAGGCTGATAGCATTGGTGAGTTTCAGTGAGCAAATGCAGACCCTTTGAAGTCATACTGCACGGTACCCATTCCAAGGGTCCTAACTCTCCAGGTTCAAGGGATTCTTCCTCCAGCTAAAACATGCATGGGAAACCCAGAGTATCGTCCACCGTGTGATTGGGAAATGATTGATTTAAAATGCATCTCAGTTTTCGTATCGTTGTCCTCGGGTTCACCATTCCAGATGCTTTACTAACACTCTCCCCGCTTGGAGAGTCAGTGCCTTTAACCTCCTCTTTGGCACAGCTTGCAATTTCTGTGCAAGATGAACAGGAATAGGGAGAACCAATGAGAGACTAGCTGTAGGTGTCTGCACGGGCAAATGTAACGCTCATTGCCCACCAGGAAGAGGAATTAAACAAAGGCTCAGTGTCCCCTTCTGGAAACAGTTTAGGGCCTGAAGCAATCCTGCGGTATTGTGCCCAGCTCACAAGAAAGCGAGTTGAAGAACGGAGCTCAGGGGCACTGTAATTCACAAACCTGCAGAGTTATAAATGACAGCTATCTTCCAAAAGTATATTGAAGTAAGCCTGCGAAGGGGACTTGAAAGCGGGGCAGAATTTCAGGAAAACGATTGCAGGGGGTAGACTGCAATTTCCCTGAAAGCATAGGAAAAGAGGCAGAACGTCGACAATGATGCACTTGGCCAAAAAGGGTGTATGCGTTTTTTCCTGAATATATTCAGGAAAAAACGCATACGCCCTTTTTGGCCAACCAAGCAAGCCTGTAAAGGAAATCTGCACTACAATGTAGTCTCACTGCCCCCCGGGCAAGAGGGCCATCTGAAAAAAGTGTAAAATCCAGAAAGGTAGGACAGGATATGGAGAACAGGGAGCCTTGTTATGCTGATTGGCAGGATGTAAATTGCCAACAGCCACCCTGGAGAAGTGTATGGTGTTTCCTGAAACACGTAAGAAATAAAGCAACACAGGCTATGGGAATTGCACTTATGGTATTTTTCCTTAGGGAAATTAATATCAAAAACACAGAACCACCCCAGAGTTTGGGATGGCTGTGTTCCCAGAAAGCTCGTCTACAGTACCAGGTAAATATCCCAGAAAGCAAAAAATGGATAAAGAATTTGTGGCACGTACGTACAATGCAATATCACTCAGCAATGAAATCTGTGTCATCAGGCCCGTAGCGGCATAGTGAGTGGATGCAGGTACGGTGATTCTACGTGAACTACGTCACACAGAAAAAGAAACATCATAAGATATCACTAATACACGGAATGTAAACTTGACTACACATGAACTGAATTACAAAACAGAACAGGGTCTCAAATTTAGAAAACCAACTAGTGCTTGCTTATGGGGAAAGGTGCCTTGGGGTGCTGCATAAAACCAGAGACTGAAATTAGAACAGATAACATTCCATAAGCCAAATATGTAATAGACAAGACCTACTCCTTGCTCAACGAAATGGACTCAACACCACATATTCAACGCCTAGGAATATACCTGACTAGGAAGAATCTTAAAACCCATGGATATATATGTCTCCGTAAGAGAATCAAGCGTGTGTACAGCGGCCGATACACAGCAGTGAAAATCCGATAAATCCCATTATCAAAATAAATTTCGAAAACAAAACACAAAGACAGTGAAATAGAGAGCAATTCTTATATAATTCACTCAGGGCATGTGATGCAACCGGGATTGACCACATCTACACCCAGAGCTGGTTGAGACATAAGGCTGGACACTTCAGGCTGATAGCATTGGTGAGTTTCGGTGAGCAAATGCAGACCCTTTGAAGTCATACTGCATGGTACGTATTCCATGGGTCCCAATTCTTCAGGTTCAAGGGATTCTTCCTCCAGCTAAAACATGCATGGGAAACCCACAGTATGGTCCACCGTATGATTGGGAAACGATTTAAAATGCATCTCAGTTCTCGTATCCTGGTCCTCGGGTTCAACATTCCAGATGCTTTACTAACACTCTCCTCGCTTGGAGAGTCAGTGCCTTTAACCTCCTGTTTGGCACAGCTTGCAATTTCTGTGCAAGAGGAACAGGAATAGGGAGGAACAATGAGAGACTAGCTGTAGGTGTCTGCACGGGCAAATGTAACGCTCATTTCCCACCAGGAAGAGGAATTAACCAAAGGCTCAGCGTGCCCTGCCTGAAACAGATTAGGGCCTGAAGCAATCCTGCGGTTTTGTGCCCAGCTCACAAGAAAGCGAGTTGAAGAGAGGAGCTCAGGGGCACTGTAATTCACAAACCTGCAGAGTTATAAATGACAGCTATCCTCCAAAAATATATTGAAGTAAGCCTGCGAAGGGGACTTGAAAGCAAGGCAGAATTTCAGGAAAACGATTGCAGGGGGTAGACTGGAATTGCCCTGAAAGCATAGGAAAAGAGGCACAATGTCGACAATGATGCACTTGGCCAAAAAGGGTGTATGCGTTTTTTCCTGAATATATTCAGGAAAAAACGCATATGCACTTTTTGGCCAAACAAGCAAGCCTGTAAAGGAAATCTGCACTACAATGAAGTCTCACTGCCCCCCTGGCAAAAGGGCCATCTGAAAAAAGTGTAAAATCCAGAAAGGTAGGACAGGATATGGAGAACAGGGAGCCTTGTTATGCTGATTGGGAGGATGTAAATTGCAAACAGCCATCCTGGAGAAGTGTATGGTGTTTCCTGAAACACGTAAGAAAAAAAGGAACACAGCCTATGGCAATTGCACTTATGGTCCTCTTGCTTAGGGAAATTAAAATCAAAAACAGAGATCCACCCCAAAATTTGGGACGGCTGTGTTCCCTACAAGCTCGTCTACAGTACCAGGTAAATATCCCACAAAGCAAAAAATGGATAAAGATGTTGTGGCACGTACGTGCAATGCAATATCATTCAGCAATGAAATCTGTGTCATCAGGCCCGTAGCGGCATAGTGAGTGGATGCAGGTACGGTGATTCTACATGAACTACGTCACACAGAAAAAGAAACATCATAAGATATCACTAATACACGGAATGTAAATTTAACTACACATGAACTGAATTACAAAACAGAACAGGGTCTCAACTTTTGAAAACCAACTAGTGATTGCTTATGGGGAAATGTGCGTTGGGATGCTGCATAAAACCAGAGACTGAAATTAGCACAGATAACTTTCCATAAGCCAAATATGTAATAGACAAGACCTACTCCTTGCTCAACGAAATGGACTCAACACCACATATTAAACGCCTACGAATATACATGACTAGGAAGAATCTTAAAACCCATGGATTTATATGTCTCCGTAAGAGAATCAAGCGTGTGTACAGCGGCATAAACGCAGCAGTGAAAATCCGATAAATCCCATTATCAAAATAAATTTCAAAAACAAAACAAAAAGACAGTGAAATAGAGAGCAATTCTTAAACAATTCACTCAGGGCATGTGATGCAACCGGGATTGACCACATCTACACCCAGAGCTGGTTGAGACATAAGGCTGGACACTTCAGGCTGATAGCATTGGTGAGTTTCAGTGAGCAAATGCAGACCCTTTGAAGTCATACTGCACGGTACCCATTCCAAGGGTCCTAACTCTCCAGGTTCAAGGGATTCTTCCTCCAGCTAAAACATGCATGGGAAACCCAGAGTATCGTCCACCGTGTGATTGGGAAATGATTGATTTAAAATGCATCTCAGTTTTCGTATCGTTGTCCTCGGGTTCACCATTCCAGATGCTTTACTAACACTCTCCCCGCTTGGAGAGTCAGTGCCTTTAACCTCCTCTTTGGCACAGCTTGCAATTTCTGTGCAAGATGAACAGGAATAGGGAGAACCAATGAGAGACTAGCTGTAGGTGTCTGCACGGGCAAATGTAACGCTCATTGCCCACCAGGAAGAGGAATTAAACAAAGGCTCAGTGTCCCCTTCTGGAAACAGTTTAGGGCCTGAAGCAATCCTGCGGTATTGTGCCCAGCTCACAAGAAAGCGAGTTGAAGAACGGAGCTCAGGGGCACTGTAATTCACAAACCTGCAGAGTTATAAATGACAGCTATCTTCCAAAAGTATATTGAAGTAAGCCTGCGAAGGGGACTTGAAAGCGGGGCAGAATTTCAGGAAAACGATTGCAGGGGGTAGACTGCAATTTCCCTGAAAGCATAGGAAAAGAGGCAGAACGTCGACAATGATGCACTTGGCCAAAAAGGGTGTATGCGTTTTTTCCTGAATATATTCAGGAAAAAACGCATACGCCCTTTTTGGCCAACCAAGCAAGCCTGTAAAGGAAATCTGCACTACAATGTAGTCTCACTGCCCCCCGGGCAAGAGGGCCATCTGAAAAAAGTGTAAAATCCAGAAAGGTAGGACAGGATATGGAGAACAGGGAGCCTTGTTATGCTGATTGGCAGGATGTAAATTGCCAACAGCCACCCTGGAGAAGTGTATGGTGTTTCCTGAAACACGTAAGAAATAAAGCAACACAGGCTATGGCAATTGCACTTATGGTATTTTTCCTTAGGGAAATTAATATCAAAAACACAGAACCACCCCAGAGTTTGGGATGGCTGTGTTCCCAGAAAGCTCGTCTACAGTACCAGGTAAATATCCCAGAAAGCAAAAAATGGATAAAGAATTTGTGGCACGTACGTACAATGCAATATCACTCAGCAATGAAATCTGTGTCATCAGGCCCGTAGCGGCATAGTGAGTGGATGCAGGTACGGTGATTCTACGTGAACTACGTCACACAGAAAAAGAAACATCATAAGATATCACTAATACACGGAATGTAAACTTGACTACACATGAACTGAATTACAAAACAGAACAGGGTCTCAAATTTAGAAAACCAACTAGTGCTTGCTTATGGGGAAAGGTGCCTTGGGGTGCTGCATAAAACCAGAGACTGAAATTAGAACAGATAACATTCCATAAGCCAAATATGTAATAGACAAGACCTACTCCTTGCTCAACGAAATGGACTCAACACCACATATTCAACGCCTAGGAATATACCTGACTAGGAAGAATCTTAAAACCCATGGATATATATGTCTCCGTAAGAGAATCAAGCGTGTGTACAGCGGCCGATACACAGCAGTGAAAATCCGATAAATCCCATTATCAAAATAAATTTCGAAAACAAAACACAAAGACAGTGAAATAGAGAGCAATTCTTATATAATTCACTCAGGGCATGTGATGCAACCGGGATTGACCACATCTACACCCAGAGCTGGTTGAGACATAAGGCTGGACACTTCAGGCTGATAGCATTGGTGAGTTTCGGTGAGCAAATGCAGACCCTTTGAAGTCATACTGCATGGTACGTATTCCATGGGTCCCAATTCTTCAGGTTCAAGGGATTCTTCCTCCAGCTAAAACATGCATGGGAAACCCACAGTATGGTCCACCGTATGATTGGGAAACGATTTAAAATGCATCTCAGTTCTCGTATCCTGGTCCTCGGGTTCAACATTCCAGATGCTTTACTAACACTCTCCTCGCTTGGAGAGTCAGTGCCTTTAACCTCCTGTTTGGCACAGCTTGCAATTTCTGTGCAAGAGGAACAGGAATAGGGAGGAACAATGAGAGACTAGCTGTAGGTGTCTGCACGGGCAAATGTAACGCTCATTTCCCACCAGGAAGAGGAATTAACCAAAGGCTCAGCGTGCCCTGCCTGAAACAGATTAGGGCCTGAAGCAATCCTGCGGTTTTGTGCCCAGCTCACAAGAAAGCGAGTTGAAGAGAGGAGCTCAGGGGCACTGTAATTCACAAACCTGCAGAGTTATAAATGACAGCTATCCTCCAAAAATATATTGAAGTAAGCCTGCGAAGGGGACTTGAAAGCAAGGCAGAATTTCAGGAAAACGATTGCAGGGGGTAGACTGGAATTGCCCTGAAAGCATAGGAAAAGAGGCACAATGTCGACAATGATGCACTTGGCCAAAAAGGGTGTATGCGTTTTTTCCTGAATATATTCAGGAAAAAACGCATATGCACTTTTTGGCCAAACAAGCAAGCCTGTAAAGGAAATCTGCACTACAATGAAGTCTCACTGCCCCCCTGGCAAAAGGGCCATCTGAAAAAAGTGTAAAATCCAGAAAGGTAGGACAGGATATGGAGAACAGGGAGCCTTGTTATGCTGATTGGGAGGATGTAAATTGCAAACAGCCATCCTGGAGAAGTGTATGGTGTTTCCTGAAACACGTAAGAAAAAAAGGAACACAGCCTATGGCAATTGCACTTATGGTCCTCTTGCTTAGGGAAATTAAAATCAAAAACAGAGATCCACCCCAAAATTTGGGACGGCTGTGTTCCCTACAAGCTCGTCTACAGTACCAGGTAAATATCCCACAAAGCAAAAAATGGATAAAGATGTTGTGGCACGTACGTGCAATGCAATATCATTCAGCAATGAAATCTGTGTCATCAGGCCCGTAGCGGCATAGTGAGTGGATGCAGGTACGGTGATTCTACATGAACTACGTCACACAGAAAAAGAAACATCATAAGATATCACTAATACACGGAATGTAAATTTAACTACACATGAACTGAATTACAAAACAGAACAGGGTCTCAACTTTTGAAAACCAACTAGTGATTGCTTATGGGGAAATGTGCGTTGGGATGCTGCATAAAACCAGAGACTGAAATTAGCACAGATAACTTTCCATAAGCCAAATATGTAATAGACAAGACCTACTCCTTGCTCAACGAAATGGACTCAACACCACATATTAAACGCCTACGAATATACATGACTAGGAAGAATCTTAAAACCCATGGATTTATATGTCTCCGTAAGAGAATCAAGCGTGTGTACAGCGGCATAAACGCAGCAGTGAAAATCCGATAAATCCCATTATCAAAATAAATTTCAAAAACAAAACAAAAAGACAGTGAAATAGAGAGCAATTCTTAAACAATTCACTCAGGGCATGTGATGCAACCGGGATTGACCACATCTACACCCAGAGCTGGTTGAGACATAAGGCTGGACACTTCAGGCTGATAGCATTGGTGAGTTTCAGTGAGCAAATGCAGACCCTTTGAAGTCATACTGCACGGTACCCATTCCAAGGGTCCTAACTCTCCAGGTTCAAGGGATTCTTCCTCCAGCTAAAACATGCATGGGAAACCCAGAGTATCGTCCACCGTGTGATTGGGAAATGATTGATTTAAAATGCATCTCAGTTTTCGTATCCTTGTCCTCGGGTTCACCATTCCAGATGCTTTACTAACACTCTCCCCGCTTGGAGAGTCAGTGCATTTAACCTCCTCTTTGGCACAGCTTGCAATTTCTGTGCAAGATGAACAGGAATAGGGAGAACCAATGAGAGACTAGCTGTAGGTGTCTGCACGGGCAAATGTAACGCTCATTGCCCACCAGGAAGAGGAATTAAACAAAGGCTCAGTGTCCCCTTCTGGAAACAGTTTAGGGCCTGAAGCAATCCTGCGGTATTGTGCCCAGCTCACAAGAAAGCGAGTTGAAGAACGGAGCTCAGGGGCACTGTAATTCACAAACCTGCAGAGTTATAAATGACAGCTATCTTCCAAAAGTATATTGAAGTAAGCCTGCGAAGGGGACTTGAAAGCGGGGCAGAATTTCAGGAAAACGATTGCAGGGGGTAGACTGCAATTTCCCTGAAAGCATAGGAAAAGAGGCAGAAAGTCGACAATGATGCACTTGGCCAAAAAGGGTGTATGCGTTTTTTCCTGAATATATTCAGGAAAAAACGCATACGCCCTTTTTGGCCAACCAAGCAAGCCTGTAAAGGAAATCTGCACTACAATGTAGTCTCACTGCCCCCCGGGCAAGAGGGCCATCTGAAAAAAGTGTAAAATCCAGAAAGGTAGGACAGGATATGGAGAACAGGGAGCCTTGTTATGCTGATTGGCAGGATGTAAATTGCCAACAGCCACCCTGGAGAAGTGTATGGTGTTTCCTGAAACACGTAAGAAATAAAGCAACACAGCCTATGGCAATTGCACTTATGGTATTTTTCCTTAGGGAAATTAATATCAAAAACACAGAGCCACCCCAGAGTTTGGGATGGCTGTGTTCCCAGAAAGCTCGTCTACAGTACCAGGTAAATATCCCAGAAAGCAAAAAATGGATAAAGAATTTGTGGCACGTACGTACAATGCAATATCACTCAGCAATGAAATCTGTGTCATCAGGCCCGTAGCGGCATAGTGAGTGGATGCAGGTACGGTGATTCTACGTGAACTACGTCACACAGAAAAAGAAACATCATAAGATATCACTAATACACGGAATGTAAACTTGACTACACATGAACTGAATTACAAAACAGAACAGGGTCTCAAATTTAGAAAACCAACTAGTGCTTGCTTATGGGGAAAGGTGCCTTGGGGTGCTGCATAAAACCAGAGACTGAAATTAGAACAGATAACTTTCCATAAGCCAAATATGTAATAGACAAGACCTACTCCTTGCTCAACGAAATGGACTCAACACCACATATTCAACGCCTAGGAATATACCTGACTAGGAAGAATCTTAAAACCCATGGATATATATGTCTCCGTAAGAGAATCAAGCGTGTGTACAGCGGCCGATACACAGCAGTGAAAATCCGATAAATCCCATTATCAAAATAAATTTCGAAAACAAAACACAAAGACAGTGAAATAGAGATCAATTCTTATATAATTCACTCAGGGCATGTGATGCAACCGGGATTGACCACATCTACACCCAGAGCTGGTTGAGACATAAGGCTGGACACTTCAGGCTGATAGCATTGGTGAGTTTCGGTGAGCAAATGCAGACCCTTTGAAGTCATACTGCATGGTACGTATTCCATGGGTCCCAATTCTTCAGGTTCAAGGGATTCTTCCTCCAGCTAAAATATGCATGGGAAACCCACAGTATGGTCCACCGTATGATTGGGAAACGATTTAAAATGCATCTCAGTTCTCGTATCCTGGTCCTCGGGTTCAACATTCCAGATGCTTTACTAACACTCTCCTCGCTTGGAGAGTCAGTGCCTTTAACCTCCTGTTTGGCACAGCTTGCAATTTCTGTGCAAGAGGAACAGGAATAGGGAGGAACAATGAGAGACTAGCTGTAGGTGTCTGCACGGGCAAATGTAACGCTCATTTCCCACCAGGAAGAGGAATTAACCAAAGGCTCAGCGTGCCCTGCCTGAAACAGATTAGGGCCTGAAGCAATCCTGCGGTTTTGTGCCCAGCTCACAAGAAAGCGAGTTGAAGAGAGGAGCTCAGGGGCACTGTAATTCACAAACCTGCAGAGTTATAAATGACAGCTATCCTCCAAAAATATATTGAAGTAAGCCTGCGAAGGGGACTTGAAAGCAAGGCAGAATTTCAGGAAAACGATTGCAGGGGGTAGACTGGAATTGCCCTGAAAGCATAGGAAAAGAGGCACAATGTCGACAATGATGCACTTGGCCAAAAAGGGTGTATGCGTTTTTTCCTGAATATATTCAGGAAAAAACGCATATGCACTTTTTGGCCAAACAAGCAAGCCTGTAAAGGAAATCTGCACTACAATGAAGTCTCACTGCCCCCCTGGCAAAAGGGCCATCTGAAAAAAGTGTAAAATCCAGAAAGGTAGGACAGGATATGGAGAACAGGGAGCCTTGTTATGCTGATTGGGAGGATGTAAATTGCAAACAGCCATCCTGGAGAAGTGTATGGTGTTTCCTGAAACACGTAAGAAAAAAAGGAACACAGCCTATGGCAATTGCACTTATGGTCCTCTTGCTTAGGGAAATTAAAATCAAAAACAGAGATCCACCCTAAAATTTCGGACGGCTGTGTTCCCAAGGAGCTCGTCTACAGTACCAGGTAAATATCCCAGAAAGCAAAAAATGGATAAAGAAGTTGTGGCACGTACGTGCAATGCAATATCAATCAGCAATGAAATCTGTGTCATCAGGCCCGTAGCGGCATAGTGAGTGGATGCAGGTACGGTGATTCTACGTGAACTACGTCACACAGAAAAAGAAACATCATAAGATATCACTAATACACGGAATGTAAATTTAACTACACATGAACTGAATTACAAAACAGATCAGGGTCTCAACTTTTGAAAACCAACTAGTGATTGCTTATGGGGAAATGTGCGTTGGGATGCTGCATAAAACCAGAGACTGAAATTAGCACAGATAACTTTCCATAAGCCAAATATGTAATAGACAAGACCTACTCCTTGCTCAATGAAATGGACTCAACACCACATATTAAACGCCTAGGAATATACATGACTAGGAAGAATCTTAAAACCCATGGATTTATATGTCTCCGTAAGAGAATCAAGCGTGTGTACAGCGGCATAAACGCAGCAGTGAAAATCCGATAAATCCCATTATCAAAATAAATTTCAAAAACAAAACAAAAAGACAGTGAAATAGAGAGCAATTCTTAAACAATTCACTCAGGGCATGTGATGCAACCGGGATTGACCACATCTACACCCAGAGCTGGTTGAGACATAAGGCTGGACACTTCAGGCTGATAGCATTGGTGAGTTTCAGTGAGCAAATGCAGACCCTTTGAAGTCATACTGCATGGTACCCATTCCAAGGGTCCCAACTCTCCAGGTTCAAGGGATTCTTCCTCCAGCTAAAACATGCATGGGAAACCCAGAGTATCGTCCACCGTGTGATTGGGAAATGATTGATTTAAAATGCATCTCAGTTTTCGTATCCTAGTCCTCGGGTTCACCATTCCAGATGCTTCACTAACACTCTCCACGCTTGGAGAGTCAGTGCCTTTAACCTCCTCTTTGTCACAGCTTGCAATTTCTGTGCAAGATGAACAGGAATAGGGAGAACCAATGAGAGACTAGCTATAGGTGTCTGCACGGGCAAATGTAACGCTCATTGCCCAACAGGAAGAGGAATTAAACAAAGGCTCAGTGTCCCCTGCTGGAAACAGTTTAGGGCCTGAAGCAATCCTGCGGTATTGTGCCCAGCTCACAAGAAAGCGAGTTGAAGAACGGAGCGCAGGGGCACTGTAATTCACAAACCTGCAGAGTTATAAATGACAGCTATCTTCCAAAAGTATATTGAAGTAAGCCTGCGAAGGGGACTTGAAAGCGGGGCAGAATTTCAGGAAAACGATTGCAGGGGGTAGACGGCAATTGCCCTGATAGCATAGGAAAAGAGGCAGAACGTCGACAATGATGCACTTGGCCAAAAAGGGCGTATGCGTTTTTTCCTGAATATATTCAGGAAAAAATGCATACGCCCTTTTTGGCCAACCAAGCAAGCCTGTAAAGGAAATCTGCACTACAATGTAGTCTCACTGCCCCCCGGGCAAGAGGGCCATCTGAAAAAAGTGTAAAATCCAGAAAGGTAGGACAGGATATGGAGAACAGGGAGCCTTGTTATACTGATTGGCAGGATGTAAATTGCCAACAGCCACCCTGGAGAAGTGTATGGTGTTTCCTGAAACACGTAAGAAATAAAGCAACACAGCCTATGGCAATTGCACTTATGGTACTATTCCTTAGGGAAATTAATATCAAAAACAGAGAGCCACCCCAGAGTTTGGGACGGCTGTGTTCCCAGAAAGCTCGTCTACAGTACCAGGTAAATATCCCAGAAAGCAAAAAATGGATAAAGAAGTTGTGGCACGTACATGCAATGCAATATCACTCAGCAATGAAATCTGTGTCATCAGGCCCGTAGCGGTATAGTGAGTGGATGCAGGTACGGTGATTCTACGTGAACTACGTCACACAGAAAAAGAAACATCATAAGATATCACTAATACACGGAATGTAAACTTGACTACACATGAACTGAATTACAAAACAGAACAGGGTCTCAAATTTAGAAAACCAACTACTGCTTGCTTATGGGGAAAGGTGCCTTGCGGTGCTGCATAAAACCAGAGACTGAAATTAGCACAGATAACTTTCCATAAGCCAAATATATAATAGACAATACCTACTCCTTGCTCAACGAAATGGACTCAACACCACATATTCAACGCCTAGGAATATACCTGACTAGGAAGAATCTTAAAACCCATGGATTTATATGTCTCCGTAAGAGAATTAAGCGTGTGTACAGCGGCATAAACGCAGCAGTGAAAATCCCATTATCAAAGTAAATTTCAAAAACAAAACACAAAGACAGTGAAATTGAGAGCAATTCTTAAATAATTCACACAGGGCATGTGATGCAACCGGGATTGACCACATCTACACCCAGAGCTGGTTGAGACATAAGGCTGGACACGTCAGGCTGATAGCATTGGTGAGTTTCGGTGAGCAAATGCAGACCCTTTGAAGTCATACTGCATGGTACCCATTCCATGGGTCCCAACTCTCCAGGTTCAAGGGATTCTTCCTCCAGCTAAAACATGCATGGGAAACCCAGAGTATCGTCCACCGTGTGATTGGGAAACGATTTAAAATGCATCTCAGTTTTCGTATCCTGGTTCTCGGGTTCACCATTCCAGATGCTTTACTAACACTCTCCCCGCTTGGAGAGTCAGTGCCTTTAACCTCCTCTTTGGCACAGCTTGCAATTTCTGTGCAAGATGAACAGGAATAGGGAGAACCAATGAGAGACTAGCTATAGGTGTCTGCACGGGCAAATGTAATGCTCATTTCCCACCAGGAAGAGGAATTAACCAAAGGCTCAGCGTGCCCTGCCGGAAACAGATTAGGGCCTGAAGCAATCCTGCGGTTTTGTGCCCAGGTCACAAGAAAGGGAGTTGAAGAAAGGAGCTCAGGGGCACTGTAATTCACAAACCTGCAGAGTTATAAGTGACAGCTATCCTCCAAAAATATATTGAAGTAAGCCTGCGAAGGGGACTTGAAAGCGGGGCAGAGTTTCAGGAAAACCATTGCAGGGCGTAGACTGGAATTGCCCTGAAAGCATAGGAAAAGAGGCAGAACGTTGACAATGATGCACTTGGCCAAAAAGGGCGTATGCGTTTTTTCCTGAATATATTCAGGAAAAAACGCATACGCCCTTTTTGGCCAACCAAGCAAGCCTGTAAAGGAAATCTGCACTACAATGAAGTCTCACTGCCCCCCGGGCAAAAGGGCCATCTGAAAAAAGTGTAAAATCCAGAAAGGTAGGACAGGATATGGAGAACAGGGAGCCTTGTTATGCTGATTGGCAGGATGTAAATTGCCAGCAGCCACCCTGGAGAAGTGTATGGTGTTTCCTGAAACACGTAAGAAACAAAGCAACACAGCCTATGGCACTTCCACTTATGGTCCTATAGCTTACGGAAACTAAAATCAAAACAGACAGCCACCCAAATATTTGGGACGGCTGTGTTCACAAGAAGCTCGTCTACAGTATCAGGTAAATATCCCAGAAAGCAAAAAATGGATAAAGAAGTTGTGGCACGTACGTACAATGCAATATCACTCAGCAATGAAATCTGTGTCATCAGGCCCGTAGCGGCATAGTGAGTGGATGCATGTACGGTGATTCTACGTGAACTACGTCACACAGAAAAAGAAACATCATAAGATATCACTAATACACGGAATGTAAACTTGACTACACATGAACTGAATTACAAAACAGAACAGGGTCTCAAATTTAGAAAACCAACTAGTGCTTGCTTATGGGGAAAGGTGCGTTGGGGTGCTGCATAAAACCAGAGACTGAAATTAGCACAGATAACATTCCATAAGCCAAATATGTAATAGACAAGACCTACTCCTTGCTCAACGAAATGGACTCAACAACACATATTCAACGCCTAGGAATATACCTGACTAGGAAGAATCTTAAAACCCATGGATTTATATGTCTCCGTAAGAGAATCAAGCGTGTGTACAGCGGCATAAACGCAGCAGTGAAAATCCGATAAATCTCATTATCAAAATAAATTTCAAAAACAAAACACAAAGACAGTGAAATAGAGAGAAATTCTTAAATAATTCACTCAGGGCATGTGATGCAACTGGGATTGACCACATCTACACCCAGAGCTGGTTGAGACATAAGGCTGGACACTTCAGGCTGATAGCATTGGTGAGTTTCGGTGAGCAAATGCAGACCCTTTGAAGTCATACTGCATGGTACCCATTCCATGGGTCCCAACTCGTCAGGTTCAAGGGATTCTTCCTTCAGCTAAAACATGCATGGGAAACACAGAGTATGGTACACCGTGAGATTGGGAAACGATTTAAAATGGATCTCAGTTTTCGTATCCTTGTCCTCGGGTTCACCATTCCAGACGATTTACTAACACTCTCCCCGCTTGCAGAGTCAGTGCTTTTAACCTGCTTTTTGGCACAGTTTGCAATTTCTGTGCAAGATGAACAGGAATAGGTAGAACCAATGAGAGACTAGATGTAGGTGTCTGCACGGCCAAATGTAACACTCATTGCCCACCAGGAAGAGGAATTAAACAAAGGCTCAGTGTGCCCTGCTGGAAACAGATTAGGGCCTGAAGCAATCCTGCGGTTTTGTGCCCAGCTCACAAGAAAGCGAGTTGAAGAAAGGAGCTCAGGGGCACTGTAATTCACAAACCTGCAGAGTTATAATTGACAGCTATCCTCCAAAAATATATTGAAGTAAGCCTGCGAAGGGGACTTGAAGGGGGGCAGAATTTCACGAAAACGATTGCAGGGGGTAGACTGGAATTGCCCTGAAAGCATAGGAAAAGAGGCAGAACGTCGACAATGATGCACTTGGCCAAAAAGTGCGTATGGGTTTTTCCCTGAATATATTCAGGAAAAAACGCATACGCCCTTTTTGGCCAACCAAGCAAGCCTGTAAAGGAAATCTGCACTACAATGAAGACTCACTGCCCCCCGGGCAAAAGGGCCATCTGAAAAATGTGTAAAATACAGAAAGGTAGGACAGGATATGGAGAACAGGGAGCCTTGTTATGCTGATTGGCAGGATGTAAATTGCCAGCAGCCACCCTGGAGAAGTGTATGGTGTTTCCTGAAACACGTAAGAAACAAAGCAACACAGCCTATGGCACTTCCACTTATGGTCCTATAGCTTACGGAAATTAAAATCAAAAACAGACAGCCACCCCAATATTTGGGACGGCTGTGTTCACAAGAAGCTCGTCTACAGTATCAGGTAAATATCCCAGAAAGCATAAAATGGATAAAGAAGTTGTGGCACGTACGTACAATGCAATATCATTCAGCAATGAAATCTGTGTCATCAGGCCCGTAGCGGCATAGTGAGTGGATGCAGGTACGGTGATTCTACGTGAACTACGTCACACAGAAAAAGAAACATCATAAGATATCACTAATACACGGAATGTAAACTTGGCTACACATGAACTGAATTACAACACAGTACAGGGTCTCAAATTTAGAAAACCAACTAGTGCTTGCTTATGGGGAAAGGTGCCTTAGGGTGCTGCATAAAACCAGAGACTGAAATTAGCACAGATAACTTTCCATAAGCCAAATATGTAATAGACAAGACCTACTCCTTGCTCAACGAAATGGACCCAACACCACATATTCAAAGCCGAGGTATATACCTGACTAGGAAGAATCTTAAAACCCATGGATATATATGTCTCCGTAAGAGAAACAACCGTGTGTACAGCGGCCGAAACGCAGCAGTGAAAATCCGATAAATCCGATTATCAAAAAAAATTTCGAAAACAAAACACAAAGACAGTGAAATAGAGAGCAATTCTTAAATAATTCACTCAGGGCATGTGATGCAACCGGGATTGACCACATCTACACCCAGAGCTGGTTGAGACATAAGGCTGGACACTTCAGGCTGATAGCATTGGTGAGTTTCGGTGAGCAAATGCAGACCCTTTGAAGTCATACTGCATGGTACCCATTCCATGGGTCCCAAGACTCCAGGTTCAAGGGATTCTTCCTCCAGCTAAAACATGCATAGGAAACCCAGAGTATCGTCCACCGTGTGATTGGGATACGATTTAAAATGCATCTCAGTTTTCGTATGCTGGTCCTCGGCTTCACCATTCCAGATGCTTTACTAACACTCTCCCCGCTTGGAGAGTCAGTGCCTTTAACCTCCTCTTTGGCACAGCTTGCAATTTCTGTGCAAGATGAACAGGAATAGGGAGATCCAATGAGAGACTAGCTGTAGGTGTCTGCACGGGCAAATGTAACGCTCATTGCCCAACAGGAAGAGGAATTAAACAAAGGCTCAGTGTGCCCTGACAGAAACAGATTAGGGCCTGAAGCAATCCTACGGTTTTGTACCCAGCTCACAAGAAAGCGAGTTGAAGAAAGGAGCTCAGGGGCACTGTAATTCACAAACCTGCAGAGTTATAAATGACAGCTATCTTCCTAAAGTATATAGAAGTAAGCCTGCGAAGGGGACTTGAAAGCGGTGCAGAATTTCAGGAAAACGATTGCAGGGGGTAGACTGGAATTGCCTTGAAAGCATAGGAAAAGAGGCACAACGTCGACAATGATGCACTTGGCCAAAAAGGGCGTATTCGTTTTTTCCTGAATATATTCAGGAAAAAACGCATACGCCCTTTTTCGCCAACCAAGCAAGCCTGTAAAGGAAATCTGCACTACAATGAAGTCTCACTGCCCCCCGGGCAAAAGGGCCATCTGAAAAAAGTGTAAAATCCAGAAAGGTAGGACAGGATATGGAGAACAGGGAGCCTTGTTATGATGATTGGCAGGATGTAAATTGCCAACAGGCACCCTGGAGAAGTGTATGGTGTTTCCTGAAACACGTAAGAAATAAAGCAACATAGCCTATGGCAATTGCACTTATGGTCCTATTCCTTAGGGAAATTAAAATCAAAAACAGAGAGCCACCCCAAAGTTTGGGACGGCTGTGTTCCCAAGAAGCTCGTCTACAGTACCAGGTAAATATCCCAGAAAGCAAAAAATGGATAAAGAAGTTGTGGCACGTACGTGCAATGCAATACCACTCAGCAATGAAATCTGTGTCATCAGGCCCGTAGCGGCATCGTGAGTGGATGCAGGTACGTTGGTTCTACGTGAACTACGTCACACAGAAAAAGAAACATCATAAGATATCACTAATACACGGAATGTAAACTTGACTACACATGAACTGAATTACAAAACAGAACAGGGTCTCAAATTTAGAAAACCAACTAGTGCTTGCTTATGGGGAAAGGTGCCTTGGGGTGCTGCATAAAACCAGAGACTAAAATTAGCACAGATAACATTCCATAAGCCAAATATGTAATAGACGAGACCTACTCCTTGCTCAACTAAATGGACTCAGCACCACATATTCAACGCCAAGGAATATACCTGACTAGGAAGAATCTTAAAACCCATGGATATATATGTCTCCGTAAGAGAATCAAGCGTGTGTACAGCGGCCGAAACGCAGCAGTGAAAATCCGATAAATCCCATTATCAAAACAAATTTCGAAAACAAAACACAAAGACAGTGAAATAGAGAGAAATTCTTAAATAATTCACTCAGGGCATGTGATGCAACCGGGATTGACCACATATACACCCACAGCTGGTTGAGACATAAGGCTGGACACTTCAGGCTGATAGAATTGGTGAGTTTCGGTGAGCAAATGCAGACCCTTTGACGTCATACTGCATGGTACCCATTCCATGGGTCCCAACTCTCCAGGTTCAAGGCATTCTTCCTCCAGCTAAAACATGCATGGGAAACCCAGAGTATCGCCAACCGTGTGATTGGGAAACGATTTAAAATGCATCTCAGTTTTCGTATCCTGGTCCTCGGGTTCACCATTCCAGATGCTTTACTAACACTCTCCCCGCTTGGAGAGTCAGTGCCTTTAACATCCTCTTTGGCACAGCTTGCAATTTCTGTGCAAGATGAACAGGAATAGGGAGAACCAATGAGAGACTAGCTGTAGGTGTCTGCACGGGCAAATGTAACGTTCATTGCCGACCAGGAAGAGGAATTAAACAAAGGCTCAGCGTGCCCTGCTGAAAACAGATTAGGGCCTGAAGCAATCCTGCGGTTTTGTGCCCAGCTCACAAGAAAGCGAGTTGAAGAAAGGAGCTCAGGGGCACTGTAATTCACAAACCTGCAGAGTTATAAATGACAGCTATCCTCCAAAAATATATTGAAGTAAGCCTGCGAAGGGGACTTGAAAGCGGGGCAGAATTTTAGGAAAACGATTGCAGGGGGTAGACTGGAATTGCCCTGAAAGCATAGGAAAAGAGGCAGAACGTCGACAATGATGCACTTGGCCAAAAAGGGCGTATGCGTTTTTTCCTGAATATATTCAGGAAAAAACGCATACGCCCTTTTTGGCCAACCAAGCAAGCCTGTAAAGGAAATCTGCACTACAATGAAGTCTCACTGCCCCCCAGGCAAAAGGGCCATCTGAAAAAAGTGTAAAATCCAGAAAGGTAGGACAGGATATGGAGAACAGGGAGCCTTGTTATGCTGATTGGCAGGATCTAAATTGCCAGCAGCCACCCTGGAGAAGTGTATGGTATTTCCTGAAACACGTAAGAAATAAAGCAACACAGCCTATGGCAATTGCACTTATGGTCCTATTCCTTAGGGAAATTAAAATCAAAAACAGAGAGCCACACCAAAGTTTGAGACGGCTGTGTTCCCAAGAAGCTCGTCTACAGTACCAGGTAAATATCCCAGAAAGCAAAAAATGGATAAAGAAGTTGTGGCACGTACATGCAATGCAGTATCACTCAGCAATGAAATCTGTGTCATCAGGCCCGTAGCGACATATGGATGCAGGTACGGTGATTCTACGTGAACTACGTCACACAGAAAAAGAAACATCATAAGATATCACTAATACATGGAATGTAAACTTGACTACACATGAACTGAATTACAAAACAGAACAGGGTCTCAAATTCAGAAAACCAACTAGTGCTTGCTTATGTGGAAAGGTGCCTTGGGGTGCTGCATAAAACCAGAGACTGAAATTAGCACCGATAACATTCCATAAGCCAAATATGTAATAGACAAGACCTACTCCTTGCTCAACGAAATGGACTCAACACCACATATACAACGACTAGTAATATACTTGACTAGGAAGAATCTTAAAACCCATGGATATATATATCTCCGTAAGAGAATCAAGCGTGTGTACAGAGGCTGACACGCAGCAGTGAAAATCCTATAAATCCCATTATCAAAATAAATTTCGAAAACAAAACACAAAGACAGTGAAATAGAGAGCAATTCTTAAATAATTCACTCAGGGCATGTGATGCAACCGGGATTGACCACATCTACACCCAGAGCTTGTTGAGACATAAGGCTGGACACTTCAGGCTTATAGCATTGGTGAGTTTCGATGAGTAAATGTAGACCCTTTGAGGTCATACTGCATCGTACCTATACCATGGGTCCCAACTCTTCGGGTTCAAGGGATTCTTCCTCCAGCTAAAACATGCATGGGAAACCCAGAGTATCGTCCACCGTGTGACTTGGAAACGATTTAAAATGCATCTCAGTTTTCGTATCCAGGTCCTCGGGTTCACCATTACAGATGCTTTACTAACACTCTCCCCGCTTGGAGAGTCAGTGCCTTTAACCTCCTCTTTGGCACAGCTTGCCATTTCTGTGCAAGATGAACAGGAATAGGGAGAACCAATGAGAGACTAGCTGTTGGTGTCTGCACGGGCAAATATAATGATCATTGCCCACCAGGAAGAGGAATTAAACAAAGGCTCAGCGTGCCCTGCTGCAAACAGATTAGGGCCTGAAGCAATCCTGCGGTTTTGTGCCCAGCTCACAAGAAAGCGAGTTGAAGAAAGGAGCTCAGGGGCACTGTAATTCACAAACCTGCAGAGTTATAAATGACAGCTATCCTCCAAAAATATATTGAAGTAAGCCTGCGAAGGGGACTTGAAAGCGGGGCAGAATTTCAGGAAAACGATTGCAGGGGGTAGACTGGAATTGCCTTGAAAGCATAGGAAAAGAGGCCCAACGTCGACAATGATGCACTTGGCCAAAAGGGCGTATGCGTTTTTTCCTGAATATATTCAGGAAAAAACGCATACGCCCTTTTTGGCCAACCAAGCAAGCCTGTAAAGGAAATCTGCACTACAATGAAATCTCACTGCCCCCCCCCACGGGGCAAAAGGGCCATCTGAAAAAAGTGTAAAATCCAGAAAGGTAGGACAGGATATGGAGAACAGGGAGCCTTGTTATGCTGATTGGCAGGATGTAAATTGCCAGCAGCCACCCTGGAGAAGTGTATGGTGTTTCCTGAAACACGTAAGAAACAAAGCAACACAGCCTATGGCACTTCCACTTATGGTCCTATAGCTTACGGAAATTAAAATCAAAAACAGACAGCCACCCCAATATTTGGGACGGCTGTGTTCACAAGAAGCTCGTCTACAGTATCAGGTAAATATCCCAGAAAGCAAAAAATGGATAAAGAAGTTGTGGCACGTACGTACAATGCAATATCACTCAGCAATGAAATCTGTGTCATCAGGCCCATAGCGGCATAGTGAGTGGATGCAGGTACGGTGATTCTACGTGAACTACGTCACACAGAAAAAGAAACATCATAAGATATCACTAATGCACGGAATGTAAACTTGACTACACATGAACTGAATTACAAAACAGAACAGGGTCTCAAATTTAGAAAACCAACTAGTGCTTGCTTATGGGGAAAGGTGCGTTGGCGTGCTGCATAAAACCAGAGACTGAAATTAGCACAGATAACTTTCCATAAGCCAAATATGTAATAGACAAGACCTACTCCTTGCTCAACGAAATGGACCCAACACCACATATTCAACGCCTAGGAATATACCTGACAAGGAAGGATCTTAAAACCCATGGATATATATGTCTCCGTAAGAGAATCATGCGTGTGTACAGCGGCCGAAACACAGCAGTGAAAATCCGATAAATCCCATTATCAAAATAAATTTCGAAAACAAAACACAAAGACAGTGAAATAGAGAGCAATTCTTAAATAATTCACTCAGGGCATGTGATGCAACCGGGATTGACCACATCTACACCCAGAGCTGGTTGAGACATAAGGCTGGACACTTCAGGCTGATAGCATTGGTGAGTTTCGGTGAGCAAATGCAGACCCTTTGAAGTCATACTGCATGGTACCCATTCCATGGGTCCCAACTCTCCAGGTTCACGGGATTCTTCCCTCAGCTAAAACATGCATGGGAAACACAGAGTATGGTACACCGTGAGATTGGGAAACGATTTAAAATGGATCTCATTTTTCGTATCCTTGTCCTCGGGTTCACCATTCCAGACGCATTACTAACACTCTCCCCGCTTGGAGAGTCAGTGCCTTTAACCTCCTGTTTGGCACAGCTTGCAATTTCTGTGCAAGATGAACAGGAATAGGGAGAACAAATGAGAGACTAGCTGTAGGTGTCTGCACGGGCAAATGTAATGCTCATTGCCCACCAGGAAGAGGAATTAAACAAAGGCTCAGTGTGCCCTGCTGGAAACAGATTAGGGCCTGAAGCAATCCTGCGGTTTTGTGCCCAGCTCACAAGAAAGGGAGTTGAAGAAAGGAGCTCAGGGGCACTGTAATTCACAAACCTGCAGAGTTATAAATGACAGCTATCCTCCAAAATTATATTGAAGTAAGCCTGCGAAGGGGACTTGAAAGCGGGGCAGAATTTCAGGAAAACGATTGCAGGGGGTAGACTTGAATTGCCCTGAAAGCATAGGAAAAGAGGCACAACGTCGACAATGATGCACTTCGCCAAAAAGGGCGTATGCGTTTTTTTCCTGAATATATTCAGGAAAAAACGCATATGCCATTTTTGGCCAACCAAGCAAGCCTGTAAAGGAAATCTGCACTACAATGAAATCTCACTGCCCCCCCGGGCAAATGGGCCATCTGAAAAAAGTGTAAAATCCAGAAAGGTAGGACAGGATATGGAGAACAGGGAGCCTTGTTATGCTGATTGGCAGGATGTAAATTGCCAGCAGCCACCCTGGAGAAGTGTATGGTGTTTCCTGAAACACGTAAGAAACAAAGCAACACAGCCTATGGCACTTCCACTTATGGTCCTATAGCTTACGGAAATTAAAATCAAAAACAGACAGCCACCCCAATATTTGGGACGGCTGTGTTCACAAGAAGCTCGTCTACAGTATCAGGTAAATATCCCAGAAAGCAAAAAATGGATAAAGAAGTTGTGGCACGTACGTACAATGCAATATCACTCAGCAATGAAATCTGTGTCATCAGGCCCATAGCGGCATAGTGAGTGGATGCAGGTACGGTGATTCTACGTGAACTACGTCACACAGAAAAAGAAACATCATAAGATATCACTAATACACGGAATGTAAACTTGACTACACATGAACTGAATTACAAAACAGAACAGGGTCTCAAATTTAGAAAACCAACTAGTGCTTGCTTATGGGGAAAGGTGCGTTGGCGTGCTGCATAAAACCAGAGACTGAAATTAGCACAGATAACTTTCCATAAGCCAAATATGTAATAGACAAGACCTACTCCTTGCTCAACGAAATGGACCCAACACCACATATTCAACGCCTAGGAATATACCTGACAAGGAAGGATCTTAAAACCCATGGATATATATGTCTCCGTAAGAGAATCATGCGTGTGTACAGCGGCCGAAACACAGCAGTGAAAATCCGATAAATCCCATTATCAATATAAATTTCGAAAACAAAACACAAAGACAGTGAAATAGAGAGCAATTCTTAAATAATTCACTCAGGGCATGTGATGCAACCGGGATTGACCACATCTACACCCAGAGCTGGTTGAGACATAAGGCTGGACACTTCAGGCTGATAGCATTGGTGAGTTTCGGTGAGCAAATACAGACCCTTTGAAGTCATACTGCATGGTACCCATTCCATGGGTCCCAACTCTCCAGGTTCACGGGATTCTTCCTTCAGCTAAAACATGCATGGGAAACACAGAGTATGGTACACCGTGAGATTGGGAAACGATTTAAAATGGATCTCAGTTTTCGTATCCTTGTCCTCGGGTTCACCATTCCAGACGCATTACTAACACTCTCCCCGCTTGGAGAGTCAGTGCCTTTAACCTCCTGTTTGGCACAGCTTGCAATTTCTGTGCAAGATGAACAGGAATAGGGAGAACCAATGAGAGACTAGCTGTAGGTGTCTGCACGGGCAAATGTAATGCTCATTGCCCACCAGGAAGAGGAGTTAAACAAAGGCTCAGTGTGCCCTGCTGGAAACAGATTAGGGCCTGAAGCAATCCTGCGGTTTTGTGCCCAGCTCACAAGAAAGGGAGTTGAAGAAAGGAGCTCAGGGGCACTGTAATTCACAAACCTGCAGAGTTATAAATGACAGCTATCCTCCAAAATTATATTGAAGTAAGCCTGCGAAGGGGACTTGAAAGCGGGGCAGAATTTCAGGAAAACGATTGCAGGGGGTAGACTTGAATTGCCCTGAAAGCATAGGAAAAGAGGCACAACGTCGACAATGATGCACTTCGCCAAAAAGGGCGTATGCGTTTTTTTCCTGAATATATTCAGGAAAAAACGCATATGCCATTTTTGGCCAACCAAGCAAGCCTGTAAAGGAAATCTGCACTACAATGAAATCTCACTGCCCCCCCGGGCAAATGGGCCATCTGAAAAAAGTGTAAAATCCAGAAAGGTAGGACAGGATATGGAGAACAGGGAGCCTTGTTATGCTGATTGGCAGGATGTAAATTGCCAGCAGCCACCCTGGAGAAGTGTATGGTGTTTCCTGAAACAAGTAAAAAATAAAGCAACACAGCCTATGACAATTGCAATTATGGTCCTATGGCTTAGGGAAATTAAAATCAAAAACAGAGAGCCACCCAAAAGTTTGGGACGGTTGTGTTCCCAAGAAGCTCGTCTACAGTACCAGGTAAATATCCCAGAAAGCAAAAAATGGATAAAGAAGTTGTGGCACGTACGTGCAATGCAATATCACTCAGCAATGAAATCTGTGTCATCAGGCCCGTAGCGGCATAGTGAGTGGATGCAGGTACGGTGATTCTACGTGAACTACGTCACACAGAAAAAGAAACATCATAAGATATCACTAATACACGGAATGTAAACTTGACTACACATGAACTGAATTACAAAACAGAACAGGGTCTCAAATTTAGAAAACCAACTAGTGCTTGCTTATGGGGAAAGGTGCCTTGGGGTGCTGCATAAAACCAGAGACTGAAATTAGCACAGATAACTTTCCATAAGCCAAATATGTAATAGACAAGACCTACTCCTTGCTCAACGAAATGGACCCAACACCACATATTCAACACCTAGGAATATACCTGACTAGGAAGAATCTTAAAACCCATGGATATATATGTCTCCATAAGAGAATCAAGCGTTTGCACTGTCGGTGAAACGCAGCAGTGAAAATCCGATAAATCCCATTATCAAAATAAATTTCGAAAACAAAACACAAAGACAGTGAAATAGAGAGCAATTCTTAAATAATTCACTCAGGGCATGTGATGCAACCGGGATTGACCACATCTACACCCAGAGCTGTTTGAGAAATAAGGCTGGACACTTCAGGCTGATAGCATTGGTGAGGTTCAGTGCGTAAATGCAGACCCTTTGAAGTCATACTGCATGGTACCCATTCCATGGGTCCCAACACTCCAGGTTCAAGGGATTCTTCCTCCAGCTAAAACATGCATGGGAAACCCAGAGAATCGTCCACCGTGTGATTGGGAAACGATTTAAAATGCATCTCAGTTTTCGTATCCCAGTCCTCGGGTTCACCATTCCAGACGCTTTACTAACACTCTCCCCGCTTGGAGAGTCAGTTCCTTTAACCTCCTGTTTGGCACAGCTTGCAATTTCTGTGCAAGATGAACAGAAATAGGGAGAACCAATGAGAGACTAGCTGTCGGTGTCTGCACGGGCAAATGTAATGCTCATTTCCCACCAGGAAGAGGAATTAACCAAAGGTCAGCGTGCCCTGCTGGAAACAGATTAATGCCTGAAGCAATCCTGCGGTTTTGTGCCCAGCTCACAAGAAAGCGAGTTGAAGAAAGGAGCTCAGGGACACTGTAATTCACAAACCTGCAGAGTTATAAATGACAGCTATCTTCCAAAAGTATATTGAAGTAAGCCTGCGAAGGGGACTTGAAAACAGGGAAGAATTTCAGGAAAACGATTGCAGGGGGTAGACTGGAATTGCCCTGAAAGCATAGGAAAAGAGGCACAACGTCGACAATGATGCACTTGGCCAAAAAGGGCGTATGCGTTTTTTCCTGAATATATTCAGGAAAAAACGCATATGCACTTTTTGGCCAACCAAGCAAGCCTGTAAAGGAAATCTGCACTACAATGAAGTCTCACTGCCCCCCGGGCAAAAGGGCCATCTGAAAAAAGTGTAAAATCCAGAAAGGTAGGACAGGATATGGAGAACAGGGAGCCTTGTTATGCTGATTGGCAGGATGTAAATTGCCAGCAGCCACCCTGGAGAAGTGTATGGTGTTTCCTGAAACACGTAAGAAACAAAGCAACACAGCCTATGGCACTTCCACATATGGTCCTATAGCTTACGGAAATTAAAATCAAAAACAGACAGCCACCCCAATATTTGGGACGGCTGTGTTCACAAGAAGCTCTTCTACAGTATCAGGTAAATATCCCAGAAAGCAAAAAATGGATAAAGAAGTTGTGACACGTACGTACAATGCAATATCACTCAGCAATGAAATCTGTGTCATCAGGCCCATAGTGGCATAGTGAGTGGATGCAGGTACGGTGATTCTACGTGAACTACGTCACACAGAAAAAGAAACATCATAAGATATCACTAATACACGGAATGTAAACTTGACTACACATGAACTGAATTACAAAACAGAACAGGGTCTCAAATTTAGAAAACCAACTAGTGCTTGCTTATGGGGAAAGGTGCGTTGGGGTGCTGCATAAAACCAGAGACAGAAATTAGCACAGATAACTTTCCATAAGCCAAATATGTAATAGACAAGACCTACTCCTTGCGCAACGAAATGGACCCAACACCACATATTCAACACCTAGGAATATACCTGACTAGGAAGAATCTTAAAACCCATGGATATATATGTCTCCGTAAGAGAATCAAGCGTGTGTACAGCGGCCGAAACGCAGCAGTGAAAATCCGATAAATCCCATTATCAAAATAAATTTCGAAAACAAAACACAAAGACAGTGAAATAGAGAGCAATTCTTAAATAATTCACTCAGGGCATGTGATGCAACCGGAATTGACAACATCTACACCCAGAGCTGGTTGAGACATAAGGCTGGACACGTCAGGCTGATAGCATTGGTGAGTTTCGGTGAGCAAATGCAGACCCTTTGAAGTCATACTGCATGGTACCCATTCCATGCGTCCCAACTCTCCAGGTTCAAGGCATTCTTCCTCCAGCTAAAACATGCATGGGAAACCCAGAGTATCGTCCACCGTGTGATTGGGAAACGATTTAAAATGCATCTCAGTTTTCGTATCCTGGTCCTCGGGTTCACCATTCCAGATGCTTTACTAACACTCTCCCCGCTTGGAGAGTCAGTGCCTTTAACCTCCTCTTTGGCACAGCTTGCAGTTTCTGTGCAAGATGAAGAGGAATAGGGCGAACCAATGAGAGACTAGCTGTAGGTGTCTGCACGGGCAAATGTAACGCTCATTTCCCACCAGGAAGAGGAATTAACCAAAGGCTCGGCGTGCCATGCTGGAAACAGATTAGTGCCTGAAGCAATCCTGCGCTTTTGTGCCCAGCTCACAAGAAAGCGAGTTGAAGAAAGGAGCTCAGGTGCCCTGTAATTCACAAACATGTAGAGTTATAAATGACAGCTATCTTCCAGAAGTATATTGAAGTAAGCCTGCGAAGGTGACTTGAAAGCGGTGCAGAATTTCAGGAAAACGATTGCAGGGTGTAGACTGGAATTGCCCTGAAAGCATAGGAAAAGAGGCAGAACGTAGACAATGATGCACTTGGCCAAAAAGGGCGTATGCGTTTTTTCCTGAATATATTCAGGAAAAAACGCATACGCCCTTTTTGGCCAGCCAAGCAAGCCTGTAAAGGAAATCTGCACTAAAATGTAGTCTCACTGCCCCCCGGGCAAGAGGGCCATCTGAAAAAACTGTAAAATCCAGAAAGGTAGGACAGGATATGGAGAACAGGGAGCCTTGTTATGCTGATTGGCAGGATGTAAATTGCCAACAGCCACCCTGGAGAAGTGTATGGTGTTTCCTGAAACACGTAAGAAATAAAGCAACACAGCCTATGGCAATTGCACTTATGGTCCTATTCCTTAGGGAAATTCAAATCAAAAACAGAGAGCCACCCCAAAGTTTGGGATGGCTGTGTTCCCAGGAAGCTCGTCTACAGTACTAGGTAAATATCCCAGAAAGCAAAAAATGGATAAAGAAGTTGTGGCACGTACGTGCAATGCAGTATCACTCAGCAATGAAATCTGTGTCATCAGGCCCGTAGCGGCATAGTGAGTGGATGCAGGTACGGTGATTCTACGTGAACTACGTCACACAGTAAAAGAAACATCATAAGATATCACTAATATACGGAATGTAAACTTGACTACACATGAACTGAATTACAAAACAGAACAGGGTCTCAAATTTAGAAAACCAACTAGTGCTTGCTTATGGGGAAAGGTGCCTTGGGGTGTTGCATAAAACCAGAGACTGAAATTAGCACAGATAACATTCCATAAGCCAAATATGTAATAGACAAGACTTACACCTTGCCCAACGAAATGGACTCAAAACCACATATTCAACGCCTAGGAATATACCTGACTAGTAAGAATCTTAAAACCCATGGATTTATATGTCTCCGTAAGAGAATCAAGCGTGTGTACAGCGGCGTAAACGCAGCAGTGAAAATCCGATAAATCCCATTATCAAAATAAATTTCAAAAACAAAACACAAAGACAGTGAAATAGAGAGCAATTCTTAAATAATTCACTCAGGGCATGTGATGCAACCGGGATTTAACACATCTTCACCCAGAGCTGGTTGAGGCATAAGGCTGGACACGTCAGGTTGATAGCATTGGTGAGTTTCGGAGAGCAAATGCAGACCCTTTGAAGTCATATTGCATGGTACCCATTCCATGGGTCCCAACTCTCGAGGTTCAAGGCACTCTTCCTCCAGCTAAAACATGCATGGGAAACCCAGAGTATCGTACACCGTGTGATGGGGAAACGATTTAAAATGCATCTCAGTTTTCGTATCCTGGTCCTCGGGTTCACCATTCCAGATGCTTTACTAATACTCTCCCCGCTTGGAGAGTCAGTGCCTTTAACCTCCTCTTTCGCACAGCTTGCAATTTCTGTGCAAGATGAACAGGAATAGGGAGAACCAATGAGAGACTAGCTGTAGGTGTCTGCACGGGCAAATGTAACGCTCATTGCCCACCAGGAAGAGGAATTAAACAAAGGCTCAGTGTGCCCTGCTGGAAACAGATTAGGGCCTGAAGAAATCTTGCGGTTTTGTGCCCAGCTCACAAGAAAGCGAGATGAAGAAAGGAGCTCAGGGGCACTGTAATTCACAAACCTGCAGAGTTATAAATGACAGCTATCCTCCAGAAATATATTGAAGTAAACCTGCGAAGGGGACTTGAATGCGGGGCAGAGTTTCAGGAAAACCATTGCAGTGGATAGACTGGAATTGCCCTGAAAGCATAGGAAAAGAGGCACAACGTCGACAATGATGCACTTGGCCAAAAAGGGCATATGCGTTTTTTCCTGAATATATTCAGGAAAAAACGCATACGCCCTTTTTGGCCTACCAAGCAAGCCTGTAAAGGAAATCTGCACTACAATGATATCTCACTGCACCCCGGGCAAAAGGGCCATCTGAAAAAAGTGTAAAATCCAGAAAGGTAGGACAGGATATGGAGAACAGGGTGCCTTGTTATGCTGATTGGCAGGATGTAAATTGTGAACAGCCACCCTGGAGAAGTGTATGGTGTTTCCTGAAACACGTAAGAAATAAAGCAACACAGCCTATGGCAATTGCACTTATGGTCCTATTCCTTAGGGAAATTCAAATCAAAAACAGAGAGCCACCCCAAAGTTTGGGACGGCTGTGTTCCCAAGAAGCTCGTCTACAGTACCAGGTAAATATCCCAGAAAGCAAAAAATGGATAAAGAAGTTGTGGAACGTACGTACAATGCAATATCACTCAGCAATGATATCTGTGTCATCAGGCTCGTAGCGGCATAGTGAGTGGATGCAGGTACGGTGATTCTACGTGAACTACGTCACACAGAAAAAGAAACATCATAAGATATCACTAATACACGGAATGTAAACTTGACTACACATGAACTGAATTACAAAACAGAACAGGGTCTCAAATTTAGAAAACCAACTAGTGCTTGCTTATGGGGAAAGGTGCCTTGGGGTGCTGCATAAAACCAGAGACTGAAATTAGCACAGATAACTTTCCATAAGCCAAATATGTAATAGACAAGACCTACTCCTTGCTCAACCAAATGGACCCAACACCACATATTCAACGCCTAGGAATATACCTGACTAGGAAGAATCTTAAAACCCATGGATATATATGTCTCCGTAAGAGAATCAAGCGTGTGTACAGCGGCCGAAACGCAACAGTGAAAATCTGATAAATCCCATTATCAAAATAAATTTCGAAAACAAAACACAAAGACAGTGAAATAGAGAGCAATTCTTAAATAATTCACTCAGGGCATGTGATGCAACCGGGATTGACCACATCTACACCCAGAGCTGGTTGAGACATAAGGCTGGACACTTCAGGCTGATAGCATTGGTGAGTTTTGGTGAGCAAATGCAGACCCTTTGAAGTCATACTGCATGGTACCCATTCCATGGGTCCCAAATCTCCAGGTTCAAGGCATTCTTCCTCCAGCTAAAACATGCATGGGAAACCCAGAGTATCGTCCACCGTGTGATTGGGAAACGATTTAAAATGCATCTCAGTTTTCGTATCCTGGTCCTCGGGTTCACCATTCCAGATGCTTTACAAACAGTCTCCCCGCTTGGAGAGTCAGTGCCTTTAACCTCCTGTTTGGCACAGCTTGCAATTTCTGTGCAAGATGAACAGGAATAGGGAGAACCAACGAGAGACTAGCTGTAAGTGTCTGCACGGGCAAATGTAACGCTCATTGCCGACCAGGAAGAGGAATTAAACAAAGGCTCAGCGTGCCCTGCTGAAAACAGATTAGGGCCTGAAGCAATCCTGCGGTTTTGTGCCCAGCTCACAAGATAGCGAGTTGAAGAAAGGAGCTCAGGGGCACTGTAATTCACAAACCTGCAGAGTTATAAATGACAGCTATCCTCCAAAAATATATTGAAGTAAGCCTGCGAAGGGGACTTGAAAGCGGGGCAGAATTTCAGGAAAACGATTGCAGGGGTAGACTGGAATTGCCCTGAAAGCATAGGAAAAGAGGCAGAACGTCGACAATGATGCACTTGGCCAAAAAGGGCGTATGCGTTTTTTCCTGAATATATTCAGGAAAAAACGCATACGCCCTTTTTGGCCAACCAAGCAAGCCTGTAAAGGAAATCTGCACTACAATGAAGTCTCACTGCCCCCTGGGCAAAAGCGCCATCTGAATAAAGTGTAAAATCCAGAAAGGTAGGACAGGATATGGAGAACAGGGAGCCTTGTTATGCTGATTGGCAGGATGTAAATTGTGAACAGCCACCCTGGAGAAGTGTATGGTGTTTCCTGAAACACGTAAGAAATAAAGCAACACAGCCTATGGCAATTGCCCTTATGGGCCTATTGCTTAGGGAAATTAAAATCAAAAACAGAGAGCCACCCCAAAGTTTGGGACGGCTGTGTTCCCAATAAGCTCGTCTACAGAACCAGGTAAATATCCCAGAAAGAAAAAATGGATAAAGAAGTTGTGGCACGTACGTACAATGCAATATCACTCAGCAATGAAATCTGTGTCATCAGGCCTGTAGCGGCATAGGGAGTGGATGCAGGTACGGTGATTCTACGTGAACTACGTCACACAGAAAAAGAAACATCATAAGATATCACTAATACACGGAATGTAAACTTGACTACACATGAACTGAATTACAAAACAGAACAGGGTCTCAAATTTAGAAAACCAACTAGTGCTTGCTTATGGGGAAAGGTGCCTTGGGGTGCTGCATAAAACCAGAGACTGAAATTAGCAGAGATAACTTTCCATAAGCCAAATATGTAATAGACAAGACCTACTCCTTGCTCAACCAAATGGACCCAACACCACATATTCAACGCCTAGGAATATACCTGACTAGGAAGAATCTTAAAACCCATGGATATATATGTCTCCGTAAGAGAATCAAGCGTGTGTACAGCGGCCGAAACGCAACAGTGAAAATCCGATAAATCCCATTATCAAAATAAATTTCGAAAACAAAACACAAAGACAGTGAAATAGAGAGCAATTCTTAAATAATTCACTCAGGGCATGTGATGCAACTGGGATTGACCACATCTACACCCAGAGCTGGTTGAGACATAAGGCTGGACACTTCAGGCTGATAGCATTGGTGAGTTTTGTTGAGCAAATGCAGACCCTTTGAAGTCATACTGCATGGTACCCATTCCATGGGTCCCAAATCTCCAGGTTCAAAGCATTCTTCCTCCAGCTAAAACATGCATGGGAAACCCAGAGTATCGTCCACCGTGTGATTGGGAAACGATTTAAAATGCATCTCAGTTTTCGTATCCTGGTCCTCGGGTTCACCATTCCAGATGCTTTACAAACAGTCTCCCCGCTTGGAGAGTCAGTGCCTTTAACCTCCTGTTTGGCACAGCTTGCAATTTCTGTGCAAGATGAACAGGAATAGGGAGAACCAACGAGAGACTAGCTGTAAGTGTCTGCACGGGCAAATGTAACGCTCATTGCCGACCAGGAAGAGGAATTAAACAAAGGCTCAGCGTGCCCTGCTGAAAACAGATTAGGGCCTGAAGCAATCCTGCGGTTTTGTGCCCAGCTCACAAGATAGCGAGTTGAAGAAAGGAGCTCAGGGGCACTGTAATTCACAAACCTGCAGAGTTATAAATGACAGCTATCCTCCAAAAATATATTGAAGTAAGCCTGCGAAGGGGACTTGAAAGCGGGGCAGAATTTCAGGAAAACGATTACAGGGTAGAATGGAATTGCCCTGAAAGCATAGGAAAAGAGGCAGAACGTCGACAATGATGCACTTGGCCAAAAAGGGCGTATGCGTTTTTTCCTGAATATATTCAGGAAAAAACGCATACGCCCTTTTTGGCCAACCAAGCAAGCCTGTAAAGGAAATCTGCACTACAATGAAGTCTCACTGCCCCCCGGGCAAAAGGGCCATCTGAATAAAGTGTAAAATCCAGAAAGGTAGGACAGGATATGGAGAACAGGGAGCCTTGTTATGCTGATTGGCAGGATGTAAATTGTGAACAGCCACACTGGAGAAGTGTATGGTGTTTCCTGAAACACGTAAGAAATAAAGCAACACAGCCTATGGCAATTGCCCTTATGGGCCTATTGCTTAGGGAAATTAAAATCAAAAACAGAGAGCCACCCCAAAGTTTGGGACGGCTGTGTTCCCAATAAGCTCGTCTACAGAACCAGGTAAATATCCCAGAAAGAAAAAAATGGATAAAGAAGTTGTGGCACGTACGTACAATGCAATATCACTCAGCAATGAAATCTGTGTCATCAGGCCTGTAGCGGCATAGGGAGTGGATGCAGGTACGGTGATTCTACGTGAACTACGTCACACAGAAAAAGAAACATCATAAGATATCACTAATACACGGAATGTAAACTTGACTACACATGAACTGAATTACAAAACAGAACATGGTCTCAAATTTAGAAAACCAACTAGTGCTTGCTTATGGGGAAAGGTGCCTTGGGGTGCTGCATAAAACCAGAGACTGAAATTAGCACAGATAAATTTCCATAAGCCAAATATGTAATAGACAAGACCTACTCCTTGCTCAACGAAATGGACTCAACACCACATATTCAACGCCTAGGAATATACCTGACTAGGAAGAATCTTAAAACCCATGGATATATATGTCTCCGTAAGAGAATCAAGCGTGTGTACAGCGGCTGAAACGCAGCAGTGAAAATCCGATAAATCCCATTATCAAAATAAATTTCGAAAACAAAACACAAAGACAGTGAAATAGAGAGCAATTCTTAAATAATTCACTCAGGGCATGTGATGCAACCGGGATTGACCACATCTACACCCAGAGCTTGTTGAGACATAAGGCTGGACACTTTAGGCTGATAGAATTGGTGAGTTTTGGTGAGCAAATGCAGACCCTTTGACGTCATACTGCATGGTACCCATTCCATGGGTCCCAACTCTCCAGGTTCAAGGCATTCTTCCTCCAGCTAAAACATGCATGGGAAACCCAGAGTATCGCCAACCGTGTGATTGGGAAACGATTTAAAATGCATCTCAGTTTTCGTATCCTGGTCCTCGGGTTCACCATTCCAGATGCTTTACTAACACTCTCCCCGCTTGGAGAGTCAGTGCCTTTAACATCCTCTTTGGCACAGCTTGCAATTTCTGTGCAAGATGAACAGGAATAGGGAGAACCAATGAGAGACTAGCTGTAGGTGTCTGCACGGGCAAATGTAACGTTCATTGCCGACCAGGAAGAGGAATTAAACAAAGGCTCAGCGTGCCCTGCTGAAAACAGATTAGGGCCTGAAGCAATCCTGCGGTTTTGTGCCCAGCTCACAAGAAAGCGAGTTGAAGAAAGGAGCTCAGGGGCACTGTAATTCACAAACCTGCAGAGTTATAAATGACAGCTATCCTCCAAAAATATATTGAAGTAAGCCTGCGAAGGGGACTTGAAAGCGGGGCAGAATTTTAGGAAAACGATTGCAGGGGGTAGACTGGAATTGCCCTGAAAGCATAGGAAAAGAGGCAGAACGTCGACAATGATGCACTTGGCCAAAAAGGGCGTATGCGTTTTTTCCTGAATATATTCAGGAAAAAACGCATACGCCCTTTTTGGCCAACCAAGCAAGCCTGTAAAGGAAATCTGCACTACAATGAAGTCTCACTGCCCCCCAGGCAAAAGGGCCATCTGAAAAAAGTGTAAAATCCAGAAAGGTAGGACAGGATATGGAGAACAGGGAGCCTTGTTATGCTGATTGGCAGGATGTAAATTGCCAGCAGCCACCCTGGAGAAGTGTATGGTATTTCCTGAAACACGTAAGAAATAAAGCAACACAGCCTATGGCAATTGCACTTATGGTCCTATTCCTTAGGGAAATTAAAATCAAAAACAGAGAGCCACACCAAAGTTTGAGACGGCTGTGTTCCCAAGAAGCTCGTCTACAGTACCAGGTAAATATCCCAGAAAGCAAAAAATGGATAAAGAAGTTGTGGCACGTACGTGCAATGCAGTATCACTCAGCAATGAAATCTGTGTCATCAGGCCCGTAGCGACATATGGATGCAGGTACGGTGATTCTACGTGAACTACGTCACACAGAAAAAGAAACATCATAAGATATCACTAATACATGGAATGTAAACTTGACTACACATGAACTGAATTACAAAACAGAACTGGGTCTCAAATTCAGAAAACCAACTAGTGCTTGCTTATGTGGAAAGGTGCCTTGGGGTGCTGCATAAAACCAGAGACTGAAATTAGCACCGATAACATTCCATAAGCCAAATATGTAATAGACAAGACCTACTCCTTGCTCAACGAAATGGACTCAACACCACATATACAACGACTAGTAATATACTTGACTAGGAAGAATCTTAAAACCCATGGATATATATATCTCCGTAAGAGAATCAAGCGTGTGTACAGAGGCTGACACGCAGCAGTGAAAATCCTATAAATCCCATTATCAAAATAAATTTCGAAAACAAAACACAAAGACAGTGAAATAGAGAGCAATTCTTAAATAATTCACTCAGGGCATGTGATGCAACCGGGATTGACCACATCTACACCCAGAGCTTGTTGAGACATAAGGCTGGACACTTCAGGCTTATAGCATTGGTGAGTTTCGATGAGTAAATGTAGACCCTTTGAGGTCATACTGCATCGTACCTATACCATGGGTCCCAACTCTTCGGGTTCAAGGGATTCTTCCTCCAGCTAAAACATGCATGGGAAACCCAGAGTATCGTCCACCGTGTGACTTGGAAACGATTTAAAATGCATCTCAGTTTTCGTATCCAGGTCCTCGGGTTCACCATTCCAGATGCTTTACTAACACTCTCCCCGCTTGGAGAGTCAGTGCCTTTAACCTCCTCTTTGGCACAGCTTGCCATTTCTGTGCAAGATGAACAGGAATAGGGAGAACCAATGAGAGACTAGCTGTTGGTGTCTGCACGGGCAAATATAATGATCATTGCCCACCAGGAAGAGGAATTAAACAAAGGCTCAGCGTGCCCTGCTGCAAACAGATTAGGGCCTGAAGCAATCCTGCGGTTTTGTGCCCAGCTCACAAGAAAGCGAGTTGAAGAAAGGAGCTCAGGGGCACTGTAATTCACAAACCTGCAGAGTTATAAATGACAGCTATCCTCCAAAAATATATTGAAGTAAGCCTGCGAAGGGGACTTGAAAGCGGGGCAGAATTTCAGGAAAACGATTGCAGGGGGTAGACTGGAATTGCCTTGAAAGCATAGGAAAAGAGGCCCAACGTCGACAATGATGCACTTGGCCAAAAGGGCGTATGCGTTTTTTCCTGAATATATTCAGGAAAAAACGCATACGCCCTTTTTGGCCAACCAAGCAAGCCTGTAAAGGAAATCTGCACTACAATGAAATCTCACTGCCCCCCCCCACGGGGCAAAAGGGCCATCTGAAAAAAGTGTAAAATCCAGAAAGGTAGGACAGGATATGGAGAACAGGGAGCCTTGTTATGCTGATTGGCAGGATGTAAATTGCCAGCAGCCACCCTGGAGAAGTGTATGGTGTTTCCTGAAACACGTAAGAAACAAAGCAACACAGCCTATGGCACTTCCACTTATGGTCCTATAGCTTACGGAAATTAAAATCAAAAACAGACAGCCACCCCAATATTTGGGACGGCTGTGTTCACAAGAAGCTCGTCTACAGTATCAGGTAAATATCCCAGAAAGCAAAAAATGGATAAAGAAGTTGTGGCACGTACGTACAATGCAATATCACTCAGCAATGAAATCTGTGTCATCAGGCCCATAGCGGCATAGTGAGTGGATGCAGGTACGGTGATTCTACGTGAACTACGTCACACAGAAAAAGAAACATCATAAGATATCACTAATACACGGAATGTAAACTTGACTACACATGAACTGAATTACAAAACAGAACAGGGTCTCAAATTTAGAAAACCAACTAGTGCTTGCATATGGGGAAAGGTGCGTTGGCGTGCTGCATAAAACCAGAGACTGAAATTAGCACAGATAACTTTCCATAAGCCAAATATGTAATAGACAAGACCTACTCCTTGCTCAACGAAATGGACCCAACACCACATATTCAACGCCTAGGAATATACCTGACAAGGAAGGATCTTAAAACCCATGGATATATATGTCTCCGTAAGAGAATCATGCGTGTGTACAGCGGCCGAAACACAGCAGTGAAAATCCGATAAATCCCATTATCAAAATAAATTTCGAAAACAAAACACAAAGACAGTGAAATAGAGAGCAATTCTTAAATAATTCACTCAGGGCATGTGATGCAACCGGGATTGACCACATCTACACCCAGAGCTGGTTGAGACATAAGGCTGGACACTTCAGGTTGATAGCATTGGTGAGTTTCGGTGAGCAAATGCAGACCCTTTGAAGTCATACTGCATGGTACCCATTCCATGGGTCCCAACTCTCCAGGTTCACGGGATTCTTCCTTCAGCTAAAACATGCATGGGAAACACAGAGTATGGTACACCGTGAGATTGGGAAACGATTTAAAATGGATCTCAGTTTTCGTATCCTTGTCCTCGGGTTCACCATTCCAGACGCATTACTAACACTCTCCCCGCTTGGAGAGTCAGTGCCTTTAACCTCCTGTTTGGCACAGCTTGCAATTTCTGTGCAAGATGAACAGGAATAGGGAGAACCAATGAGAGACTAGCTGTAGGTGTCTGCACGGGCAAATATAATGCTCATTGCCCACCAGGAAGAGGAATTAAACAAAGGCTCAGTGTGCCCTGCTGGAAACAGATTAGGGCCTGAAGCAATCCTGCGGTTTTGTGCCCAGCTCACAAGAAAGGGAGTTGAAGAAAGGAGCTCAGGGGCACTGTAATTCACAAACCTGCAGAGTTATAAATGACAGCTATCCTCCAAAATTATATTGAAGTAAGCCTGCGAAGGGGACTTGAAAGCGGGGCAGAATTTCAGGAAAACGATTGCGGGGGTAGACTTGAATTGCCCTGAAAGCATAGGAAAAGAGGCACAACGTCGACAATGATGCACTTCGCCAAAAAGGGCGTATGCGTTTTTTTCCTGAATATATTCAGGAAAAAACGCATATGCCATTTTTGGCCAACCAAGCAAGCCTGTAAAGGAAATCTGCACTACAATGAAATCTCACTGCCCCCCCGGGCAAATGGGCCATCTGAAAAAAGTGTAAAATCCAGAAAGGTAGGACAGGATATGGAGAACAGGGAGCCTTGTTATGCTGATTGGCAGGATGTAAATTGCCAGCAGCCACCCTGGAGAAGTGTATGGTGTTTCCTGAAACAAGTAAAAAATAAAGCAACACAGCCTATGACAATTGCAATTATGGTCCTATGGCTTAGGGAAATTAAAATCAAAAACAGAGAGCCACCCAAAAGTTTGGGACGGTTGTGTTCCCAAGAAGCTCGTCTACAGTACCAGGTAAATATCCCAGAAAGCAAAAAATGGATAAAGAAGTTGTGGCACGTACGTGCAATGCAATATCACTCAGCAATGAAATCTGTGTCATCAGGCCCGTAGCGGCATAGTGAGTGGATGCAGGTACGGTGATTCTACGTGAACTACGTCACACAGAAAAAGAAACATCATAAGATATCACTAATACACGGAATGTAAACTTGACTACACATGAACTGAATTACAAAACAGAACAGGGTCTCAAATTTAGAAAACCAACTAGTGCTTGCTTATGGGGAAAGGTGCCTTGGGGTGCTGCATAAAACCAGAGACTGAAATTAGCACAGATAACTTTCCATAAGCCAAATATGTAATAGACAAGACCTACTCCTTGCTCAACGAAATGGACCCAACACCACATATTCAACACCTAGGAATATACCTGACTAGGAAGAATCTTAAAACCCATGGATATATATGTCTCCATAAGAGAATCAAGCGTTTGCACTGTCGGTGAAACGCAGCAGTGAAAATCCGATAAATCCCATTATCAAAATAAATTTCGAAAACAAAACACAAAGACAGTGAAATAGAGAGCAATTCTTAAATAATTCACTCAGGGCATGTGATGCAACCGGGATTGACCACATCTACACCCAGAGCTGTTTGAGAAATAAGGCTGGACACTTCAGGCTGATAGCATTGGTGAGGTTCGGTGCGTAAATGCAGACCCTTTGAAGTCATACTGCATGGTACCCATTCCATGGGTCCCAACACTCCAGGTTCAAGGGATTCTTCCTCCAGCTAAAACATGCATGGGAAACCCAGAGAATCGTCCACCGTGTGATTGGGAAACGATTTAAAATGCATCTCAGTTTTCGTATCCCAGTCCTCGGGTTCACCATTCCAGACGCTTTACTAACACTCTCCCCGCTTGGAGAGTCAGTTCCTTTAACCTCCTGTTTGGCACAGCTTGCAATTTCTGTGCAAGATGAACAGAAATAGGGAGAACCAATGAGAGACTAGCTGTCGGTGTCTGCACGGGCAAATGTAATGCTCATTTCCCACCAGGAAGAGGAATTAACCAAAGGTCAGCGTGCCCTGCCGGAAACAGATTAATGCCTGAAGCAATCCTGCGGTTTTGTGCCCAGCTCACAAGAAAGCGAGTTGAAGAAAGGAGCTCAGGGACACTGTAATTCACAAACCTGCAGAGTTATAAATGACAGCTATCTTCCAAAAGTATATTGAAGTAAGCCTGCGAAGGGGACTTGAAAACAGGGAAGAATTTCAGGAAAACGATTGCAGGGGGTAGACTGGAATTGCCCTGAAAGCATAGGAAAAGAGGCACAACGTCGACAATGATGCACTTGGCCAAAAAGGGCGTATGCGTTTTTTCCTGAATATATTCAGGAAAAAACTCATATGCACTTTTTGGCCAACCAAGCAAGCCTGTAAAGGAAATCTGCACTACAATGAAGTCTCACTGCCCCCCGGGCAAAAGGGCCATCTGAAAAAAGTGTAAAATCCAGAAAGGTAGGACAGGATATGGAGAACAGGGAGCCTTGTTATGCTGATTGGCAGGATGTAAATTGCCAGCAGCCACCCTGGAGAAGTGTATGGTGTTTCCTGAAACACGTAAGAAACAAAGCAACACAGCCTATGGCACTTCCACTTATGGTCCTATAGCTTACGGAAATTAAAATCAAAAACAGACAGCCACCCCAATATTTGGGACGGCTGTGTTCACAAGAAGCTCTTCTACAGTATCAGGTAAATATCCCAGAAAGCAAAAAATGGATAAAGAAGTTGTGACACGTACGTACAATGCAATATCACTCAGCAATGAAATCTGTGTCATCAGGCCCATAGTGGCATAGTGAGTGGATGCAGGTACGGTGATTCTACGTGAACTACGTCACACAGAAAAAGAAACATCATAACATATCACTAATACACGGAATGTAAACTTGACTACACATGAACTGAATTACAAAACAGAACAGGGTCTCAAATTTAGAAAACCAACTAGTGCTTGCTTATGGGGAAAGGTGCGTTGGGGTGCTGCATAAAACCAGAGACAGAAATTAGCACAGATAACTTTCCATAAGCCAAATATGTAATAGACAAGACCTACTCCTTGCGCAACGAAATGGACCCAACACCACATATTCAACACCTAGGAATATACCTGACTATGAAGAATCTTAAAACCCATGGATATATATGTCTCCGTAAGAGAATCAAGCGTGTGTACAGCGGCCGAAACGCAGCAGTGAAAATCCGATAAATCCCATTATCAAAATAAATTTCGAAAACAAAACACAAAGACAGTGAAATAGAGAGCAATTCTTAAATAATTCACTCAGGGCATGTGATGCAACCGGGATTGACAACATCTACACCCAGAGCTGGTTGAGACATAAGGCTGGACACGTCAGGCTGATAGCATTGGTGAGTTTCGGTGAGCAAATGCAGACCCTTTGAAGTCATACTGCATGGTACCCATTCCATGCGTCCCAACTCTCCAGGTTCAAGGCATTCTTCCTCCAGCTAAAACATGCATGGGAAACCCAGAGTATCGTCCACCGTGTGATTGGGAAACGATTTAAAATGCATCTCAGTTTTCGTATCCTGGTCCTCGGGTTCACCATTCCAGATGCTTTACTAACACTCTCCCCGCTTGGAGAGTCAGTGCCTTTAACCTCCTCTTTGGCACAGCTTGCAGTTTCTGTGCAAGATGAAGAGGAATAGGGCGAACCAATGAGAGACTAGCTGTAGGTGTCTGCACGGGCAAATGTAACGCTCATTTCCCACCAGGAAGAGGAATTAACCAAAGGCTCGGCGTGCCATGCTGGAAACAGATTAGTGCCTGAAGCAATCCTGCGCTTTTGTGCCCAGCTCACAAGAAAGCGAGTTGAAGAAAGGAGCTCAGGTGCCCTGTAATTCACAAACATGTAGAGTTATAAATGACAGCTATCTTCCAGAAGTATATTGAAGTAAGCCTGCGAAGGTGACTTGAAAGCGGTGCAGAATTTCAGGAAAACGATTGCAGTGGATAGACTGGAATTGCCCTGAAAGCATAGGAAAAGAGGCAGAACGTAGACAATGATGCACTTGGCCAAAAAGGGCGTATGCGTTTTTTCCTGAATATATTCAGGAAAAAACGCATACGCCCTTTTTGGCCAGCCAAGCAAGCCTGTAAAGGAAATCTGCACTAAAATGTAGTCTCACTGCCCCCCGGGCAAGAGGGCCATCTGAAAAAACTGTAAAATCCAGAAAGGTAGGACAGGATATGGAGAACAGGGAGCCTTGTTATGCTGATTGGCAGGATGTAAATTGCCAACAGCCACCCTGGAGAAGTGTATGGTGTTTCCTGAAACACGTAAGAAATAAAGCAACACAGCCTATGGCAATTGCACTTATGGTCCTATTCCTTAGGGAAATTCAAATCAAAAACAGAGAGCCACCCCAAAGTTTGGGATGGCTGTGTTCCCAGGAAGCTCGTCTACAGTACTAGGTAAATATCCCAGAAAGCAAAAAATGGATAAAGAAGTTGTGGCACGTACGTGCAATGCAGTATCACTCAGCAATGAAATCTGTGTCATCAGGCCCGTAGCGGCATAGTGAGTGGATGCAGGTACGGTGATTCTACGTGAACTACGTCACACAGTAAAAGAAACATCATAAGATATCACTAATATACGGAATGTAAACTTGACTACACATGAACTGAATTACAAAACAGAACAGGGTCTCAAATTTAGAAAACCAACTAGTGCTTGCTTATGGGGAAAGGTGCCTTGGGGTGTTGCATAAAACCAGAGACTGAAATTAGCACAGATAACATTCCATAAGCCAAATATGTAATAGACAAGACTTACACCTTGCCCAACGAAATGGACTCAAAACCACATATTCAACGCCTAGGAATATACCTGACTAGTAAGAATCTTAAAACCCATGGATTTATATGTCTCCGTAAGAGAATCAAGCGTGTGTACAGCGGCGTAAACGCAGCAGTGAAAATCCGATAAATCCCATTATCAAAATAAATTTCAAAAACAAAACACAAAGACAGTGAAATAGAGAGCAATTCTTAAATAATTCACTCAGGGCATGTGATGCAACCGGGATTTAACACATCTTCACCCAGAGCTGGTTGAGGCATAAGGCTGGACACGTCAGGTTGATAGCATTGGTGAGTTTCGGAGAGCAAATGCAGACCCTTTGAAGTCATATTGCATGGTACCCATTCCATGGGTCCCAACTCTCGAGGTTCAAGGCATTCTTCCTCCAGCTAAAACATGCATGGGAAACCCAGAGTATCGTCCACCGTGTGATGGGGAAACGATTTAAAATGCATCTCAGTTTTCGTATCCTGGTCCTCGGGTTCACCATTCCAGATGCTTTACTAATACTCTCCCCGCTTGGAGAGTCAGTGCCTTTAACCTCCTCTTTCGCACAGCTTGCAATTTCTGTGCAAGATGAACAGGAATAGGGAGAACCAATGAGAGACTAGCTGTAGGTGTCTGCACGGGCAAATGTAACGCTCATTGCCCACCAGGAAGAGGAATTAAACAAAGGCTCAGTGTGCCCTGCTGGAAACAGATTAGGGCCTGAAGAAATCTTGCGGTTTTGTGCCCAGCTCACAAGAAAGCGAGATGAAGAAAGGAGCTCAGGGGCACTGTAATTCACAAACCTGCAGAGTTATAAATGACAGCTATCCTCCAGAAATATATTGAAGTAAACCTGCGAAGGGGACTTGAATGCGGGGCAGAGTTTCAGGAAAACCATTGCAGTGGATAGACTGGAATTGCCCTGAAAGCATAGGAAAAGAGGCACAACGTCGACAATGATGCACTTGGCCAAAAAGGGCATATGCGTTTTTTCCTGAATATATTCAGGAAAAAACGCATACGCCCTTTTTGGCCTACCAAGCAAGCCTGTAAAGGAAATCTGCACTACAATGATATCTCACTGCACCCCGGGCAAAAGGGCCATCTGAAAAAAGTGTAAAATCCAGAAAGGTAGGACAGGATATGGAGAACAGGGTGCCTTGTTATGCTGATTGGCAGGATGTAAATTGTGAACAGCCACCCTGGAGAAGTGTATGGTGTTTCCTGAAACACGTAAGAAATAAAGCAACACAGCCTATGGCAATTGCACTTATGGTCCTATTCCTTAGGGAAATTCAAATCAAAAACAGAGAGCCACCCCAAAGTTTGGGACGGCTGTGTTCCCAAGAAGCTCGTCTACAGTACCAGGTAAATATCCCAGAAAGCAAAAAATGGATAAAGAAGTTGTGGAACGTACGTACAATGCAATATCACTCAGCAATGATATCTGTGTCATCAGGCTCGTAGCGGCATAGTGAGTGGATGCAGGTACGGTGATTCTACGTGAACTACGTCACACAGAAAAAGAAACATCATAAGATATCACTAATACACGGAATGTAAACTTGACTACACATGAACTGAATTACAAAACAGAACAGGGTCTCAAATTTAGAAAACCAACTAGTGCTTGCTTATGGGGAAAGGTGCCTTGGGGTGCTGCATAAAACCAGAGACTGAAATTAGCACAGATAACTTTCCATAAGCCAAATATGTAATAGACAAGACCTACTCCTTGCTCAACCAAATGGACCCAACACCACATATTCAACGCCTAGGAATATACCTGACTAGGAAGAATCTTAAAACCCATGGATATATATGTCTCCGTAAGAGAATCAAGCGTGTGTACAGCGGCCGAAACGCAACAGTGAAAATCTGATAAATCCCATTATCAAAATAAATTTCGAAAACAAAACACAAAGACAGTGAAATAGAGAGCAATTCTTAAATAATTCACTCAGGGCATGTGATGCAACCGGGATTGACCACATCTACACCCAGAGCTGGTTGAGACATAAGGCTGGACACTTCAGGCTGATAGCATTGTTGAGTTTTGGTGAGCAAATGCAGACACTTTGAAGTCATACTGCATGGTACCCATTCCATGGGTCCCAAATCTCCAGGTTCAAGGCATTCTTCCTCCAGCTAAAACATGCATGGGAAACCCAGAGTATCGTCCACCGTGTGATTGGGAAACGATTTAAAATGCATCTCAGTTTTCGTATCCTGGTCCTCGGGTTCACCATTCCAGATGCTTTACAAACAGTCTCCCCGCTTGGAGAGTCAGTGCCTTTAACCTCCTGTTTGGCACAGCTTGCAATTTCTGTGCAAGATGAACAGGAATAGGGAGAACCAACGAGAGACTAGCTGTAAGTGTCTGCACGGGCAAATGTAACGCTCATTGCCGACCAGGAAGAGGAATTAAACAAAGGCTCAGCGTGCCCTGCTGAAAACAGATTAGGGCCTGAAGCAATCCTGCGGTTTTGTGCCCAGCTCACAAGATAGCGAGTTGAAGAAAGGAGCTCAGGGGCACTGTAATTCACAAACCTGCAGAGTTATAAATGACAGCTATCCTCCAAAAATATATTGAAGTAAGCCTGCGAAGGGGACTTGAAAGCGGGGCAGAATTTCAGGAAAACGATTGCAGGGGTAGACTGGAATTGCCCTGAAAGCATAGGAAAAGAGGCAGAACGTCGACAATGATGCACTTGGCCAAAAAGGGCGTATGCGTTTTTTCCTGAATATATTCAGGAAAAAACGCATACGCCCTTTTTGGCCAACCAAGCAAGCCTGTAAAGGAAATCTGCACTACAATGAAGTCTCACTGCCCCCTGGGCAAAAGGGCCATCTGAATAAAGTGTAAAATCCAGAAAGGTAGGACAGGATATGGAGAACAGGGAGCCTTGTTATGCTGATTGGCAGGATGTAAATTGTGAACAGCCACCCTGGAGAAGTGTATGGTGTTTCCTGAAACACGTAAGAAATAAAGCAACACAGCCTATGGCAATTGCCCTTATGGGCCTATTGCTTAGGGAAATTAAAATCAAAAACAGAGAGCCACCCCAAAGTTTGGGACGGCTGTGTTCCCAATAAGCTCGTCTACAGAACCAGGTAAATATCCCAGAAAGAAAAAATGGATAAAGAAGTTGTGGCACGTACGTACAATGCAATATCACTCAGCAATGAAATCTGTGTCATCAGGCCCGTAGCGGCATAGTGAGTGGATGCAGGTACGGTGATTCTACGTGAACTACGTCACACAGAAAAAGAAACATCATAAGATATCACTAATACACGGAATGTAAACTTGACTACACATGAACTGAATTACAAAACAGAACAGGGTCTCAAATTTAGAAAACCAACTAGTGCTTGCTTATGGGGAAAGGTGCCTTGGGGTGCTGCATAAAACCAGAGACTGAAATTAGCACAGATAACTTTCCATAAGCCAAATATGTAATAGACAAGACCTACTCCTTGCTCAACCAAATGGACCCAACACCACATATTCAACGCCTAGGAATATACCTGACTAGGAAGAATCTTAAAACCCATGGATATATATGTCTCCGTAAGAGAATCAAGCGTGTGTACAGCGGCCGAAACGCAACAGTGAAAATCCGATAAATCCCATTATCAAAATAAATTTCGAAAACAAAACACAAAGACAGTGAAATAGAGAGCAATTCTTAAATAATTCACTCAGGGCATGTGATGCAACTGGGATTGACCACATCTACACCCAGAGCTGGTTGAGACATAAGGCTGGACACTTCAGGCTGATAGCATTGGTGAGTTTTGATGAGCAAATGCAGACCCTTTGAAGTCATACTGCATGGTACCCATTCCATGGGCCCCAAATCTCCAGGTTCAAGGCATTCTTCCTCCAGCTAAAACAAGCATGGGAAACCCAGAGTATCGTCCACCGTGTGATTGGGAAACGATTTAAAATGCATCTCAGTTTTCGTATCCTGGTCCTCGGGTTCACCATTCCAGATGCTTTACAAACAGTCTCCCCGCTTGGAGAGTCAGTGCCTTTAACCTCCTGTTTGGCACAGCTTGCAATTTCTGTGCAAGATGAACAGGAATAGGGAGAACCAACGAGAGACTAGCTGTAAGTGTCTGCACGGGCAAATGTAACGCTCATTGCCGACCAGGAAGAGGAATTAAACAAAGGCTCAGCGTGCCCTGCTGAAAACAGATTAGGGCCTGAATCAATCCTGCGGTTTTGTGCCCAGCTCACAAGATAGCGAGTTGAAGAAAGGAGCTCAGGGGCACTGTAATTCACAAACCTGCAGAGTTATAAATGACAGGTATCCTCCAAAAATATATTGAAGTAAGCCTGCGAAGGGGACTTGAAAGCGGGGCAGAATTTCAGGAAAACGATTGCAGGGGTAGAATGGAATTGCCCTGAAAGCATAGGAAAAGAGGCAGAACGTCGACAATGATGCACTTGGCCAAAAAGGGCGTATGCGTTTTTTCCTGAATATATTCAGGAAAAAACGCATACGCCCTTTTTGGCCAACCAAGCAAGCCTGTAAAGGAAATCTGCACTACAATGAAGTCTCACTGCCCCCTGGGCAAAAGGGCCATCTGAATAAAGTGTAAAATCCAGAAAGGTAGGACAGGATATGGAGAACAGGGAGCCTTGTTATGCTGATTGGCAGGATGTAAATTGTGAACAGCCACACTGGAGAAGTGTATGGTGTTTCCTGAAACACGTAAGAAATAAAGCAACACAGCCTATGGCAATTGCCCTTATGGGCCTATTGCTTAGGGAAATTAAAATCAAAAACAGAGAGCCACCCCAAAGTTTGGGACGGCTGTGTTCCCAATAAGCTCGTCTACAGAACCAGGTAAATATCCCAGAAAGAAAAAAATGGATAAAGAAGTTGTGGCACGTACGTACAATGCAATATCACTCAGCAATGAAATCTGTGTCATCAGGCCTGTAGCGGCATAGGGAGTGGATGCAGGTACGGTGATTCTACGTGAACTACGTCACACAGAAAAAGAAACATCATAAGATATCACTAATACACGGAATGTAAACTTGACTACACATGAACTGAATTACAAAACAGAACATGGTCTCAAATTTAGAAAACCAACTAGTGCTTGCTTATGGGGAAAGGTGCCTTGGGGTGCTGCATAAAACCAGAGACTGAAATTAGCACAGATAAATTTCCATAAGCCAAATATGTAATAGACAAGACCTACTCCTTGCTCAACGAAATGGACTCAACACCACATATTCAACGCCTAGGAATATACCTGACTAGGAAGAATCTTAAAACCCATGGATATATATGTCTCCGTAAGAGAATCAAGCGTGTGTACAGCGGCTGAAACGCAGCAGTGAAAATCCGATAAATCCCATTATCAAAATAAATTTCGAAAACAAAACACAAAGACAGTGAAATAGAGAGCAATTCTTAAATAATTCACTCAGGGCATGTGATGCAACCGGGATTGACCACATCTACACCCAGAGCTTGTTGAGACATAAGGCTGGACACTTCAGGCTGATAGCATTGGTGAGTTTTGATGAGCAAATGCAGACCCTTTGAAGTCATACTTCATGGTACCCATTCCATGGGTCCCAACTCTCCAGGTTCAAGGGATTCTTCCTCCAGCTAAAACGTGCATGGGAAACCCAGAGTATCGTCCACCGTGTGATTGGGAATCGATTTAAAATGCATCTCAGTTTTCGTATCCTGGTCCTCGGGTTCACCATTCCAGATGCTTTACTAACACTCTCCCCGCTTGGAGAGTCAGTGCCTTTAACCTCCTGTTTGGCACAGCTTGCAATTTCTGTGCAAGATGAACAGGAATAGGGGAACCAATGAGAGACTAGCTGTAGGTGTCTGCACGGGCAAATGTAACGCTCATTGCCGACCAGGAAGAGGAATTAAACAAAAGCTCAGCGTGCACTGCTGAAAAAAGATTAGGGCCTGAAGCAATCCTGCGGTTTTGTGCCCAGCTCACAAGAAAGTGAATTGAAGAAAGGAGCTCAGGGGCACTGTAATTCACAAACCTGCAGAGTTATAAATGACAGCTATCCTCCAAAAATATATTGAAGTAAGCCTGGAAGGGGACTTGAAAGCGGGGCAGAGTTTCAGGAAAACGACTGCAGGGGGTAGACTAGAATTGCCCTGAAAGCATAGGAAAAGAGGCAGAAAGTCGACAATGGTGCACTTGGCCAAAAAGTGCGTATGCATTTTTTCCTGAATATATTCAGGAAAAAACGCATACGCCCTTTTTGGCCAACCAAGCAAGCCTGTAAAGGAAATCTGCACTACAATGAAGTCTCACTGCCCCCAGGGAAAAAGGGCCATCTGAAAAAAGTGTAAAATCCAGAAAGGTAGGACAGGATATGGAGAACAGGGAGCCGTGTTATGCTGATTGGCAGGATGTAAATTGTGAACAGCCACCCTGGAGAAGTGTATGGTGTTTCCTGAAACACGTAAGAAATAAAGCAACACAGCCTATGGCAATTGCACTTATGGGCCTATTGCTTAGGGAAATTAAAATCAAAAACAGAGAGCCACCCCAAAGTTTGGGACGGCTGTGTTCCCAATAAGCTCGTCTACAGTGTCAGGTAAATATCCCAGAAAGCAAAAAATGGATAAAGAAGTTGTGTCCCGTACGTACAATGCAATATCACTCAGCAATGAAATGTGTGTCATCAGGCCCGTAGCGGCATAGTGAGTGGATGCAGGTACGGTGATTCTACGTGAACTACGTCACACAGAAAAAGAAACATCATAAGATATCACTAATACACGGAATGTAAACTTGACTACATATGAACTGAATTACAAAACAAAACAGGGTCTCAAATTTAGAAAACCAACTAGTTCTTGCTTAAGGGAAAGGTGCCTTGGGGTGCTGCATAAAACCAGAGACTGAAATTAGCACAGATAACTTTCCATAAGCCAAATATGTAACAGACAAGACCTACTCCTTGCTCAACGGAATGGACTCAACACCTCATATTCAACGCCTAGGAATATACCTGACTAGGAAGAATCTTAAAACCCATGGATATATATGTCTCCGTAAGAGAATCAAGCGTGTGTACAGCGTCTGAAACGCAGCAGTGAAAATCCCATTATCAAAATAAATTTCGAAAACAAAACACAAAGACAGTGAAATAGAGAGCAATTCTTAAATAATTCACTCAGGGCATGTGATGCAACCGGGATTGACCACATCTACACCCAGAGCTGGTTGAGACATAAGGCTGGACACTTCAGGCTGATAGCATTGGTGAGTTTCGGTGAGCAAATGGAGACCCTTTGAAGTCATACTGCATGGTACCCATTCCATGGGTCCCAACACTCCAGGTTCAAGTCATTCTTCCTCCAGCTAAAACATGCATGGGAAACCCAGAGTATCGTCCACCGTGTGATTGGGAAACGATTTAAAATGCATCTCAGTTTTCGTATCCTGGTCCTCGGGTTCACCATTCCAGATGCTTTACTAACTCTCTCCCCACTTGGAGACTCAGTGCCTTTAAACTCCTGTTTGGCACAGCTTGCAATTTCTGTGCAAGATGAACAGGAATAGGGAGAACCAATGAGAGACTAGCTGTAGGTATCTGCACGGGCAAATGTAACGCTCATTGCCGACCAGGAAGAGGAATTAAACAAAGGCTCAGCGTGCCCTGCTGAAAACAGATTAGGGCCTGAAGCAATCCTGCGGTTTTGTGCCCAGCTCACAAGAAAGCGAGTTGAAGAAAGGAGCTCAGGGGCACTGTAATTCACAAACCTGCAGAGTTATAAATGACAGCTATCCTCCAAAAATATATTGAAGTAAGCCTGCGAAGGGGACTTGAAAGCGGGGCAGAATTTCAGGAAAACGATTGCAGGGGGTAGACTGGAATTGCCCTGAAAGCATAGCAAAAGAGGCAGAACGTCGACAATGATGTACTTGGCCAAACAGGGCGTATGCGTTTTTTCCTGAATATATTCAGGAAAAAACGCATACGCACTTTTTGGCCAACCAAGCAAGCCTGTAAAGGAAATCTGCACTACAATGAAGTCTCACTGCCCCCCGGGCAAAAGGGCCATCTGAAAAAAGTGTAAAATCCAGGAAAGTAGGACAGGATATGGAGAACAGGGAGCCTTGTTATGCTGATTGGCAGGATGTAAATTGCCAGCAGCCACCCTGGAGAAGTGTATGGTGTTTCCTAAAACACGTAAGAAACAAAGCAACACAGCCTATGGCACTTCCACTTATGGTCCTATAGCTTACGGAAACTAAAATCAAAAACAGACAGCCACCCCAATATTTGGGACAGCTCTGTTCACAATAAGCTCGTCTACAGTATCAGGTAAATATCCCAGAAAGCAAAAAATGGATAAAGAAGTTGTGGCACGTACGTACAATGCAATATCACTCAGCAATGAAATCTGTGTCATCAGGCCCGTAGCGGCATAGTGAGTGGATGCAGGTACGGTGATTCTACGTGAACTACGTCACACAGAAAAAGAAACATCATAAGATATCACTAATACACGGAATGTAAACTTGACTACACATGAACTGAATTACAAAACAGAACAGGGTCTCAAATTTAGAAAACCAACTAGTGCTTGCTTATGGGGAAAGGTGCCTTGGGGTGCTGCATAAAACCAGAGACTGAAATTAGCACAGATAACTTTCCATAAGCCAAATATGTAACAGACAAGACCTACTCCTTGCTCAACGGAATGGACTCAACACCACATATTCAACGCCTAGGAATATACCTGACTAGGAAGAATCTTAAAACCCATGGATATATATGTCTCCGTAAGAGAATCAAGCGTGTGTACAGCGGCCGAAACGCAGCAGTGAAAATCCCATTATCAAAATAAATTTCGAAAACAAAACACAAAGACAGTGAAATAGAGAGCAATTCTTAAATAATTCACTCAGGGCATGTGATGCAACCGGGATTGACCACATCTACACCCAGAGCTGGTTGAGACATAAGGCTGGACACTTCAGGCTGATAGCATTGGTGAGTTTCGTTGAGCAAATTCAGACCCTTTAAAGTCATACTGCATGGTACCCATTCCACGGGTCCCAACTCTCCAGGTTCAAGGGATTCTTCCTTCAGCTAAAACATGCATGGGAAACCCAGAGTATGGTACACCGTGAGATTGGGAACCGATTTAAAATGGATCTCATTTTTCGTATCCTTGTCCTCGGGTTCACCATTCCAGACGCATTACTAACACTCTCCCCGCTTGGAGAGTCAGTGCCTTTAACCTCCTGTTTGGCACAGCTTGCAATTTCTGGGCAAGATGAACAGGAATAGGGAGAACCATTGAGAGACTAGCTGTAGGTGTTTGCACGGGCAAATGTAACGCTCATTTCCCACCAGGAAGAGGAATTAAACAAAGGCTCAATGTGCCCTGCTGGAAACAGATTAGGGCCTGAAGCAATCCTGCGGTTTTGTGCCCAGCTCACAAGAAAGCGAGTTGAAGAAAGGAGCTCAGGGGCACTGTAATTCACAAACCTGCAGAGTTATAATTGACAGCTATCCTCCAAAAATATATTGAAGTAAGCCTGCGAAGGGGACTTGAAAGTGCGGCAGAATTTCAGGAAAACGATTGCAGGGGGTAGACTGGAATTGCCCTGAAAGCATAGGAAAAGAGGCACAACGTCGACAATGATGCACTTGGCCAAAAAGGGCGTATGCGTTTTTTCCTGAATATATTCAGGAAAAAACGCATACGCCCTTTTTGGCCAACCAAGCAAGCCTGTAAAGGAAATCTGCACTACAATGAAGTCTCACTGCCCCCCGGGCAAGAGGGCCATCTGAAAAAAGTGTAAAATCCGGAAAGGTAGTACAGGATATGGAGAACAGGGAGCCTTATTATGCTGATTGGCAGGATGTAAATTGCCAACAGCCACCCTGGAGAAGTGTATGGTGTTTCCTGAAACACGTAAGAAATAAAGCAACACAGCCTATGCCAATTGCACTTATGGTCCTATTCCTTAGGGAAATTAAAATCAAAAACAGAGAGCCACCCCAAAGTTTGGGACGGCTGTGTTCCCAGGAAGCTCGTCTACAGTACCAGGTAAATATCCCAGAAAGCAAAAAATGGATAAAGAAGTTGTGGCACGTACGTGCAATGCAATATCACTCAGCAATCAAATCTGTGTCATCAGGCCCGTAGCGGCATAGTGAGTGGATGCAGGTATGGTGATTCTACGTGAACTACGTCACACAGAAAAAGAAACATCATAAGTTATCACTAATATACGGAATGCAAACTTGACTACACATGAACTGAATTACAAAACAGAACAGGGTCTCAAATTTAGAAAACCAACTAGTGCTTGCTTATGGGGAAAGGTGCGTTGGGGTGCTGCATAAAACCAGAGAGTGAAATTAGCACAGATAAATTTCCATAAGCCAAACATGTAATAGACAAGACCTACTCCTTGCTCAACGAAATGGACCCAACACCATATATTCAACGCCTAGGAATATACCTGACTAGAAAGAATCTTAAAACCCATGGATATATATGTCTCCGTAAGAGAATCAAGCGTGTGTACAGCGGCCAAAACGCAGCAGTGAAAATCCGATAAATCCCATTATCAAAATAAAATTCGAAAACAAAACACAAAGACAGTGAAATAGAGAGCAATTCTTAAATAATTCACTCAGGGCATGTGATGCATCCGGGATTAACCACATCTACACCCAGAGCTGGTTGAGACATAAGGCTGGACACTTCAGGCTGATAGCATTGGTGAGTTTCGGTGAGCAAATGCAGACCCTTTGAAGTCATACTGCATGGTACCCATTCCATGGGTCCCAACTCTCCATGTTCAAGGCATTCTTCCTCCAGCTAAAACATGCATGGGAAACCCAGAGTATTGTCCACCTTGTGATTGGGAAACGATTTAAAATGCATCTCAGTTTTCATATCCTTGTCCTCGGGTTCACCATTGCAGATGCTTTACTAACACTCTCCCCACTTGGAGAGTCAGTGCCTTTAACCTCCTGTTTGGCACAGCATGCAATTTCTGTGCAAGATGAACAGGAATAGGGAGAACCAATGAGAGACTAGCTGTAGGTGTCTGCACGGGCAAATGTAATGCTCATTTCCCACCAGGAAGAGGAATTAACCAAAGGCTCAGCATGCACTGCCGGAAACAGATTAGGTCCTGAAGAAATCCTGCGGTTTTGTGCCCAGCTCACAAGAAAGCGAGTTGAAGAAAGGAGCTCATGGGCACTGTAATTCACAAACCTGCAGAGTTATAAATGACAGCTATCCTCCAAAAATATATTGAAGTAAGCCTGCAAAGGGGACTTGAAAGCGGGACAAAATTTCAGGAAAACGATTGCAGGGGGTAGACTGGAATTGCCCTGAAAGCATAGGAAAAGAGGCAGAACGTCGACAATGATGCACTTGGCCAAAAAGGGCGTATGCGTTTTTTCCTGAATATATTCAGGAAAAAAAGCATACGCACTTTTTGGCCAACCAAGCAAGCCTGTAAAGGAAATCTGCACTACAATGAAGTCTCACTGCCCCCCGGGCAAAAGGGCCATCTGAAAAAAGTGTAAAATCCAGAAAGGTAGGACAGGATATGGACAACAGGGAGCCTTGTTATGCTGATTGGCAGGATGTAAATTGCCAACAGCCACCCTGGAGCCGTGTATGGTGTTTCCTGAAACATGTAAGAAATAAAGCAACACAGCCTATGGCAATTGCACTTATGGTCCTATAGCTTACGGAAATTAAAATCAAAAACAGACAGCCACCCCAATATTTGGGACGGCTGTGTTCACAAGAAGCTCGTCTACAGTATCAGGTAAATATCCCAGAAAGCAAAAAATGGATAAAGAAGTTGTGGCACGTACGTACAATTCAGTATCAATCAGCAATGAAATCTGTGTCATCAGGTCCGTAGCGGCATAGTGAGTGGATGCAGGTACGGTGATTCTACGTGAACTACGTCACACAGAAAAAGAAACATCATAAGATATCACTAATACACGGAATGTAAACTTGACTACACATGAACTGAATTACAAAACAGAACAGGGTCTCAAATTTAGAAAACCAACTAGTGCTTGCTTATGGGGAAAGGTGCCTTGGGGTGCTGCATAAAACCAGAGACTGAAATTAGCACAGATAACTTTCCATAAGCCAAATATGTAATAGACAAGACCTACTCCTTGCTCAACGAAATGGACCCAACACCACATATTCAACGCCTAGGAATATACCTGACTAGGAAGAATCTTAAAACCCATGGATATATATGTTTCCGTAAGAGAATCAAGCATGTGTACTGCGGCCGAAACGCAGCACTGAAAATCCGATAAATCCCATTATCAAAATAAATTTCGAAAACAAAACACAAAGACAGTGAAATAGAGAGCTATTCTTAAATAATTCACTCAGGGCATGTGATGCAACCGGGATTGACCACATCTACACCCAGAGCTGGTTGAAACATAAGGCTGGACACTTCAGGCTGATAGCATTGGTGAGTTTCGGTGAGCAAATGCAGACCTTTTGAAGTCATACTGCATGGTACACATTCCATGGGTCCCAACTCTCCAGGTTCAAGGGATTCTTCCTCCAGCTAAAACATGCATGGGAAACCCAGAGTATCGTTCACCGTGTGATTGGGAAATGATTTAAAATGCATCTCAGTTTTCGTATCCTGGTCCTCGGGTTCACCATTCCAGATGCTTTACTAACACTCCCCGCTTGGAGAGTCAGTGCCTTTAACCTCCTGTTTGGCACAGCTTGCAATTTCTGTGCAAGATGAACAGGAATAGGGAGAACCAATGAGAGACTAGCTGTAGGTGTCTGCATGGGCAAATGTAACACTCATTTCCCACCAGGAAGAGGAATTAACCAAAGGCTCTGCGTGCCCTGCCGGAAACAGATTAGGGCCTGAAGCAATCCTGCGGTTTTGTGCCCAGCTCACAAGAAAGCGAGTTGTAGAAAGGAGCTCAGGGGCACTGTAATTCACAAACCTGCAGAGTTATATATGACAGCTATCCTCCAAAAATATATTGAAGTAAGCCTGCGAAGGGGACTTGAAAGCGGGGCAGAATTTCAGGAAAACGATTGCAGGGGGTAGACTGGAACTGCCCTGAAAGCATAGGAAAAGAGGCACAACGTTGACAATGATGCACTTGGCCAAAAAGGGCGTATGCGTTTTTTCCTGAATATATTCAGGAAAAAACACATACGCCCTTTTTGGCCAACCAAGCAAGCCTGTAAAGGAAATCTGCACTACAATGAAGTCTCACTGCCCCCGGGGCCAAAGGGCCATCTGAAAAAAGTGTAAAATCCAGAAAGGTAGGACAGGATATGGAGAACAGGGAGCCTTGTTATGCTGATTGGCAGGATGTAAATTGCCAGCAGCCACCCTGGAGAAGTGTATGGTGTTTCCTGAAACACGTAAGAAACAAACAAACACAGCCTATGGCACTACCACTTATGGTCCTAAAACTTACGCAAATTAAAATCAAAAACAGACAGCCACCCCAAAGTTTGGGACGGCTGTGTTCCCAGGAAGCTCGTCTACAGTTCCAGGTAAATATCCCAGAAAGCAAAAAATGGATAAAGAAATTGTGGCACGTACGTGCAATGCAATATCACTCAGCAATGAAATCTGTGTCATCAGGCCCGTAGCGGCATAGTGAGTAGATGCAGGTACGGTGATTCTACGTGAACTACGTCACACAGAAAAAGAAACATCATAAGATATCACTAATACACGGAATGTAAACTTGACAACACATGAACTGAATTACAAAACAGAACAGGGTCTCAAATTTAGAAAACCAACTAGTGCTTGCTTATGGGGAAAGTAGCCTTGGGGTGCGGCATAAATCCAGAGACTGAAATTAGCACAGATAACATTGCATAAGCCAAATATGTAATAGACAACACCTACTCCTTGCTCAACGAAATGGACTCAACACCACATATTCAACGCCTAGGAATATACCTGACTAGGAAGAATCTTAAAACCCATGGATTTATATGTCTCCGTAAGAGAATCAAACGTGTGTACAGCAGCATAAACGCAGCAGTGAAAATCCGATAAATCCCATTATCAAAATAAATTTCAAAATCAAAACACAAAGACAGTAAAATTGAGAGCAATTCCTAAATAATTCACTCAGGGCATGTGATGCAACCGGGATTAAACACATCTACACCCAGAGCTGGTTGAGACATAAGGCTGGACACTTCAGGCTGATAGCATTGGTGAGTTTCGGTGAGCAAATGCAGACCCTTTGAAGTCATACTGCATGGTACCCATTCCATGGGTCCCAACTCTCCAGGTTCAAGGGATTCTTCCTCCAGCTAAAACATGCATGGGAAACCCAGAGTATCGTCCACCGTGTGATTGGGAAACGATTTAAAATGCATCTCAGTTTTCGTATCCTGGTCCTCGTGTTCAACATTCCAGATGCTTTACTAACACTCTGCCCGCTTGGAGAGTCAGTGCCTTTTACCTCCTCTTTGGCACAGCTTGCAATTTCTGTGCAAGATGAAAAGGAATAGGGAGAACCAATGAGAGACCATCTGTAGGTGTCTGCACGGGCAAATGTAACGCTCATTTCCCACCAGGAAGAGGAATTAACCAAAGGCTCAGTGTGCCCTGCCCGAAACAGATTAGGGCCTGAAGCAATCCTGCGGTTTTGTGCCCAGCTCACAAGAAAGCGAGTTGAAGAAAGGAGCTCAGGGGCACTGTAATTCACAAACCTGCAGAGTTATAATTGACAGCTATCCTCCAAAAATATATTGAAGTAAGCCTGCGAAGGGGACTTGAAAGTGCGGCAGAATTTCAGGAAAACGATTGCAGGGGGTAGACTGGAATTGCCCTGAAAGCATAGGAAAAGAGGCACAACGTCGACAATGATGCACTTGGCCAAAAAGGGCGTATGCGTTTTTTCCTGAATATATTCAGGAAAAAACGCATACGCCCTTTTTGGCCAACCAAGCAAGCCTGTAAAGGAAATCTGCACTACAATGAAGTCTCACTGCCCCCCGGGCAAGAGGGCCATCTGAAAAAAGTGTAAAATCCGGAAAGGTAGTACAGGATATGGAGAACAGGGAGCCTTATTATGCTGATTGGCAGGATGTAAATTGCCAACAGCCACCCTGGAGAAGTGTATGGTGTTTCCTGAAACACGTAAGAAATAAAGCAACACAGCCTATGCCAATTGCACTTATGGTCCTATTCCTTAGGGAAATTAAAATCAAAAACAGAGAGCCACCCCAAAGTTTGGGACGGCTGTGTTCCCAGGAAGCTCGTCTACAGTACCAGGTAAATATCCCAGAAAGCAAAAAATGGATAAAGAAGTTGTGGCACGTACGTGCAATGCAATATCACTCAGCAATCAAATCTGTGTCATCAGGCCCGTAGCGGCATAGTGAGTGGATGCAGGTATGGTGATTCTACGTGAACTACGTCACACAGAAAAAGAAACATCATAAGTTATCACTAATATACGGAATGCAAACTTGACTACACATGAACTGAATTACAAAACAGAACAGGGTCTCAAATTTAGAAAACCAACTAGTGCTTGCTTATGGGGAAAGGTGCGTTGGGGTGCTGCATAAAACCAGAGAGTGAAATTAGCACAGATAAATTTCCATAAGCCAAACATGTAATAGACAAGACCTACTCCTTGCTCAACGAAATGGACCCAACACCATATATTCAACGCCTAGGAATATACCTGACTAGAAAGAATCTTAAAACCCATGGATATATATGTCTCCGTAAGAGAATCAAGCGTGTGTACAGCGGCCAAAACGCAGCAGTGAAAATCCGATAAATCCCATTATCAAAATAAAATTCGAAAACAAAACACAAAGACAGTGAAATAGAGAGCAATTCTTAAATAATTCACTCAGGGCATGTGATGCATCCGGGATTAACCACATCTACACCCAGAGCTGGTTGAGACATAAGGCTGGACACTTCAGGCTGATAGCATTGGTGAGTTTCGGTGAGCAAATGCAGACCCTTTGAAGTCATACTGCATGGTACCCATTCCATGGGTCCCAACTCTCCATGTTCAAGGCATTCTTCCTCCAGCTAAAACATGCATGGGAAACCCAGAGTATTGTCCACCTTGTGATTGGGAAACGATTTAAAATGCATCTCAGTTTTCATATCCTTGTCCTCGGGTTCACCATTGCAGATGCTTTACTAACACTCTCCCCACTTGGAGAGTCAGTGCCTTTAACCTCCTGTTTGGCACAGCATGCAATTTCTGTGCAAGATGAACAGGAATAGGGAGAACCAATGAGAGACTAGCTGTAGGTGTCTGCACGGGCAAATGTAATGCTCATTTCCCACCAGGAAGAGGAATTAACCAAAGGCTCAGCATGCACTGCCGGAAACAGATTAGGTCCTGAAGAAATCCTGCGGTTTTGTGCCCAGCTCACAAGAAAGCGAGTTGAAGAAAGGAGCTCATGGGCACTGTAATTCACAAACCTGCAGAGTTATAAATGACAGCTATCCTCCAAAAATATATTGAAGTAAGCCTGCAAAGGGGACTTGAAAGCGGGACAAAATTTCAGGAAAACGATTGCAGGGGGTAGACTGGAATTGCCCTGAAAGCATAGGAAAAGAGGCAGAACGTCGACAATGATGCACTTGGCCAAAAAGGGCGTATGCGTTTTTTCCTGAATATATTCAGGAAAAAAAGCATACGCACTTTTTGGCCAACCAAGCAAGCCTGTAAAGGAAATCTGCACTACAATGAAGTCTCACTGCCCCCCGGGCAAAAGGGCCATCTGAAAAAAGTGTAAAATCCAGAAAGGTAGGACAGGATATGGACAACAGGGAGCCTTGTTATGCTGATTGGCAGGATGTAAATTGCCAACAGCCACCCTGGAGCCGTGTATGGTGTTTCCTGAAACATGTAAGAAATAAAGCAACACAGCCTATGGCAATTGCACTTATGGTCCTATAGCTTACGGAAATTAAAATCAAAAACAGACAGCCACCCCAATATTTGGGACGGCTGTGTTCACAAGAAGCTCGTCTACAGTATCAGGTAAATATCCCAGAAAGCAAAAAATGGATAAAGAAGTTGTGGCACGTACGTACAATTCAGTATCAATCAGCAATGAAATCTGTGTCATCAGGTCCGTAGCGGCATAGTGAGTGGATGCAGGTACGGTGATTCTACGTGAACTACGTCACACAGAAAAAGAAACATCATAAGATATCACTAATACACGGAATGTAAACTTGACTACACATGAACTGAATTACAAAACAGAACAGGGTCTCAAATTTAGAAAACCAACTAGTGCTTGCTTATGGGGAAAGGTGCCTTGGGGTGCTGCATAAAACCAGAGACTGAAATTAGCACAGATAACTTTCCATAAGCCAAATATGTAATAGACAAGACCTACTCCTTGCTCAACGAAATGGACCCAACACCACATATTCAACGCCTAGGAATATACCTGACTAGGAAGAATCTTAAAACCCATGGATATATATGTTTCCGTAAGAGAATCAAGCATGTGTACTGCGGCCGAAACGCAGCACTGAAAATCCGATAAATCCCATTATCAAAATAAATTTCGAAAACAAAACACAAAGACAGTGAAATAGAGAGCTATTCTTAAATAATTCACTCAGGGCATGTGATGCAACCGGGATTGACCACATCTACACCCAGAGCTGGTTGAAACATAAGGCTGGACACTTCAGGCTGATAGCATTGGTGAGTTTCGGTGAGCAAATGCAGACCTTTTGAAGTCATACTGCATGGTACACATTCCATGGGTCCCAACTCTCCAGGTTCAAGGGATTCTTCCTCCAGCTAAAACATGCATGGGAAACCCAGAGTATCGTTCACCGTGTGATTGGGAAATGATTTAAAATGCATCTCAGTTTTCGTATCCTGGTCCTCGGGTTCACCATTCCAGATGCTTTACTAACACTCCCCGCTTGGAGAGTCAGTGCCTTTAACCTCCTGTTTGGCACAGCTTGCAATTTCTGTGCAAGATGAACAGGAATAGGGAGAACCAATGAGAGACTAGCTGTAGGTGTCTGCATGGGCAAATGTAACACTCATTTCCCACCAGGAAGAGGAATTAACCAAAGGCTCTGCGTGCCCTGCCGGAAACAGATTAGGGCCTGAAGCAATCCTGCGGTTTTGTGCCCAGCTCACAAGAAAGCGAGTTGTAGAAAGGAGCTCAGGGGCACTGTAATTCACAAACCTGCAGAGTTATATATGACAGCTATCCTCCAAAAATATATTGAAGTAAGCCTGCGAAGGGGACTTGAAAGCGGGGCAGAATTTCAGGAAAACGATTGCAGGGGGTAGACTGGAACTGCCCTGAAAGCATAGGAAAAGAGGCACAACGTTGACAATGATGCACTTGGCCAAAAAGGGCGTATGCGTTTTTTCCTGAATATATTCAGGAAAAAACACATACGCCCTTTTTGGCCAACCAAGCAAGCCTGTAAAGGAAATCTGCACTACAATGAAGTCTCACTGCCCCCGGGGCCAAAGGGCCATCTGAAAAAAGTGTAAAATCCAGAAAGGTAGGACAGGATATGGAGAACAGGGAGCCTTGTTATGCTGATTGGCAGGATGTAAATTGCCAGCAGCCACCCTGGAGAAGTGTATGGTGTTTCCTGAAACACGTAAGAAACAAACAAACACAGCCTATGGCACTACCACTTATGGTCCTAAAACTTACGCAAATTAAAATCAAAAACAGACAGCCACCCCAAAGTTTGGGACGGCTGTGTTCCCAGGAAGCTCGTCTACAGTTCCAGGTAAATATCCCAGAAAGCAAAAAATGGATAAAGAAATTGTGGCACGTACGTGCAATGCAATATCACTCAGCAATGAAATCTGTGTCATCAGGCCCGTAGCGGCATAGTGAGTAGATGCAGGTACGGTGATTCTACGTGAACTACGTCACACAGAAAAAGAAACATCATAAGATATCACTAATACACGGAATGTAAACTTGACAACACATGAACTGAATTACAAAACAGAACAGGGTCTCAAATTTAGAAAACCAACTAGTGCTTGCTTATGGGGAAAGTAGCCTTGGGGTGCGGCATAAATCCAGAGACTGAAATTAGCACAGATAACATTGCATAAGCCAAATATGTAATAGACAACACCTACTCCTTGCTCAACGAAATGGACTCAACACCACATATTCAACGCCTAGGAATATACCTGACTAGGAAGAATCTTAAAACCCATGGATTTATATGTCTCCGTAAGAGAATCAAACGTGTGTACAGCAGCATAAACGCAGCAGTGAAAATCCGATAAATCCCATTATCAAAATAAATTTCAAAATCAAAACACAAAGACAGTAAAATTGAGAGCAATTCCTAAATAATTCACTCAGGGCATGTGATGCAACCGGGATTAAACACATCTACACCCAGAGCTGGTTGAGACATAAGGCTGGACACTTCAGGCTGATAGCATTGGTGAGTTTCGGTGAGCAAATGCAGACCCTTTGAAGTCATACTGCATGGTACCCATTCCATGGGTCCCAACTCTCCAGGTTCAAGGGATTCTTCCTCCAGCTAAAACATGCATGGGAAACCCAGAGTATCGTCCACCGTGTGATTGGGAAACGATTTAAAATGCATCTCAGTTTTCGTATCCTGGTCCTCGGGTTCAACATTCCAGATGCTTTACTAACACTCTGCCCGCTTGGAGAGTCAGTGCCTTTTACCTCCTCTTTGGCACAGCTTGCAATTTCTGTGCAAGATGAAAAGGAATAGGGAGAACCAATGAGAGACTAGCTGTAGGTGTCTGCACGGGCAAATGTAACGCTCATTTCCCACCAGGAAGAGGAATTAACCAAAGGCTCAGTGTGCCCTGCCCGAAACAGATTAGGGCCTGAAGCAATCCTGCGGTTTTGTGCCCAGCTCACAAGAAAGCGAGTTGAAGAAAGGAGCTCAGGGGCACTGTAATTCACAAACCTGCAGAGTTATAATTGACAGCTATCCTCCAAAAATATATTGAAGTAAGCCTGCGAAGGGGACTTGAAAGTGCGGCAGAATTTCAGGAAAACGATTGCAGGGGGTAGACTGGAATTGCCCTGAAAGCATAGGAAAAGAGGCACAACGTCGACAATGATGCACTTGGCCAAAAAGGGCGTATGCGTTTTTTCCTGAATATATTCAGGAAAAAACGCATACGCCCTTTTTGGCCAACCAAGCAAGCCTGTAAAGGAAATCTGCACTACAATGAAGTCTCACTGCCCCCCGGGCAAGAGGGCCATCTGAAAAAAGTGTAAAATCCGGAAAGGTAGTACAGGATATGGAGAACAGGGAGCCTTGTTATGCTGATTGGCAGGATGTAAATTGCCAACAGCCACCCTGGAGAAGTGTATGGTGTTTCCTGAAACACGTAAGAAATAAAGCAACACAGCCTATGCCAATTGCACTTATGGTCCTATTCCTTAGGGAAATTAAAATCAAAAACAGAGAGCCACCCCAAAGTTTGGGACGGCTGTGTTCCCAGGAAGCTCGTCTACAGTACCAGGTAAATATCCCAGAAAGCAAAAAATGGATAAAGAAGTTGTGGCACGTACGTGCAATGCAATATCACTCAGCAATCAAATCTGTGTCATCAGGCCCGTAGCGGCATAGTGAGTGGATGCAGGTATGGTGATTCTACGTGAACTACGTCACACAGAAAAAGAAACATCATAAGTTATCACTAATATACGGAATGCAAACTTGACTACACATGAACTGAATTACAAAACAGAACAGGGTCTCAAATTTAGAAAACCAACTAGTGCTTGCTTATGGGGAAAGGTGCGTTGGGGTGCTGCATAAAACCAGAGAGTGAAATTAGCACAGATAAATTTCCATAAGCCAAACATGTAATAGACAAGACCTACTCCTTGCTCAACGAAATGGACCCAACACCATATATTCAACGCCTAGGAATATACCTGACTAGAAAGAATCTTAAAACCCATGGATATATATGTCTCCGTAAGAGAATCAAGCGTGTGTACAGCGGCCAAAACGCAGCAGTGAAAATCCGATAAATCCCATTATCAAAATAAAATTCGAAAACAAAACACAAAGACAGTGAAATAGAGAGCAATTCTTAAATAATTCACTCAGGGCATGTGATGCATCCGGGATTAACCACATCTACACCCAGAGCTGGTTGAGACATAAGGCTGGACACTTCAGGCTGATAGCATTGGTGAGTTTCGGTGAGCAAATGCAGACCCTTTGATGTCATACTGCATGGTACCCATTCCATGGGTCCCAACTCTCCATGTTCAAGGCATTCTTCCTCCAGCTAAAACATGCATGGGAAACCCAGAGTATTGTCCACCTTGTGATTGGGAAACGATTTAAAATGCATCTCAGTTTTCATATCCTTGTCCTCGGGTTCACCATTGCAGATGCTTTACTAACACTCTCCCCACTTGGAGAGTCAGTGCCTTTAACCTCCTGTTTGGCACAGCATGCAATTTCTGTGCAAGATGAACAGGAATAGGGAGAACCAATGAGAGACTAGCTGTAGGTGTCTGCACGGGCAAATGTAATGCTCATTTCCCACCAGGAAGAGGAATTAACCAAAGGCTCAGCATGCACTGCCGGAAACAGATTAGGTCCTGAAGAAATCCTGCGGTTTTGTGCCCAGCTCACAAGAAAGCGAGTTGAAGAAAGGAGCTCATGGGCACTGTAATTCACAAACCTGCAGAGTTATAAATGACAGCTATCCTCCAAAAATATATTGAAGTAAGCCTGCAAAGGGGACTTGAAAGCGGGACAAAATTTCAGGAAAACGATTGCAGGGGGTAGACTGGAATTGCCCTGAAAGCATAGGAAAAGAGGCAGAACGTCGACAATGATGCACTTCGCCAAAAAGGGCGTATGCGTTTTTTCCTGAATATATTCAGGAAAAAAAGCATACGCACTTTTTGGCCAACCAAGCAAGCCTGTAAAGGAAATCTGCACTACAATGAAGTCTCACTGCCCCCCGGGCAAAAGGGCCATCTGAAAAAAGTGTAAAATCCAGAAAGGTAGGACAGGATATGGACAACAGGGAGCCTTGTTATGCTGATTGGCAGGATGTAAATTGCCAACAGCCACCCTGGAGCCGTGTATGGTGTTTCCTGAAACATGTAAGAAATAAAGCAACACAGCCTATGGCAATTGCACTTATGGTCCTATAGCTTACGGAAATTAAAATCAAAAACAGACAGCCACCCCAATATTTGGGACGGCTGTGTTCACAAGAAGCTCGTCTACAGTATCAGGTAAATATCCCAGAAAGCAAAAAATGGATAAAGAAGTTGTGGCACGTACGTACAATTCAGTATCACTCAGCAATGAAATCTGTGTCATCAGGCCCGTAGCGGCATAGTGAGTGGATGCAGGTACGGTGATTCTACGTGAACTACGTCACACAGAAAAAGAAACATCATAAGATATCACTAATACACGGAATGTAAACTTGACTACACATGAACTGAATTACAAAACAGAACAGGGTCTCAAATTTAGAAAACCAACTAGTGCTTGCTTATGGGGAAAGGTGCCTTGGGGTGCTGCATAAAACCAGAGACTGAAATTAGCATAGATAACTTTCCATAAGCCAAATATGTAATAGACAAGACCTACTCCTTGCTCAACGAAATGGACCCAACACCACATATTCAACGCCTAGGAATATACCTGACTAGGAAGAATCTTAAAACCCATGGATATATATGTTTCCGTAAGAGAATCAAGCATGTGTACTGCGGCCGAAACGCAGCACTGAAAATCCGATAAATCCCATTATCAAAATAAATTTCGAAAACAAAACACAAAGACAGTGAAATAGAGAGCTATTCTTAAATAATTCACTCAGGGCATGTGATGCAACCGGGATTGACCACATCTACACCCAGAGCTGGTTGAGACATAAGGCTGGACACTTCAGGCTGATAGCATTGGTGAGTTTCGGTGAGCAAATGCAGACCTTTTGAAGTCATACTGCATGGTACACATTCCATGGGTCCCAACTCTCCAGGTTCAAGGGATTCTTCCTCCAGCTAAAACATGCATGGGAAACCCAGAGTATCGTTCACCGTGTGATTGGGAAATGATTTAAAATGCATCTCAGTTTTCGTATCCTGGTCCTCGGGTTCACCATTCCAGATGCTTTACTAACACTCCCCGCTTGGAGAGTCAGTGCCTTTAACCTCCTGTTTGGCATAGCTTGCAATTTCTGTGCAAGATGAACAGGAATAGGGAGAACCAATGAGAGACTAGCTGTAGGTGTCTGCATGGGCAAATGTAACACTCATTTCCCACCAGGAAGAGGAATTAACCAAAGGCTCTGCGTGCCCTGCCGGAAACAGATCAGGGCCTGAAGCAATCCTGCGGTTTTGTGCCCAGCTCACAAGAAAGCGAGTTGTAGAAAGGAGCTCAGGGGCACTGTAATTCACAAACCTGCAGAGTTATATATGACAGCTATCCTCCAAAAATATATTGAAGTAAGCCTGCGAAGGGGACTTGAAAGCGGGGCAGAATTTCAGGAAAACGATTGCAGGGGGTAGACTGGAATTGCCCTGAAAGCATAGGAAAAGAGGCACAACGTTGACAATGATGCACTTGGCCAAAAAGGGCGTATGCGTTTTTTCCTGAATATATTCAGGAAAAAACACATACGCCCTTTTTGGCCAACCAAGCAAGCCTGTAAAGGAAATCTGCACTACAATGAAGTCTCACTGCCCCCGGGGCCAAAGGGCCATCTGAAAAAAGTGTAAAATCCAGAAAGGTAGGACAGGATATGGAGAACAGGGAGCCTTGTTATGCTGATTGGCAGGATGTAAATTGCCAGCAGCCACCCTGGAGAAGTGTATGGTGTTTCCTGAAACACGTAAGAAACAAACCAACACAGCCTATGGCACTACCACTTATGGTCCTAAAACTTACGCAAATTAAAATCAAAAACAGACAGCCACCCCAAAGTTTGGGACGGCTGTGTTCCCAGGAAGCTCGTCTACAGTTCCAGGTAAATATCCCAGAAAGCAAAAAATGGATAAAGAAATTGTGGCACGTACGTGAAATGCAATATCACTCAGCAATGAAATCTGTGTCATCAGGCCCGTAGCGGCATAGTGAGTAGATGCAGGTACGGTGATTCTACGTGAACTACGTCACACAGAAAAAGAAACATCATAAGATATCACTAATACACGGAATGTAAACTTGACAACACATGAACTGAATTACAAAACAGAACAGGGTCTCAAATTTAGAAAACCAACTAGTGCTTGCTTATGGGGAAAGTAGCCTTGGGGTGCGGCATAAATCCAGAGACTGAAATTAGCACAGATAACATTGCATAAGCCAAATATGTAATATACAAGACCTACTCCTTGCTCAACGAAATGGACTCAACACCACATATTCAACGTCTAGGAATATACCTGACTAGGAAGAATCTTAAAACCCATGGATTTATATGTCTCCGTAAGAGAATCAAACGTGTGTACAGCAGCATAAACGCAGCAGTGAAAATCCGATAAATCCCATTATCAAAATAAATTTCAAAATCAAAACACAAAGACAGTAAAATTGAGAGCAATTCTTAAATAATTCACTCAGGGCATGTGATGCAACCGGGATTAAACACATCTACACCCAGAGCTGGTTGAGACATAAGGCTGGACACTTCAGGCTGATAGCATTGGTGAGTTTCGGTGAGCAAATGCAGACCCTTTGAAGTCATACTGCATGGTACCCATTCCATGGGTCCCAACTCTCCAGGTTCAAGGGATTCTTCCTCCAGCTAAAACATGCATGGGAAACCCAGAGTATCGTCCACCGTGTGATTGGGAAACGATTTAAAATGCATCTCAGTTTTCGTATCCTGGTCCTCGGGTTCACCATTCCAGATGCTTTACTAACACTCTGCCCGCTTGGAGAGTCAGTGCCTTTTACCTCCTCTTTGGCACAGCTTGCAATTTCTGTGCAAGATGAAAAGGAATAGGGAGAACCAATGAGAGACTATCTGTAGGTGTCTGCACAGGCAAATGTAACGCTCATTTCCCACCAGGAAGAGGAATTAACCAAAGGCTCAGTGTGCCCTGCCCGAAACAGATTAGGGCCTGAAGCAATCCTGCGGTTTTGTGCCCAGCTCACAAGAAAGCGAGTTGAAGAAAGGAGCTCATGGGCACTGTAATTCACAAACCTGCAGAGTTATAAATGACAGCTATCCTCCAAAAATATATTGAAGTAAGCCTGCGAAGGGGACTTGAAAGCGGGGCAGAATTTCAGGAAAACAATTGCAGGGGGTAGACTGGAATTGCCCTGAAAGCATAGGAAAAGAGGCACAACGTCGACAATGATGCACATGGCCAAAAAGGGCGTATGCGTTTTTTCCTGAATATATTCAGGAAAAAACGCATACGCCCTTTTTGGCCAACCAAGCAAGCCTGTAAAGGAAATCTGCACTACAATGAAATCTCACTGCCCCCCGGGCAAAAGGGTCATCTGAAAAAAGTGTAAAATCCAGAAAGGTAGGACAGGATATGGAGAACAGGGAGCCTTGTTATGCTGATTGGCAGGATGTAAATTGTGAACAGCCACCCTGGAGAAGTGTATGGTGTTTCCTGAAACACGTAAGAAATAAAGCAACACAGCCTATGGCAATTGCATTTATGGTCCTATTGCTTAGGGAAATTAAAATCAAAAACAGAGAGCCACCCCAAAGTTTGGGACGGCTGTGTTCCCAAAAAGCTCGTCTACAGTACCAGGTAAATATCCCAGAAAGCAAAAAATGGATAAAGAAGTTGTGGCACGTACGTGCAATGCAATATCACTCAGCAATGAAATCTGTGTCATCAGGCCCGTAGCGGCATAGTGAGTGGATGCAGGTACGGTGATTCTACGTGAACTACGTCACACAGAAAAAGAAACATCATAAGATATCACTAATACACGGAATGTAAACTTGACTACACATGAACTGAATTACAAAACAGAACAGGGTCTCAAATTTAGAAAATCAACTAGTGCTTGCTTATGGAGAAAGGTGCCTTGGGGTGCTGCATAAAACCAGAGACTGAAATTAGCAAAGATAACTTTCCATAAGCCAAATATGTAATAGACAAGACCTACTCTTTGCTCAACGAAATGCACCCAACACCACATATTGAACGCCTAGGAATATACCTGACTAGGAAGAATCTTAAAACCCATGGATATATATGTCTCCGTAAGAGAATCAAGCGTCTGTACAGCGGCCGAAACGCAGCAGTGAAAATCCGATAAATCCCATTATCAAAATAAATTTCGAAAACAAAACACAAAGACAGTGAAATAGAGAGCAATTCTTAAATCATTCACTCAGGGCATGTGATGCAACCGGGATTGACCACATCTACACCCAGAGCTGGTTGAGACAAAAGGCTGGACACTTCAGGCTGATAGCATTGGTGAGTTTCGGTGAGCAAATGCAGACCCTTTGAAGTCATACTGCATGGTACCCATTCCATGGGTCCCAACTCTCCAGGTTCAAGGGATTCTTCCTCCAGCTAAAACATGCATGGGAAACCCAGAGTATCGTCCACCGTGTGATTGGGAAACGATTTAAAATGCATCTCAGTTTTCGTATCCTGGTCCTCGGGTTCACCATTCCAGATGCTTTACTAACACTCTGCCCGCTTGGAGAGTCAGTGCCTTTAACCTCCTCTTTGGCACAGCTTGCAATTTCTGTGCAAGATGAAAAGGAATAGGGAGAACCAATGAGAGACTAGCTGTAGGTGTCTGCACGGGCAAATGTAACGCTCATTTCCCACCAGGAAGAGGAATTAACCAAAGGCTCAGTGTGCCCTGCCCGAAACAGATTAGGGCCTGAAGCAATCCTGCGGTTTTGTGCCCAGCTCACAAGAAAGCGAGTTGAAGAAAGGAGCTCATGGGCACTGTAATTCACAAACCTGCAGAGTTATAAATGACAGCTATCCTCCAAAAATATATTGAAGTAAGCCTGCGAAGGGGACTTGAAAGCGGGGCAGAATTGCAGGAAAACAATTGCACGGGTAGACTGGAATTGCCCTGAAAGCATAGGAAAAGAGGCACAACGTCGACAATGATGCACATGGCCAAAAAGGGCGTATGCGTTTTTTCCTGAATATATTCAGGAAAAAACGCATACGCCCTTTTTGGCCAACCAAGCAAGCCTGTAAAGGAAATCTGCACTACAATGAAATCTCACTGCCCCCCGGGCAAAAGGGTCATCTGAAAAAAGTGTAAAATCCAGAAAGGTAGGACAGGATATGGAGAACAGGGAGCCTTGTTATGCTGATTGTCAGGATGTAAATTGTGAACAGCCACCCTGGAGAAGTGTATGGTGTTTCCTGAAACACGTAAGAAATAAAGCAACACAGCCTATGGCAATTGCATTTATGGTCCTATTGCTTAGGGAAATTAAAATCAAAAACAGAGAGCCACCCCAAAGTTTGGGACGGCTGTGTTCCCAAAAAGCTCGTCTACAGTACCAGGTAAATATCCCAGAAAGCAAAAAATGGATAAAGAAGTTGTGGCACGTACGTGCAATGCAATATCACTCAGCAATGAAATCTGTGTCATCAGGCCCGTAGCGGCATAGTGAGTGGATGCAGGTACGGTGATTCTACGTGAACTACGTCACACAGAAAAAGAAACATCATAAGATATCACTAATACACGGAATGTAAACTTGACTACACATGAACTGAATTACAAAACAGAACAGGGTCTCAAATTTAGAAAACCAACTAGTGCTTGCTTATGGAGAAAGGTGCCTTGGGGTGCTGCATAAAACCAGAGACTGAATTTAGCAAAGATAACTTTCCATAAGCCAAATATGTAATAGACAAGACCTACTCTTTGCTCAACGAAATGCACCCAACACCACATATTGAACGCCTAGGAATATACCTGACTAGGAAGAATCTTAAAACCCATGGATATATATGTCTCCGTAAGAGAATCAAGCGTCTGTACAGCGGCCGAAACGCAGCAGTGAAAATCCGATAAATCCCATTATCAAAATAAATTTCGAAAACAAAACACAAAGACAGTGAAATAGAGAGCAATTCTTAAATCATTCACTCAGGGCATGTGATGCAACCGGGATTGACCACATCTACAACCAGAGCTGCTTGAGACAAAAGGCTGGACACTTCAGGCTGATAGCATTGGTGAGTTTCGGTGAGCAAATGCAGACCCTTTGAAGTCATACTGCATGGTACCCATTCCATGGGTCCCAACTCTCCAGGTTCAAGGGATTCTTCCTCCAGCTAAAACATGCATGGGAAACCCAGAGTATCGTCCACCGTGTGATTGGGAAACGATTTAAAATGCATCTCAGTTTTCGTATCCTGGTCCTCGGGTTCACCATTCCAGATGCTTTACTAACACTCTGCCCGCTTGGAGAGTCAGTGCCTTTAACCTCCTCTTTGGCACAGCTTGCAATTTCTGTGCAAGATGAACAGGAATAGGGAGAACCAATGAGAGACTAGCTGTCGGTGTCTGCACGGGCAAATGTAACGCTCATTTCCCACCAGGAAGAGGAATTAACCAAAGGCTCAGTGTGCCCTGCTGGAAACAGATTAGGGCCTGAAGCAATCCTGCGGTTTTGTGCCCAGCTCACAAGAAAGCGAGTTGAAGAAAGGAGCTCATGGGCACTGTAATTCACAAACCTGCAGAGTTATAAATGACAGCTATCCTCCAAAAATATATTGAAGTAAGCCTGCGAAGGGGACTTGAAAGCGGGGCAGAATTTCAGGAAAACAATTGCAGGGGGTAGACTGGAATTGCCCTGAAAGCATAGGAAAAGAGGCACAACGTCGACAATGATGCACTTGGCCAAAATGGCGCATGCGTTTTTTCCTGAATATATTCAGGAAAAAACGCATACGCCCTTTTTGGCCAACCAAGCAAGCCTGTAAAGGAAATCTACACTACAATGAAATCTCACTGCCCCCCCGGGCAAAAGGGTCATCTGAAAAAAGTGTAAAATCCAGAAAGGTAGGACAGGATATGGAGAACAGGGAGCCTTGTTATGCTGATTGGCAGGATGTAAATTGTGAACAGCCACCCTGGAGAAGTGTATGGTGTTTCCTGAAACACGTAAGAAATAAAGCAACACAGCCTATGGCAATGGCATTTATGGTCCTATTGCTTAGGGAAATTAAAATCAAAAACAGAGAGCCACCCCAAAGTTTGGGACGGCTGTGTTCCCAAGAAGCTCGTCTACAGTACCAGGTAAATATCCCAGAAAGCAAAAAATGGATAAAGAAGTTGTGGCACGTACGTGCAATGCAATATCACTCAGCAATGAAATCTGTGTCATCAGGCCCGAAGCGGCATAATGAGTGGATGCAGGTACGGTGATTCTACGTGAACTACGTCACACAGAAAAAGAAACATCATAAGATATCACTAATACACGGAATGTAAACTTGACTACACATGAACTGAATTACAAAACAAAACAGGGTCTCAAATTTAGAAAACCAACTAGTGCTTGCTTATGGGGAAAGGTGCCTTGGGGTGCTGCATAAAACCAGAGACTGAAATTAGCACAGATAACTTTCCATAAGCCAAATATGTAATAGACAAGACCTACTCCTTGCTCAACGAAATGGACCCAACACCACATATTCAACGCCTAGGAATATACCTGACTAGGAAGAATCTTAAAACCCATGGATATATATGTCTCCGTAAGAGAATCAAGCGTCTGTACAGCGGCCGAAACGCAGCAGTGAAAATCCGATAAATCCCATTATCAAAATAAATTTCGAAAACAAAACACAAAGACAGTGAAATAGAGAGCAATTCTTAAATCATTCACTCAGGGCATGTGATGCAACCGGGATTTAACACATCTACACCCAGAGCTGGTTGAGACATAAGGCTGGACACTTCAGGCTGATAGCATTGGTGAGTTTCGGTGAGCAAAGCAGACCCTTTGAAGTCATACTGCATGGTACCCATTCCATGGGTCCCAACTCTCCAGGTTCAAGGGATTCTTCCTCCAGCTAAAACATGCATGGGAAACCCAGAGTATCGTCCACCGTGTGATTGGGAAACGATTTAAAATGCATCTCAGTTTTCGTATCCTGGTCCTCGGGTTCACCATTCCAGATGCTTTACTAACACTCTCCCCACTTGGAGAGTCAGTGCCTTTAACTTCCTCTTTGGCACAGCTTGCAATTTCTGTGCAAGATGAAAAGGAATAGGGAGAACCAATGAGAGACTAGCTATAGGTGTCTGCACGGGCAAATGTAACGCTCATTTCCCACCAGGAAGAGAAATTAACCAAAGGCTCAGTGTGCCCTGCCCGAAACAGATTAGGGCCTGAAGCAATCCTGCGGTTTTGTGCCCAGCTCACAAGAAAGCGAGTTGAAGAAAGGAGGTCAGGGGCACTGTAATTCACAAACCTGCAGAGTTATAAATGACAGCTATCCTCCAAAAATATATTGAAGTAAGCCTGCGAAGGGGACTTGAAAGCGGGGCAGAATTTCAGGAAAACGATTGCAGCGGGTAGACTGGAATTGCCCTGAAAGCATAGGAAAGAGGCAGAACGTCGACAATGATGCACTTGGGCAAAATGGGCGTAAGCGTTTTTTCCTGAATATATTCAGGAAAAAACGCATACGCCATTTTTGGCCAACCAAGCAAGCCTGTAAAGAAATCTGCACTAAAATGAAGTCTCACTGCCCCCCAGGCAAAAGGGCCATCTGAAAAAAGTGTAAAATCCAGAAAGGTAGGACAGGATATGGAGAACAGGGAGCGTTGTTATGCTGATTGGCAGGATGTAAATTGCCAGCAGCCACCCTGGATAAGTGTACGGTGTTTCCTGAAACACGTAAGAAACAAAGCAACACAGCCTATGGCACTTCCACTTATGGTCCTATAGCTTACGGAAATTAAAATCAAAAACAGAGAGCCACCCCAAAGTTTGGGACGGCTGTGTTCCCAAAAAGCTCGTCTACAGTACCAGGTAAATATCCCAGAAAGCAAAAAATGGATAAAGAAGTTGTGGCACGTACGTGCAATGCAATATCACTCAGCAATGAAATCTGTGTCATCAGGCCCGTAGCGGCATAGTGAGTGGATGCAGGTACGGTGATTCTACGTGAACTACGTCACACAGAAAAAGAAACATCATAAGATATCACTAATACACGGAATGTAAACTTGACTACACATGAACTGAATTACAAAACAGAACAGGGTCTCAAATTTAGAAAACCAACTAGTGCTTGTTTATGGGGAAAGGTGCCTTGGGGTGCTGCATAAAACCAGAGACTGAATTTAGCAAAGATAACTTTCCATTAGCCAAATATGTAATAGACAAGACCTACTCTTTGCTCAACGAAATGCACCCAACGCCACATATTGAACGCCTAGGAATATACCTGACTAGGAAGAATCTTAAAACCCATGGATATATATGTCTCCGTAAGAGAATCAAGCGTCTGTACAGCGGCCGAAACGCAGCAGTGAAAATCCGATAAATCCCATTATCAAAATAAATTTCGAAAACAAAACACAAAGACAGTGAAATAGAGAGCAATTCTTAAATCATTCACTCAGGGCATGTGATGCAACCGGGATTGACCACATCTACAACCAGAGCTGGTTGAGACAAAAGGCTGGACACTTCAGGCTGATAGCATTGGTGAGTTTCGGTGAGCAAATGCAGACCCTTTGAAGTCATACTGCATGGTACCCATTCCATGGGTCCCAACTCTCCAGGTTCAAGGGATTCTTCCTCCAGCTAAAACATGCATGGGAAACCCAGAGTATCGTCCACCGTGTGATTGGGAAACGATTTAAAATGCATCTCAGTTTTCGTATCCTGGTCCTCGGGTTCACCATTCCAGATGCTTTACTAACACTCTGCCCGCTTGGAGAGTCAGTGCCTTTAACCTCCTCTTTGGCACAGCTTGCAATTTCTGTGCAAGATGAACAGGAATAGGGAGAACCAATGAGAGACTAGCTGTCGGTGTCTGCACGGGCAAATGTAACGCTCATTTCCCACCAGGAAGAGGAATTAACCAAAGGCTCAGTGTGCCCTGCCCGAAACAGATTAGGGCCTGAAGCAATCCTGCGGTTTTGTGCCCAGCTCACAAGAAAGCGAGTTGAAGAAAGGAGCTCATGGGCACTGTAATTCACAAACCTGCAGAGTTATAAATGACAGCTATCCTCCAAAAATATATTGAAGTAAGCCTGCGAAGGGGACTTGAAAGCGGGGCAGAATTTCAGGAAAACAATTGCAGGGGGTAGACTGGAATTGCCCTGAAAGCATAGGAAAAGAGGCACAACGTCGACAATGATGCACTTGGCCAAAATGGCGCATGCGTTTTTTCCTGAATATATTCAGGAAAAAACGCATACGCCCTTTTTGGCCAACCAAGCAAGCCTGTAAAGGAAATCTACACTACAATGAAATCTCACTGCCCCCCCGGGCAAAAGGGTAATCTGAAAAAAGTGTAAAATCCAGAAAGGTAGGACAGGATATGGAGAACAGGGAGCCTTGTTATGCTGATTGGCAGGATGTAAATTGTGAACAGCCACCCTGGAGAAGTGTATGGTGTTTCCTGAAACACGTAAGAAATAAAGCAACACAGCCTATGGCAATTGCATTTATGGTCCTATTGCTTAGGGAAATTAAAATCAAAAACAGAGAGCCACCCCAAAGTTTGGGACGGCTGTGTTCCCAAAAAGCTCGTCTACAGTACCAGGTAAATATCCCAGAAAGCAAAAAATGGATAAAGAAGTTGTGGCACGTACGTGCAATGCAATATCACTCAGCAATGAAATCTGTGTCATCAGGCCCGTAGCGGCATAGTGAGTGGATGCAGGTACGGTGATTCTACGTGAACTACGTCACACAGAAAAAGAAACATCATAAGATATCACTAATACACGGAATGTAAACTTGACTACACATGAACTGAATTACAAAACAGAACAGGGTCTCAAATTTAGAAAACCAACTAGTGCTTGCTTATGGGGAAAGGTGCCTTGGGGTGCTGCATAAAACCAGAGACTGAAATTAGCACAGATAACTTTCCATAAGCCAAATATGTAATAGACAAGACCTACTCCTTGCTCAAGGAAATGGACCCAACACCACATATTCAACGCCTAGGAATATACCTGACTAGGAAGAATCTTAAAACCCATGGATATATATGTCTCCGTAAGAGAATCAAGCATCTGTACAGCGGCCGAAACGCAGCAGTGAAAATCCGATAAATCCCATTATCAAAATAAATTTCGAAAACAAAACACAAAGACAGTGAAATAGAGAGCAATTCTTAAATCATTCACTCAGGGCATGTGATGCAACCGGGATTTAACACATCTACACCCAGAGCTGGTTGAGACATAAGGCTGGACACTTCAGGCTGATAGCATTGGTGAGTTTCGGTGAGCAAAGCAGACCCTTTGAAGTCATACTGCATGGTACCCATTCCATGGGTCCCAACTCTCCAGGTTCAAGGGATTCTTCCTCCAGCTAAAACATGCATGGGAAACCCAGAGTATCGTCCACCGTGTGATTGGGAAACGATTTAAAATGCATCTCAGTTTTCGTATCCTGGTCCTCGGGTTCACCATTCCAGATGCTTTACTAACACTCTCCCCACTTGGAGAGTCAGTGCCTTTAACTTCCTCTTTGGCACAGCTTGCAATTTCTGTGCAAGATGAAAAGGAATAGGGAGAACCAATGTGAGACTAGCTATAGGTGTCTGCACGGGCAAATGTAACGCTCATTTCCCACCAGGAAGAGAAATTAACCAAAGGCTCAGTGTGCCCTGCCCGAAACAGATTAGGGCCTGAAGCAATCCTTCGGTTTTGTGCCCAGCTCACAAGAAAGCGAGTTGAAGAAAGGAGGTCAGGGGCACTGTAATTCACAAACCTGCAGAGTTATAAATGACAGCTATCCTCCAAAAATATATTGAAGTAATCTGCGAAGGGGACTTGAAAGCGGGGCAGAATTTCAGGAAAACGATTGCAGCGGGTAGACTGGAATTGCCCTGAAAGCATAGGAAAGAGGCAGAACGTCGACAATGATGCACTTGGGCAAAATGGGCGTAAGCGTTTTTTCCTGAATATATTCAGGAAAAAACGCATACGCCATTTTTGGCCAACCAAGCAAGCCTGTAAAGAAATCTGCACTAAAATGAAGTCTCACTGCCCCCCAGGCAAAAGGGCCATCTGAAAAAAGTGTAAAATCCAGAAAGGTAGGACAGGATATGGAGAACAGGGAGCGTTGTTATGCTGATTGGCAGGATGTAAATTGCCAGCAGCCACCCTGGATAAGTGTACGGTGTTTCCTGAAACACGTAAGAAACAAAGCAACACAGCCTATGGCACTTCCACTTATGGTCCTATAGCTTACGGAAATTAAAATCAAAAACAGAGAGCCACCCCAAAGTTTGGGACGGCTGTGTTCCCAAAAAGCTCGTCTACAGTACCAGGTAAATATCCCAGAAAGCAAAAAATGGATAAAGAAGTTGTGGCACGTACGTGCAATGCAATATCACTCAGCAATGAAATCTGTGTCATCAGGCCCGTAGTGGCATAGTGAGTGGATGCAGGTACGGTGATTCTACGTGAACTACGTCACACAGAAAAAGAAACATCATAAGATATCACTAATACACGGAATGTAAACTTGACTACACATGAACTGAATTACAAAACAGAACAGGGTCTCAAATTTAGAAAACCAACTAGTGCTTGCTTATGGAGAAAGGTGCCTTGGGGTGCTGCATAAAACCAGAGACTGAAATTAGCAAAGATAATTTTCCATAAGCCAAATATGTAATAGACAAGACCTACTCTTTGCTCATCGAAATGGACCCAACACCACATATTCAACGCCTAGGAATATACCTGACTAGGAAGAATCTTAAAACCCATGGATATATATGTCTCCGTAAGAGAATCAAGCGTCTGTACAGCGGCCGAAACGCAGCAGTGAAAATCCGATAAATCCCATTATCAAAATAAATTTCAAAATCAAAACACAAAGACAGTGAAATAGAGAGCAATTCTTAAATAATTCACTCAGGGCATGTGATGCAACCGGGATTAAACACATCTACACCCAGAGCTGGTTGAGACATAAGGCTGGACACTTCAGGCTGATAGCATTGGTGAGTTTCGGTGAGCAAATGCAGACCCTTTGAAGTCATACTGCATGGTACCCATTCCATGGGTCCCAACTCTCCAGGTTCAAGGGATTCTTCCTCCAGCTAAAACATGCATGGGAAACCCAGAGTATCGTCCACCGTGTGATTGGGAAACGATTTAAAATGCATCTCAGTTTTCGTATCCTGGTCCTCGGGTTCACCATTCCAGATGCTTTACTAACACTCTGCCCGCTTGGAGAGTCAGTGCCTTTTACCTCCTCTTTGGCACAGCTTGCAATTTCTGTGCAAGATGAAAAGGAATAGGGAGAACCAATGAGAGACTAGCTGTAGGTGTCTGCACGGGCAAATGTAACGCTCATTTCCCACCAGGAAGAGGAATTAACCAAAGGCTCAGTGTGCCCTGCCCGAAACAGATTAGGGCCTGAAGCAATCCTGCGGTTTTGTGCCCAGCTCACAAGAAAGCGAGTTGAAGAAAGGAGCTCATGGGCACTGTAATTCACAAACCTGCAGAGTTATAAATGACAGCTATCCTCCAAAAATATATTGAAGTAAGCCTGCGAAGGGGACTTGAAAGCGGGGCAGAATTTCAGGAAAACAATTGCAGGGGGTAGACTGGAATTGCCCTGAAAGCATAGGAAAAGAGGCACAACGTCGACAATGATGCACATGGCCAAAAAGGGCGTATGCGTTTTTTCCTGAATATATTCAGGAAAAAACGCATACGCCCTTTTTGGCCAACCAAGCAAGCCTGTAAAGGAAATCTGCACTACAATGAAATCTCACTGCCCCCCGGGGCAAAAGGGTCATCTGAAAAAAGTGTAAAATCCAGAAAGGTAGGACAGGATATGGAGAACAGGGAGCCTTGTTATGCTGATTGGCAGGATGTAAATTGTGAACAGCCACCCTGGAGAAGTGTATGGTGTTTCCTGAAACACATAAGAAATAAAGCAACACAGCCTATGGCAATTGCATTTATGGTCCTATTGCTTAGGGAAATTAAAATCAAAAACAGAGAGCCACCCCAAAGTTTGGGACGGCTGTGTTCCGAAAAAGCTCGTCTACAGTACCAGGTAAATATCCCAGAAAGCAAAAAATGGATAAAGAAGTTGTGGCACGTACGTGCAATGCAATATCACTCAGCAATGAAATCTGTGTCATCAGGCCCGTAGCGGCATAGTGAGTGGATGCAGGTACGGTGATTCTACGTGAACTACGTCACACAGAAAAAGAAACATCATAAGATATCACTAATACACGGAATGTAAACTTGACTACACATGAACTGAATTACAAAACAGAACAGGGTCTCAAATTTAGAAAACCAACTAGTGCTTGCTTATGGAGAAAGGTGCCTTGGGGTGCTGCATAAAACCAGAGACTGAATTTAGCAAAGATAACTTTCCATAAGCCAAATATGTAATAGACAAGACCTACTCTTTGCTCAACGAAATGCACCCAACACCACATATTGAACGCCTAGGAATATACCTGACTAGGAAGAATCTTAAAACCCATGGATATATATGTCTCCGTAAGAGAATCAAGCGTCTGTACAGCGGCCGAAACGCAGCAGTGAAAATCCGATAAATCCCATTATCAAAATAAATTTCGAAAACAAAACACAAAGACAGTGAAATAGAGAGCAATTCTTAAATCATTCACTCAGGGCATGTGATGCAACCGGGATTGACCACATCTACACCCAGAGCTGGTTGAGACAAAAGGCTGGACACTTCAGGCTGATAGCATTGGTGAGTTTCAGTGAGCAAATGCAGACCCTTTGAAGTCATACTGCATGGTACCCATTCCATGGGTCCCAACTCTCCAGGTTCAAGGGATTCTTCCTCCAGCTAAAACATGCATGGGAAACCCAGAGTATCGTCCACCGTGTGATTGGGAAACGATTTAAAATGCATCTCAGTTTTCGTATCCTGGTCCTCGGGTTCACCATTCCAGATGCTTTACTAACACTCTGCCCGCTTGGAGAGTCAGTGCCTTTAACCTCCTCTTTGGCACAGCTTGCAATTTCTGTGCAAGATGAACAGGAATAGGGAGAACCAATGAGAGACTAGCTGTCGGTGTCTGCACGGGCAAATGTAACGCTCATTTCCCACCAGGAAGAGTAATTAACCAAAGGCTCAGTGTGCCCTGCTGGAAACAGATTAGGGCCTGAAGCAATCCTGCGGTTTTGTGCCCAGCTCACAAGAAAGCGAGTTGAAGAAAGGAGGTCAGGGGCACTGTAATTCACAAACCTGCAGAGTTATAAATGACAGCTATCCTCCAAAAATATATTGAAGTAAGCCTGCGAAGGGGACTTGAAAGCGGGGCAGAATTTCAGGAAAACGATTGCAGCGGGTAGACTGGAATTGCCCTGAAAGCATAGGAAAGAGGCAGAACGTCGACAATGATGCACTTGGGCAAAATGGGCGTAAGCGTTTTTTCCTGAATATATTCAGGAAAAAACGCATACGCCATTTTTGGCCAACCAAGCAAGCCTGTAAAGAAATCTGCACTAAAATGAAGTCTCACTGCCCCCCAGGCAAAAGGGCCATCTGAAAAAAGTGTAAAATCCAGAAAGGTAGGACAGGATATGGAGAACAGGGAGCGTTGTTATGCTGATTGGCAGGATGTAAATTGCCAGCAGCCACCCTGGATAAGTGTACGGTGTTTCCTGAAACACGTAAGAAACAAAGCAACACAGCCTATGGCACTTCCACTTATGGTCCTATAGCTTACGGAAATTAAAATCAAAAACAGAGAGCCACCCCAAAGTTTGGGACGGCTGTGTTCCCAAAAGGCTCGTCTACAGTACCAGGTAAATATCCCAGAAAGCAAAAAATGGATAAAGAAGTTGTGGCACGTACGTGCAATGCAATATCACTCAGCAATGAAATCTGTGTCATCAGGCCCGTAGCGGCATAGTGAGTGGATGCAGGTACGGTGATTCTACGTGAACTACGTCACACAGAAAAAGAAACATCATAAGATATCACTAATACACGGAATGTAAACTTGACTACACATGAACTGAATTACAAAACAAAACAGGGTCTCAAATTTAGAAAACCAACTAGTGCTTGCTTATGGGGAAAGGTGCCTTGGGGTGCTGCATAAAACCAGAGACTGAAATTAGCACAGATAACTTTCCATAAGCCAAATATGTAATAGACAAGACCTACTCCTTGCTCAACGAAATGGACCCAACACCACATATTCAACGCCTAGGAATATACCTGACTAGGAAGAATCTTAAAACCCATGGATATATATGTCTCCGTAAGAGAATCAAGCGTCTGTACAGCGGCCGAAACGCAGCAGTGAAAATCCGATAAATCCCATTATCAAAATAAATTTCGAAAACAAAACACAAAGACAGTGAAATAGAGAGCAATTCTTAAATCATTCACTCAGGGCATGTGATGCAACCGGGATTTAACACATCTACACCCAGAGCTGGTTGAGACATAAGGCTGGACACTTCAGGCTGATAGCATTGGTGAGTTTCGGTGAGCAAAGCAGACCCTTTGAAGTCATACTGCATGGTACCCATTCCATGGGTCCCAACTCTCCAGGTTCAAGGGATTCTTCCTCCAGCTAAAACATGCATGGGAAACCCAGAGTATCGTCCACCGTGTGATTGGGAAACGATTTAAAATGCATCTCAGTTTTCGTATCCTGGTCCTCGGGTTCACCATTCCAGATGCTTTACTAACACTCTCCCCACTTGGAGAGTCAGTGCCTTTAACTTCCTCTTTGGCACAGCTTGCAATTTCTGTGCAAGATGAAAAGGAATAGGGAGAACCAATGAGAGACTAGCTATAGGTGTCTGCACGGGCAAATGTAACGCTCATTTCCCACCAGGAAGAGAAATTAACCAAAGGCTCAGTGTGCCCTGCCCGAAACAGATTAGGGCCTGAAGCAATCCTTCGGTTTTGTGCCCAGCTCACAAGAAAGCGAGTTGAAGAAAGGAGGTCAGGGGCACTGTAATTCACAAACCTGCAGAGTTATAAATGACAGCTATCCTCCAAAAATATATTGAAGTAAGCCTGCGAAGGGGACTTGAAAGCGGGGCAGAATTTCAGGAAAACGATTGCAGCGGGTAGACTGGAATTGCCCTGAAAGCATAGGAAAGAGGCAGAACGTCGACAATGATGCACTTGGGCAAAATGGGCGTAAGCGTTTTTTCCTGAATATATTCAGGAAAAAACGCATACGCCATTTTTGGCCAACCAAGCAAGCCTGTAAAGAAATCTGCACTAAAATGAAGTCTCACTGCCCCCCAGGCAAAAGGGCCATCTGAAAAAAGTGTAAAATCCAGAAAGGTAGGACAGGATATGGAGAACAGGGAGCGTTGTTATGCTGATTGGCAGGATGTAAATTGCCAGCAGCCACCCTGGATAAGTGTACGGTGTTTCCTGAAACACGTAAGAAACAAAGCAACACAGCCTATGGCACTTCCACTTATGGTCCTATAGCTTACGGAAATTAAAATCAAAAAGAGACAGCCACCCCAATATTTGGGACGGCTGTTTTCACAAGAAGCTCGTCTACAGTACCAGGTAAATATCCCAGAAAGCAAAAAATGGATAAAGAAGGTGTGGCACGTACGTGCAATGCAATATCACTCAGCAATTAAATCTGTGTCATCAGGCCCGTAGCGCCATAGTGAGTGGATGCAGGTACGGTGATTCTACGTGAACTACGTCACACAGAAAAAGAAACATCATAAGATATCACTAATACACGGAATGTAAACTTGACTACACATGAACTGAATTACAAAACAGAACAGGGTCTCAAATTTAGAAAACCAACTAGTGCTTGCTTATGGGGAAAGGTGCCTTGGGGTACTGCATAAAACCAGAGACTGAAATTAGCACAGATAACTTTCCATAAGCCAAATATGTAATAGACAAGACCTACTCCTTGCTCAACGAAATGGACTCAACACCACATATTCAACGCCAAGGAATATACCTGACTAGGAAGAATCTTAAAACCCATGGATATATATGTCTCCGTAAGAGAATCAAGCGTGTGTACAGCGGCCGAAACGCAGCAGTGAAAATCCGATAAATCCCATTATCAAAATAAATTTCGAAAACAAAACACAAAGACAGTGAAATAGAGAGCTATTCTTAAATAATTCACTCAGGGCATGTGATGCAACCGGGATTGACCACATCTACACCCAGAGCTGGTTGAGACATAAGGCTGGACACTTCAGGCTGATAGCATTGGTGAGTTTCGGTGAGCAAATGCAGACCTTTTGAAGTCATACTGCATGGTACACATTCCATGGGTCCCAACTCTCCAGGTTCAAGGGATTCTTCCTCCAGCTAAAACATGCATGGGAAACCCAGAGTATCGTTCACCGTGTGATTGGGAAATGATTTAAAATGCATCTCAGTTTTCGTATCCTGGTCCTCGGGTTCACCATTCCAGATGCTTTACTAACACTCCCCGCTTGGAGAGTCAGTGCCTTTAACCTCCTGTTTGGCATAGCTTGCAATTTCTGTGCAAGATGAACAGGAATAGGGAGAACCAATGAGAGACTAGCTGTAGGTGTCTGCATGGGCAAATGTAACACTCATTTCCCACCAGGAAGAGGAATTAACCAAAGGCTCTGCGTGCCCTGCCGGAAACAGATTAGGGCCTGAAGCAATCCTGCGGTTTTGTGCCCAGCTCACAAGAAAGCGAGTTGTAGAAAGGAGCTCAGGGGCACTGTAATTCACAAACCTGCAGAGTTATATATGACAGCTATCCTCCAAAAATATATTGAAGTAAGCCTGCGAAGGGGACTTGAAAGCGGGGCAGAATTTCAGGAAAACGATTGCAGGGGGTAGACTGGAATTGCCCTGAAAGCATAGGAAAAGAGGCACAACGTTGACAATGATGCACTTGGCCAAAAAGGGCGTATGCGTTTTTTCCTGAATATATTCAGGAAAAAACACATACGCCCTTTTTGGCCAACCAAGCAAGCCTGTAAAGGAAATCTGCACTACAATGAAGTCTCACTGCCCCCGGGGCCAAAGGGCCATCTGAAAAAAGTGTAAAATCCAGAAAGGTAGGACAGGATATGGAGAACAGGGAGCCTTGTTATGCTGATTGGCAGGATGTAAATTGCCAGCAGCCACCCTGGAGAAGTGTATGGTGTTTCCTGAAACACATAAGAAACAAACCAACACAGCCTATGGCACTACCACTTATGGTCCTAAAACTTACGCAAATTAAAATCAAAAACAGACAGCCACCCCAAAGTTTGGGACGGCTGTGTTCCCAGGAAGCTCGTCTACAGTTCCAGGTAAATATCCCAGAAAGCAAAAAATGGATAAAGAAATTGTGGCACGTACGTGAAATGCAATATCACTCAGCAATGAAATCTGTGTCATCAGGCCCGTAGCGGCATAGTGAGTAGATGCAGGTACGGTGATTCTACGTGAACTACGTCACACAGAAAAAGAAACATCATAAGATATCACTAATACACGGAATGTAAACTTGACAACACATGAACTGAATTACAAAACAGAACAGGGTCTCAAATTTAGAAAACCAACTAGTGCTTGCTTATGGGGAAAGTAGCCTTGGGGTGCGGCATAAATCCAGAGACTGAAATTAGCACAGATAACATTGCATAAGCCAAATATGTAATATACAAGACCTACTCCTTGCTCAACGAAATGGACTCAACACCACATATTCAACGTCTAGGAATATACCTGACTAGGAAGAATCTTAAAACCCATGGATTTATATGTCTCCGTAAGAGAATCAAACGTGTGTACAGCAGCATAAACGCAGCAGTGAAAATCCGATAAATCCCATTATCAAAATAAATTTCAAAATCAAAACACAAAGACAGTAAAATTGAGAGCAATTCTTAAATAATTCACTCAGGGCATGTGATGCAACCGGGATTAAACACATCTACACCCAGAGCTGGTTGAGACATAAGGCTGGACACTTCAGGCTGATAGCATTGGTGAGTTTCGGTGAGCAAATGCAGACCCTTTGAAGTCATACTGCATGGTACCCATTCCATGGGTCCCAACTCTCCAGGTTCAAGGGATTCTTCCTCCAGCTAAAACATGCATGGGAAACCCAGAGTATCGTCCACCGTGTGATTGGGAAACGATTTAAAATGCATCTCAGTTTTCGTATCCTGGTCCTCGGGTTCACCATTCCAGATGCTTTACTAACACTCTGCCCGCTTGGAGAGTCAGTGCCTTTTACCTCCTCTTTGGCACAGCTTGCAATTTCTGTGCAAGATGAAAAGGAATAGGGAGAACCAATGAGAGACTATCTGTAGGTGTCTGCACAGGCAAATGTAACGCTCATTTCCCACCAGGAAGAGGAATTAACCAAAGGCTCAGTGTGCCCTGCCCGAAACAGATTAGGGCCTGAAGCAATCCTGCGGTTTTGTGCCCAGCTCACAAGAAAGCGAGTTGAAGAAAGGAGCTCATGGGCACTGTAATTCACAAACCTGCAGAGTTATAAATGACAGCTATCCTCCAAAAATATATTGAAGTAAGCCTGCGAAGGGGACTTGAAAGCGGGGCAGAATTTCAGGAAAACAATTGCAGGGGGTAGACTGGAATTGCCCTGAAAGCATAGGAAAAGAGGCACAACGTCGACAATGATGCACATGGCCAAAAAGGGCGTATGCGTTTTTTCCTGAATATATTCAGGAAAAAACGCATACGCACTTTTTGGCCAACCAAGCAAGCCTGTAAAGGAAATCTGCACTACAATGAAATCTCACTGCCCCCCGGGCAAAAGGGTCATCTGAAAAAAGTGTAAAATCCAGAAAGGTAGGACAGGATATGGAGAACAGGGAGCCTTGTTATGCTGATTGGCAGGATGTAAATTGTGAACAGCCACCCTGGAGAAGTGTATGGTGTTTCCTGAAACACGTAAGAAATAAAGCAACACAGCCTATGGCAATTGCATTTATGGTCCTATTGCTTAGGGAAATTAAAATCAAAAACAGAGAGCCACCCCAAAGTTTGGGACGGCTGTGTTCCCAAAAAGCTCGTCTACAGTACCAGGTAAATATCCCAGAAAGCAAAAAATGGATAAAGAAGTTGTGGCACGTACGTGCAATGCAATATCACTCAGCAATGAAATCTGTGTCATCAGGCCCGTAGCGGCATAGTGAGTGGATGCAGGTACGGTGATTCTACGTGAACTACGTCACACAGAAAAAGAAACATCATAAGATATCACTAATACACGGAATGTAAACTTGACTACACATGAACTGAATTACAAAACAGAACAGGGTCTCAAATTTAGAAAATCAACTAGTGCTTGCTTATGGAGAAAGGTGCCTTGGGGTGCTGCATAAAACCAGAGACTGAAATTAGCAAAGATAACTTTCCATAAGCCAAATATGTAATAGACAAGACCTACTCTTTGCTCAACGAAATGCACCCAACACCACATATTGAACGCCTAGGAATATACCTGACTAGGAAGAATCTTAAAACCCATGGATATATATGTCTCCGTAAGAGAATCAAGCGTCTGTACAGCGGCCGAAACGCAGCAGTGAAAATCCGATAAATCCCATTATCAAAATAAATTTCGAAAACAAAACACAAAGACAGTGAAATAGAGAGCAATTCTTAAATCATTCACTCAGGGCATGTGATGCAACCGGGATTGACCACATCTACACCCAGAGCTGGTTGAGACAAAAGGCTGGACACTTCAGGCTGATAGCATTGGTGAGTTTCGGTGAGCAAATGCAGACCCTTTGAAGTCATACTGCATGGTACCCATTCCATGGGTCCCAACTCTCCAGGTTCAAGGGATTCTTCCTCCAGCTAAAACATGCATGGGAAACCCAGAGTATCGTCCACCGTGTGATTGGGAAACGATTTAAAATGCATCTCAGTTTTCGTATCCTGGTCCTCGGGTTCACCATTCCAGATGCTTTACTAACACTCTGCCCGCTTGGAGAGTCAGTGCCTTTAACCTCCTCTTTGGCACAGCTTGCAATTTCTGTGCAAGATGAAAAGGAATAGGGAGAACCAATGAGAGACTAGCTGTAGGTGTCTGCACGGGCAAATGTAACGCTCATTTCCCACCAGGAAGAGGAATTAACCAAAGGCTCAGTGTGCCCTGCCCGAAACAGATTAGGGCCTGAAGCAATCCTGCGGTTTTGTGCCCAGCTCACAAGAAAGCGAGTTGAAGAAAGGAGCTCATGGGCACTGTAATTCACAAACCTGCAGAGTTATAAATGACAGCTATCCTCCAAAAATATATTGAAGTAAGCCTGCGAAGGGGACTTGAAAGCGGGGCAGAATTTCAGGAAAACAATTGCACGGGTAGACTGGAATTGCCCTGAAAGCATAGGAAAAGAGGCACAACGTCGACAATGATGCACATGGCCAAAAAGGGCGTATGCGTTTTTTCCTGAATATATTCAGGAAAAAACGCATACGCCCTTTTTGGCCAACCAAGCAAGCCTGTAAAGGAAATCTGCACTACAATGAAATCTCACTGCCCCCCGGGCAAAAGGGTCATCTGAAAAAAGTGTAAAATCCAGAAAGGTAGGACAGGATATGGAGAACAGGGAGCCTTGTTATGCTGATTGTCAGGATGTAAATTGTGAACAGCCACCCTGGAGAAGTGTATGGTGTTTCCTGAAACACGTAAGAAATAAAGCAACACAGCCTATGGCAATTGCATTTATGGTCCTATTGCTTAGGGAAATTAAAATCAAAAACAGAGAGCCACCCCAAAGTTTGGGACGGCTGTGTTCCGAAAAAGCTCGTCTACAGTACCAGGTAAATATCCCAGAAAGCAAAAAATGGATAAAGAAGTTGTGGCACGTACGTGCAATGCAATATCACTCAGCAATGAAATCTGTGTCATCAGGCCCGTAGCGGCATAGTGAGTGGATGCAGGTACGGTGATTCTACGTGAACTACGTCACACAGAAAAAGAAACATCATAAGATATCACTAATACACGGAATGTAAACTTGACTACACATGAACTGAATTACAAAACAGAACAGGGTCTCAAATTTAGAAAACCAACTAGTGCTTGCTTATGGAGAAAGGTGCCTTGGGGTGCTGCATAAAACCAGAGACTGAATTTAGCAAAGATAACTTTCCATAAGCCAAATATGTAATAGACAAGACCTACTCTTTGCTCAACGAAATGCACCCAACACCACATATTGAACGCCTAGGAATATACCTGACTAGGAAGAATCTTAAAACCCATGGATATATATGTCTCCGTAAGAGAATCAAGCGTCTGTACAGCGGCCGAAACGCAGCAGTGAAAATCCGATAAATCCCATTATCAAAATAAATTTCGAAAACAAAACACAAAGACAGTGAAATAGAGAGCAATTCTTAAATCATTCACTCAGGGCATGTGATGCAACCGGGATTGACCACATCTACAACCAGAGCTGCTTGAGACAAAAGGCTGGACACTTCAGGCTGATAGCATTGGTGAGTTTCGGTGAGCAAATGCAGACCCTTTGAAGTCATACTGCATGGTACCCATTCCATGGGTCCCAACTCTCCAGGTTCAAGGGATTCTTCCTCCAGCTAAAACATGCATGGGAAACCCAGAGTATCGTCCACCGTGTGATTGGGAAACGATTTAAAATGCATCTCAGTTTTCGTATCCTGGTCCTCGGGTTCACCATTCCAGATGCTTTACTAACACTCTGCCCGCTTGGAGAGTCAGTGCCTTTAACCTCCTCTTTGGCACAGCTTGCAATTTCTGTGCAAGATGAACAGGAATAGGGAGAACCAATGAGAGACTAGCTGTCGGTGTCTGCACGGGCAAATGTAACGCTCATTTCCCACCAGGAAGAGGAATTAACCAAAGGCTCAGTGTGCCCTGCTGGAAACAGATTAGGGCCTGAAGCAATCCTGCGGTTTTGTGCCCAGCTCACAAGAAAGCGAGTTGAAGAAAGGAGCTCATGGGCACTGTAATTCACAAACCTGCAGAGTTATAAATGACAGCTATCCTCCAAAAATATATTGAAGTAAGCCTGCGAAGGGGACTTGAAAGCGGGGCAGAATTTCAGGAAAACAATTGCAGGGGGTAGACTGGAATTGCCCTGAAAGCATAGGAAAAGAGGCACAACGTCGACAATGATGCACTTGGCCAAAATGGCGCATGCGTTTTTTCCTGAATATATTCAGGAAAAAACGCATACGCCCTTTTTGGCCAACCAAGCAAGCCTGTAAAGGAAATCTACACTACAATGAAATCTCACTGCCCCCCCGGGCAAAAGGGTCATCTGAAAAAAGTGTAAAATCCAGAAAGGTAGGACAGGATATGGAGAACAGGGAGCCTTGTTATGCTGATTGGCAGGATGTAAATTGTGAACAGCCACCCTGGAGAAGTGTATGGTGTTTCCTGAAACACGTAAGAAATAAAGCAACACAGCCTATGGCAATGGCATTTATGGTCCTATTGCTTAGGGAAATTAAAATCAAAAACAGAGAGCCACCCCAAAGTTTGGGACGGCTGTGTTCCCAAGAAGCTCGTCTACAGTACCAGGTAAATATCCCAGAAAGCAAAAAATGGATAAAGAAGTTGTGGCACGTACGTGCAATGCAATATCACTCAGCAATGAAATCTGTGTCATCAGGCCCGAAGCGGCATAATGAGTGGATGCAGGTACGGTGATTCTACGTGAACTACGTCACACAGAAAAAGAAACATCATAAGATATCACTAATACACGGAATGTAAACTTGACTACACATGAACTGAATTACAAAACAAAACAGGGTCTCAAATTTAGAAAACCAACTAGTGCTTGCTTATGGGGAAAGGTGCCTTGGGGTGCTGCATAAAACCAGAGACTGAAATTAGCACAGATAACTTTCCATAAGCCAAATATGTAATAGACAAGACCTACTCCTTGCTCAACGAAATGGACCCAACACCACATATTCAACGCCTAGGAATATACCTGACTAGGAAGAATCTTAAAACCCATGGATATATATGTCTCCGTAAGAGAATCAAGCGTCTGTACAGCGGCCGAAACGCAGCAGTGAAAATCCGATAAATCCCATTATCAAAATAAATTTCGAAAACAAAACACAAAGACAGTGAAATAGAGAGCAATTCTTAAATCATTCACTCAGGGCATGTGATGCAACCGGGATTTAACACATCTACACCCAGAGCTGGTTGAGACATAAGGCTGGACACTTCAGGCTGATAGCATTGGTGAGTTTCGGTGAGCAAAGCAGACCCTTTGAAGTCATACTGCATGGTACCCATTCCATGGGTCCCAACTCTCCAGGTTCAAGGGATTCTTCCTCCAGCTAAAACATGCATGGGAAACCCAGAGTATCGTCCACCGTGTGATTGGGAAACGATTTAAAATGCATCTCAGTTTTCGTATCCTGGTCCTCGGGTTCACCATTCCAGATGCTTTACTAACACTCTCCCCACTTGGAGAGTCAGTGCCTTTAACTTCCTCTTTGGCACAGCTTGCAATTTCTGTGCAAGATGAAAAGGAATAGGGAGAACCAATGAGAGACTAGCTATAGGTGTCTGCACGGGCAAATGTAACGCTCATTTCCCACCAGGAAGAGAAATTAACCAAAGGCTCAGTGTGCCCTGCCCGAAACAGATTAGGGCCTGAAGCAATCCTGCGGTTTTGTGCCCAGCTCACAAGAAAGCGAGTTGAAGAAAGGAGGTCAGGGGCACTGTAATTCACAAACCTGCAGAGTTATAAATGACAGCTATCCTCCAAAAATATATTGAAGTAAGCCTGCGAAGGGGACTTGAAAGCGGGGCAGAATTTCAGGAAAACGATTGCAGCGGGTAGACTGGAATTGCCCTGAAAGCATAGGAAAGAGGCAGAACGTCGACAATGATGCACTTGGGCAAAATGGGCGTAAGCGTTTTTTCCTGAATATATTCAGGAAAAAACGCATACGCCATTTTTGGCCAACCAAGCAAGCCTGTAAAGAAATCTGCACTAAAATGAAGTCTCACTGCCCCCCAGGCAAAAGGGCCATCTGAAAAAAGTGTAAAATCCAGAAAGGTAGGACAGGATATGGAGAACAGGGAGCGTTGTTATGCTGATTGGCAGGATGTAAATTGCCAGCAGCCACCCTGGATAAGTGTACGGTGTTTCCTGAAACACGTAAGAAACAAAGCAACACAGCCTATGGCACTTCCACTTATGGTCCTATAGCTTACGGAAATTAAAATCAAAAACAGAGAGCCACCCCAAAGTTTGGGACGGCTGTGTTCCCAAAAAGCTCGTCTACAGTACCAGGTAAATATCCCAGAAAGCAAAAAATGGATAAAGAAGTTGTGGCACGTACGTGCAATGCAATATCACTCAGCAATGAAATCTGTGTCATCAGGCCCGTAGCGGCATAGTGAGTGGATGCAGGTACGGTGATTCTACGTGAACTACGTCACACAGAAAAAGAAACATCATAAGATATCACTAATACACGGAATGTAAACTTGACTACACATGAACTGAATTACAAAACAGAACAGGGTCTCAAATTTAGAAAACCAACTAGTGCTTGTTTATGGGGAAAGGTGCCTTGGGGTGCTGCATAAAACCAGAGACTGAATTTAGCAAAGATAACTTTCCATTAGCCAAATATGTAATAGACAAGACCTACTCTTTGCTCAACGAAATGCACCCAACGCCACATATTGAACGCCTAGGAATATACCTGACTAGGAAGAATCTTAAAACCCATGGATATATATGTCTCCGTAAGAGAATCAAGCGTCTGTACAGCGGCCGAAACGCAGCAGTGAAAATCCGATAAATCCCATTATCAAAATAAATTTCGAAAACAAAACACAAAGACAGTGAAATAGAGAGCAATTCTTAAATCATTCACTCAGGGCATGTGATGCAACCGGGATTGACCACATCTACAACCAGAGCTGGTTGAGACAAAAGGCTGGACACTTCAGGCTGATAGCATTGGTGAGTTTCGGTGAGCAAATGCAGACCCTTTGAAGTCATACTGCATGGTACCCATTCCATGGGTCCCAACTCTCCAGGTTCAAGGGATTCTTCCTCCAGCTAAAACATGCATGGGAAACCCAGAGTATCGTCCACCGTGTGATTGGGAAACGATTTAAAATGCATCTCAGTTTTCGTATCCTGGTCCTCGGGTTCACCATTCCAGATGCTTTACTAACACTCTGCCCGCTTGGAGAGTCAGTGCCTTTAACCTCCTCTTTGGCACAGCTTGCAATTTCTGTGCAAGATGAACAGGAATAGGGAGAACCAATGAGAGACTAGCTGTCGGTGTCTGCACGGGCAAATGTAACGCTCATTTCCCACCAGGAAGAGGAATTAACCAAAGGCTCAGTGTGCCCTGCCCGAAACAGATTAGGGCCTGAAGCAATCCTGCGGTTTTGTGCCCAGCTCACAAGAAAGCGAGTTGAAGAAAGGAGCTCATGGGCACTGTAATTCACAAACCTGCAGAGTTATAAATGACAGCTATCCTCCAAAAATATATTGAAGTAAGCCTGCGAAGGGGACTTGAAAGCGGGGCAGAATTTCAGGAAAACAATTGCAGGGGGTAGACTGGAATTGCCCTGAAAGCATAGGAAAAGAGGCACAACGTCGACAATGATGCACTTGGCCAAAATGGCGCATGCGTTTTTTCCTGAATATATTCAGGAAAAAACGCATACGCCCTTTTTGGCCAACCAAGCAAGCCTGTAAAGGAAATCTACACTACAATGAAATCTCACTGCCCCCCCGGGCAAAAGGGTAATCTGAAAAAAGTGTAAAATCCAGAAAGGTAGGACAGGATATGGAGAACAGGGAGCCTTGTTATGCTGATTGGCAGGATGTAAATTGTGAACAGCCACCCTGGAGAAGTGTATGGTGTTTCCTGAAACACGTAAGAAATAAAGCAACACAGCCTATGGCAATTGCATTTATGGTCCTATTGCTTAGGGAAATTAAAATCAAAAACAGAGAGCCACCCCAAAGTTTGGGACGGCTGTGTTCCCAAAAAGCTCGTCTACAGTACCAGGTAAATATCCCAGAAAGCAAAAAATGGATAAAGAAGTTGTGGCACGTACGTGCAATGCAATATCACTCAGCAATGAAATCTGTGTCATCAGGCCCGTAGCGGCATAGTGAGTGGATGCAGGTACGGTGATTCTACGTGAACTACGTCACACAGAAAAAGAAACATCATAAGATATCACTAATACACGGAATGTAAACTTGACTACACATGAACTGAATTACAAAACAGAACAGGGTCTCAAATTTAGAAAACCAACTAGTGCTTGCTTATGGGGAAAGGTGCCTTGGGGTGCTGCATAAAACCAGAGACTGAAATTAGCACAGATAACTTTCCATAAGCCAAATATGTAATAGACAAGACCTACTCCTTGCTCAAGGAAATGGACCCAACACCACATATTCAACGCCTAGGAATATACCTGACTAGGAAGAATCTTAAAACCCATGGATATATATGTCTCCGTAAGAGAATCAAGCATCTGTACAGCGGCCGAAACGCAGCAGTGAAAATCCGATAAATCCCATTATCAAAATAAATTTCGAAAACAAAACACAAAGACAGTGAAATAGAGAGCAATTCTTAAATCATTCACTCAGGGCATGTGATGCAACCGGGATTTAACACATCTACACCCAGAGCTGGTTGAGACATAAGGCTGGACACTTCAGGCTGATAGCATTGGTGAGTTTCGGTGAGCAAAGCAGACCCTTTGAAGTCATACTGCATGGTACCCATTCCATGGGTCCCAACTCTCCAGGTTCAAGGGATTCTTCCTCCAGCTAAAACATGCATGGGAAACCCAGAGTATCGTCCACCGTGTGATTGGGAAACGATTTAAAATGCATCTCAGTTTTCGTATCCTGGTCCTCGGGTTCACCATTCCAGATGCTTTACTAACACTCTCCCCACTTGGAGAGTCAGTGCCTTTAACTTCCTCTTTGGCACAGCTTGCAATTTCTGTGCAAGATGAAAAGGAATAGGGAGAACCAATGTGAGACTAGCTATAGGTGTCTGCACGGGCAAATGTAACGCTCATTTCCCACCAGGAAGAGAAATTAACCAAAGGCTCAGTGTGCCCTGCCCGAAACAGATTAGGGCCTGAAGCAATCCTTCGGTTTTGTGCCCAGCTCACAAGAAAGCGAGTTGAAGAAAGGAGGTCAGGGGCACTGTAATTCACAAACCTGCAGAGTTATAAATGACAGCTATCCTCCAAAAATATATTGAAGTAAGCCTGCGAAGGGGACTTGAAAGCGGGGCAGAATTTCAGGAAAACGATTGCAGCGGGTAGACTGGAATTGCCCTGAAAGCATAGGAAAGAGGCAGAACGTCGACAATGATGCACTTGGGCAAAATGGGCGTAAGCGTTTTTTCCTGAATATATTCAGGAAAAAACGCATACGCCATTTTTGGCCAACCAAGCAAGCCTGTAAAGAAATCTGCACTAAAATGAAGTCTCACTGCCCCCCAGGCAAAAGGGCCATCTGAAAAAAGTGTAAAATCCAGAAAGGTAGGACAGGATATGGAGAACAGGGAGCGTTGTTATGCTGATTGGCAGGATGTAAATTGCCAGCAGCCACCCTGGATAAGTGTACGGTGTTTCCTGAAACACGTAAGAAACAAAGCAACACAGCCTATGGCACTTCCACTTATGGTCCTATAGCTTACGGAAATTAAAATCAAAAACAGAGAGCCACCCCAAAGTTTGGGACGGCTGTGTTCCCAAAAAGCTCGTCTACAGTACCAGGTAAATATCCCAGAAAGCAAAAAATGGATAAAGAAGTTGTGGCACGTACGTGCAATGCAATATCACTCAGCAATGAAATCTGTGTCATCAGGCCCGTAGCGGCATAGTGAGTGGATGCAGGTACGGTGATTCTACGTGAACTACGTCACACAGAAAAAGAAACATCATAAGATATCACTAATACACGGAATGTAAACTTGACTACACATGAACTGAATTACAAAACAGAACAGGGTCTCAAATTTAGAAAACCAACTAGTGCTTGCTTATGGAGAAAGGTGCCTTGGGGTGCTGCATAAAACCAGAGACTGAAATTAGCAAAGATAATTTTCCATAAGCCAAATATGTAATAGACAAGACCTACTCTTTGCTCATCGAAATGGACCCAACACCACATATTCAACGCCTAGGAATATACCTGACTAGGAAGAATCTTAAAACCCATGGATATATATGTCTCCGTAAGAGAATCAAGCGTCTGTACAGCGGCCGAAACGCAGCAGTGAAAATCCGATAAATCCCATTATCAAAATAAATTTCAAAATCAAAACACAAAGACAGTGAAATAGAGAGCAATTCTTAAATAATTCACTCAGGGCATGTGATGCAACCGGGATTAAACACATCTACACCCAGAGCTGGTTGAGACATAAGGCTGGACACTTCAGGCTGATAGCATTGGTGAGTTTCGGTGAGCAAATGCAGACCCTTTGAAGTCATACTGCATTGTACCCATTCCATGGGTCCCAACTCTCCAGGTTCAAGGGATTCTTCCTCCAGCTAAAACATGCATGGGAAACCCAGAGTATCGTCCACCGTGTGATTGGGAAACGATTTAAAATGCATCTCAGTTTTCGTATCCTGGTCCTCGGGTTCACCATTCCAGATGCTTTACTAACACTCTGCCCGCTTGGAGAGTCAGTGCCTTTTACCTCCTCTTTGGCACAGCTTGCAATTTCTGTGCAAGATGAAAAGGAATAGGGAGAACCAATGAGAGACTAGCTGTAGGTGTCTGCACGGGCAAATGTAACGCTCATTTCCCACCAGGAAGAGGAATTAACCAAAGGCTCAGTGTGCCCTGCCCGAAACAGATTAGGGCCTGAAGCAATCCTGCGGTTTTGTGCCCAGCTCACAAGAAAGCGAGTTGAAGAAAGGAGCTCATGGGCACTGTAATTCACAAACCTGCAGAGTTATAAATGACAGCTATCCTCCAAAAATATATTGAAGTAAGCCTGCGAAGGGGACTTGAAAGCGGGGCAGAATTTCAGGAAAACAATTGCAGGGGGTAGACTGGAATTGCCCTGAAAGCATAGGAAAAGAGGCACAACGTCGACAATGATGCACATGGCCAAAAAGGGCGTATGCGTTTTTTCCTGAATATATTCAGGAAAAAACGCATACGCCCTTTTTGGCCAACCAAGCAAGCCTGTAAAGGAAATCTGCACTACAATGAAATCTCACTGCCCCCCGGGGCAAAAGGGTCATCTGAAAAAAGTGTAAAATCCAGAAAGGTAGGACAGGATATGGAGAACAGGGAGCCTTGTTATGCTGATTGGCAGGATGTAAATTGTGAACAGCCACCCTGGAGAAGTGTATGGTGTTTCCTGAAACACATAAGAAATAAAGCAACACAGCCTATGGCAATTGCATTTATGGTCCTATTGCTTAGGGAAATTAAAATCAAAAACAGAGAGCCACCCCAAAGTTTGGGACGGCTGTGTTCCGAAAAAGCTCGTCTACAGTACCAGGTAAATATCCCAGAAAGCAAAAAATGGATAAAGAAGTTGTGGCACGTACGTGCAATGCAATATCACTCAGCAATGAAATCTGTGTCATCAGGCCCGTAGCGGCATAGTGAGTGGATGCAGGTACGGTGATTCTACGTGAACTACGTCACACAGAAAAAGAAACATCATAAGATATCACTAATACACGGAATGTAAACTTGACTACACATGAACTGAATTACAAAACAGAACAGGGTCTCAAATTTAGAAAACCAACTAGTGCTTGCTTATGGAGAAAGGTGCCTTGGGGTGCTGCATAAAACCAGAGACTGAATTTAGCAAAGATAACTTTCCATAAGCCAAATATGTAATAGACAAGACCTACTCTTTGCTCAACGAAATGCACCCAACACCACATATTGAACGCCTAGGAATATACCTGACTAGGAAGAATCTTAAAACCCATGGATATATATGTCTCCGTAAGAGAATCAAGCGTCTGTACAGCGGCCGAAACGCAGCAGTGAAAATCCGATAAATCCCATTATCAAAATAAATTTCGAAAACAAAACACAAAGACAGTGAAATAGAGAGCAATTCTTAAATCATTCACTCAGGGCATGTGATGCAACCGGGATTGACCACATCTACACCCAGAGCTGGTTGAGACAAAAGGCTGGACACTTCAGGCTGATAGCATTGGTGAGTTTCAGTGAGCAAATGCAGACCCTTTGAAGTCATACTGCATGGTACCCATTCCATGGGTCCCAACTCTCCAGGTTCAAGGGATTCTTCCTCCAGCTAAAACATGCATGGGAAACCCAGAGTATCGTCCACCGTGTGATTGGGAAACGATTTAAAATGCATCTCAGTTTTCGTATCCTGGTCCTCGGGTTCACCATTCCAGATGCTTTACTAACACTCTGCCCGCTTGGAGAGTCAGTGCCTTTAACCTCCTCTTTGGCACAGCTTGCAATTTCTGTGCAAGATGAACAGGAATAGGGAGAACCAATGAGAGACTAGCTGTCGGTGTCTGCACGGGCAAATGTAACGCTCATTTCCCACCAGGAAGAGTAATTAACCAAAGGCTCAGTGTGCCCTGCTGGAAACAGATTAGGGCCTGAAGCAATCCTGCGGTTTTGTGCCCAGCTCACAAGAAAGCGAGTTGAAGAAAGGAGGTCAGGGGCACTGTAATTCACAAACCTGCAGAGTTATAAATGACAGCTATCCTCCAAAAATATATTGAAGTAAGCCTGCGAAGGGGACTTGAAAGCGGGGCAGAATTTCAGGAAAACGATTGCAGCGGGTAGACTGGAATTGCCCTGAAAGCATAGGAAAGAGGCAGAACGTCGACAATGATGCACTTGGGCAAAATGGGCGTAAGCGTTTTTTCCTGAATATATTCAGGAAAAAACGCATACGCCATTTTTGGCCAACCAAGCAAGCCTGTAAAGAAATCTGCACTAAAATGAAGTCTCACTGCCCCCCAGGCAAAAGGGCCATCTGAAAAAAGTGTAAAATCCAGAAAGGTAGGACAGGATATGGAGAACAGGGAGCGTTGTTATGCTGATTGGCAGGATGTAAATTGCCAGCAGCCACCCTGGATAAGTGTACGGTGTTTCCTGAAACACGTAAGAAACAAAGCAACACAGCCTATGGCACTTCCACTTATGGTCCTATAGCTTACGGAAATTAAAATCAAAAACAGAGAGCCACCCCAAAGTTTGGGACGGCTGTGTTCCCAAAAGGCTCGTCTACAGTACCAGGTAAATATCCCAGAAAGCAAAAAATGGATAAAGAAGTTGTGGCACGTACGTGCAATGCAATATCACTCAGCAATGAAATCTGTGTCATCAGGCCCGTAGCGGCATAGTGAGTGGATGCAGGTACGGTGATTCTACGTGAACTACGTCACACAGAAAAAGAAACATCATAAGATATCACTAATACACGGAATGTAAACTTGACTACACATGAACTGAATTACAAAACAAAACAGGGTCTCAAATTTAGAAAACCAACTAGTGCTTGCTTATGGGGAAAGGTGCCTTGGGGTGCTGCATAAAACCAGAGACTGAAATTAGCACAGATAACTTTCCATAAGCCAAATATGTAATAGACAAGACCTACTCCTTGCTCAACGAAATGGACCCAACACCACATATTCAACGCCTAGGAATATACCTGACTAGGAAGAATCTTAAAACCCATGGATATATATGTCTCCGTAAGAGAATCAAGCGTCTGTACAGCGGCCGAAACGCAGCAGTGAAAATCCGATAAATCCCATTATCAAAATAAATTTCGAAAACAAAACACAAAGACAGTGAAATAGAGAGCAATTCTTAAATCATTCACTCAGGGCATGTGATGCAACCGGGATTTAACACATCTACACCCAGAGCTGGTTGAGACATAAGGCTGGACACTTCAGGCTGATAGCATTGGTGAGTTTCGGTGAGCAAAGCAGACCCTTTGAAGTCATACTGCATGGTACCCATTCCATGGGTCCCAACTCTCCAGGTTCAAGGGATTCTTCCTCCAGCTAAAACATGCATGGGAAACCCAGAGTATCGTCCACCGTGTGATTGGGAAACGATTTAAAATGCATCTCAGTTTTCGTATCCTGGTCCTCGGGTTCACCATTCCAGATGCTTTACTAACACTCTCCCCACTTGGAGAGTCAGTGCCTTTAACTTCCTCTTTGGCACAGCTTGCAATTTCTGTGCAAGATGAAAAGGAATAGGGAGAACCAATGAGAGACTAGCTATAGGTGTCTGCACGGGCAAATGTAACGCTCATTTCCCACCAGGAAGAGAAATTAACCAAAGGCTCAGTGTGCCCTGCCCGAAACAGATTAGGGCCTGAAGCAATCCTTCGGTTTTGTGCCCAGCTCACAAGAAAGCGAGTTGAAGAAAGGAGGTCAGGGGCACTGTAATTCACAAACCTGCAGAGTTATAAATGACAGCTATCCTCCAAAAATATATTGAAGTAAGCCTGCGAAGGGGACTTGAAAGCGGGGCAGAATTTCAGGAAAACGATTGCAGCGGGTAGACTGGAATTGCCCTGAAAGCATAGGAAAGAGGCAGAACGTCGACAATGATGCACTTGGGCAAAATGGGCGTAAGCGTTTTTTCCTGAATATATTCAGGAAAAAACGCATACGCCATTTTTGGCCAACCAAGCAAGCCTGTAAAGAAATCTGCACTAAAATGAAGTCTCACTGCCCCCCAGGCAAAAGGGCCATCTGAAAAAAGTGTAAAATCCAGAAAGGTAGGACAGGATATGGAGAACAGGGAGCGTTGTTATGCTGATTGGCAGGATGTAAATTGCCAGCAGCCACCCTGGATAAGTGTACGGTGTTTCCTGAAACACGTAAGAAACAAAGCAACACAGCCTATGGCACTTCCACTTATGGTCCTATAGCTTACGGAAATTAAAATCAAAAAGAGACAGCCACCCCAATATTTGGGACGGCTGTTTTCACAAGAAGCTCGTCTACAGTACCAGGTAAATATCCCAGAAAGCAAAAAATGGATAAAGAAGGTGTGGCACGTACGTGCAATGCAATATCACTCAGCAATTAAATCTGTGTCATCAGGCCCGTAGCGCCATAGTGAGTGGATGCAGGTACGGTGATTCTACGTGAACTACGTCACACAGAAAAAGAAACATCATAAGATATCACTAATACACGGAATGTAAACTTGACTACACATGAACTGAATTACAAAACAGAACAGGGTCTCAAATTTAGAAAACCAACTAGTGCTTGCTTATGGGGAAAGGTGCCTTGGGGTACTGCATAAAACCAGAGACTGAAATTAGCACAGATAACTTTCCATAAGCCAAATATGTAATAGACAAGACCTACTCCTTGCTCAACGAAATGGACTCAACACCACATATTCAACGCCAAGGAATATACCTGACTAGGAAGAATCTTAAAACCCATGGATATATATGTCTCCGTAAGAGAATCAAGCGTGTGTACAGCGGCCGAAACGCAGCAGTGAAAATCCGATAAATCCCATTATCAAAATAAATTTCGAAAACAAAACACAAAGACAGTGAAATAGAGAGCAATTCTTAAATAATTCACTCAGGGCATGTGATGCAACCGGGATTGACCACATCTATACCCAGAGCTGGTTGAGACATAAGGCTGGACACTTCAGGCTGATAGCATTGGTGAGTTTCGGGTAGCAAATGCAGACCCTTTGAAGTCATACTGCATGGTACCCATTCCATGGGTCCCAACTCTCCAGGATCAAGGGATTCTTCCTCCAGCTAAAACATGCATGGGAAACCCAGAGTATCGTCCACCGTGTGATGGGGAAACGATTTAAAATGCATCTCAGTTTTCGTATCCTGGTCCTCGGGTTCACCATTCCAGATGCTTTACTAATACTCTCCCCGCTTGGAGAGTCAGTGCCTTTAACCTCCTCTTTGGCACAGCTTGCAATTTCTGTGCAAGATGAACAGGAATAGGGAGAACCAATGAGAGACTAGCTGTAGGTGTCTGCACGGGCAAATGTAACGCTCATTGCCCACCAGGAAGAGGAATTAAACAAAGGCTCAGTGTGCCCTGCTGGAAACAGATTAGGGCCTGAAGCAATCCTGCGGTTTTGTGCCCAGCTCTCAAGAAAGCGTGTTGAAGAAAGGAGCTCAGGGGCAGTGTAATTCACAAACCTGCAGAGTTATAAATGACAGCTATCCTCCAAAAATATATAGAAGTAAGCCTGCGAAAGGGACTTGAAATCGGGGCAGAATTTCAGGAAAACGATTGCAGGGAGTAGACTGGAATTGCCCTGAAAGCATAGGAAAAGAGATAGAACGTCGACAATGATGCACTTGGCCAAAAACTGCGTATGCGTTTTCTCCTGAATATATTCAGGAAAAAACGCATACGCCCTTTTTGGCCAACCAAGCAAGCCTGTAAAGGAAATCTGCACTACAATGAAGTCTCACTGCCCCCCGGGCAAAAGGGCCATCTGAAAAAAGTGTGAAATTCAGAAAGGTAGGACAGGATATGGAGAAGAGGGAGCATTGTTATGCTGATTGGCAGGATGTAAAGTGTGAACAGCCACCCTGGAGAAGTATATGGTATTTCCTGAAACACGTAAGAAATAAAGCAAAACAGCCTATGGCAATTGCACTTATGGTCCTATTGCTTAGGGAAATTAAAATCAAAAACAGAGATCCACCCCAAAGTTTGGGACGGCTGTGTTCCCAAGAAGCTCCTCTACAGTACCAGGTAAATATCCCAGAAAGCAAAAAATGGATAAAGAAGTTGTGGCACGTACGTGCAATGCAATATCACTGAGCAATGAAATCTGTGTCATCAGGCCCGTAGCGGCATAGTGAGTGGATGCAGGTACAGTGATTCTACGTGAACTATGTCACACAGAAAAAGAAACATCATAAGATATCACTAATACACGGAATGTAAACTTGACTACACATGAACTGAATTACAAAACAGAACAGGGTCTCAAATTTAGAAAACCAACTAGTGCTTGCTTATGGGGAAAGGTGCCTTAGGGGGCTGCATAAAACCAGAGACTGAAATTAGCACAGATAACATTCCATAAGCCAAATATGTAATAGACAAGACCTACTCCTTGCTCAACGAAATGGACTCAACACCACATATTCAACGCCTAGGAATATACCTGACTAGGAAGAATCTTAAAACCCATGGATTTATATGTCTCCGTAAGAGAATCACGCGTGTGTACAGCGGCATAAACGCAGCAGTGAAAATCCGATAAATCCCATTATCAAAATAAATTTCGAAATCAAAACACAAAGACAGTGAAATAGAGAGCAATTCTTAAATAATTCACTCAGGGCATGTGATGCAACCGGGATTGACCACATCTACACCCAGAGCTGGTTGAGACATAAGGCTGGACACTTCAGGCTGACAGCATTGGTGAGTTACGGTGAGCAAATGCAGACCCTTTGAAGTCATACTGCATGGTATCCTTTCCATGGGTCCCAACTCTCCAGGTTCAAGGGATTCTTCCTCCAGCTAAAACATGCATGGGAAACACAGAGTATGGTACACCGTGAGATTGGGAAACAATTTAAAATGGATCTCAGTTTTCGTATCCTTGTCCTCGGGTTCACCATTCCAGACGCTTTACTAACACTCTCCCCGCTTGGAGAGTCAGTGCCTTTAACCTCCTGTTTGTCATAGTTTGCAATTTCTGTGCAAGATGAACAGGAATAGGGAGAACCAATGAGAGACTAGCTGTAGGTGTCTGCACGGCCAAATGTAACACTCATTGCCCACCAGTAAGAGGAATTAAACAAAGGCTCAGTGTGCCCTGCTGGAAACAGATTAGGGCCTGAAGCAATCCTGCGGTTTTGTGCTCAGCTCACAAGAAAGCGAGTTCAAGAAAGGAGCTCAGGGGCACTGTAATTCACAAACCTGCAGAGTTATAATTGACAGGTATCCTCCAAAAATATATTGAAGTAAGCCTGCAAAGGGGACTTGAAAGCGGGGCAGAATTTCAGGAAAACGACTGCAGGGGGTGGACTGGAATTGCTCTGAAAGCATAGGAAAAGAGGCACAACGTCGACAATGATGCACTTCGCCAAAAAGGGCGTATGCGTTTTTTCCTGAATATATTCAGGAAAAAACGCATACGCCCTTTTTGGCCAACCAAGCAAGCCTGTAAAGAAATCTGCACTACAATGAGGTCTCACTGCCCCCCGGGCAAAGGGGTCATCTAAAAAAGTGTAAAATCCAGAAAGGTAGGACAGGATATGGAGAAAAGGGAGCCTTGTTATGCTGATTGGCAGGATGTAAATTGCCATCAGCCACCCTGGAGAAGTGTATGGTGTTTCCTGAAACACGTAAGAAACAAAGCAACACAGCCTATGGCACTTCCACTTATGGTACTACAGCATACGGAAATTAATATCAAAAACAGACAGCCACCCCAATATTTGGGACGGCTGTGTTCACAAGAAGCTCGCCTACAGTATCAGGTAAATATCCCAGAAAGCAAAAAATGGATAAAGAAGTTGTGGCACGTACGTACAATGCAATATCACTCAGCAATGAAATCTGTGTCATCAGGCCGGTAGGGGCATAGTGAGTGGATGCAGGTACGGTGATTCTACGTGAACTACGTCACACAGAAAAAGAAACATCATAAGATATCACTAATACACGGAATGTAAACTTGACTACACATGAACTGAATTACAAAACAGAACAGGGTCTCAAATTTAGAAAACCAACTAGTGCTTGCTTATGGGAAAAGGTGCCTTGGGGTGCTGCATAAAACCAGAGACTGAAATTAGCCCAGATAACTTTCCATAAGCCAAATATGTAATAGACAAGACCTACTCCTTGCTCAACGAAATGGACCCAACACCACATATTCAACGCCTAGTAATATACCTGACTAGGAAGAATCTTAAAACCCATGGATATATATGTCTCCGTAAGAGAATCAAGCATGTGTACTACGGCCGAAACACAGCAGTGAAAATCCGATATATCCCATTATCAAAATAAATTTCGAAAACAAAACACAAAGACAGTGAAATAGAGAGCAATTCTTAAATAATTCACTCAGGGCATGTGATGCAACCGGGATTGACCACATCTACACCCAGAGTGGGTTGAGACATAAGGCTGGATACTTCAGGGTGATAGCATTGGTGAGTTACGGTGAGCAAATGCAGACCCTTTGAAGTCATACTGCATGGTACCCATTCCATGGGTCCCAAATCTCCAGGTTCAAGGCATTCTTCCTCCAGCTAAAACATGCATGGGAAACCCAGAGTATCGTCCACCGTGTGATGGGGAAACGATTTAAAATGCATCTCAGTTTTCATATCCTGGTCCTCGGGTTCACCATTCCAGAGGCTTTACTAACACTCTCCCTGCTTGCAGAGTCAGTGCCTTTAACCTGCTCTTTGGCACAGCTTGCAATTTCTCTGCAAGATGAATAGGAATAGGGAGAACCAATGAGAGACTAGCTGTAGGTGTCTGCATGGCCAAATGTAACACTCATTGCCCACCAGTAAGAGGAATTAACCAAAGGCTCAGCGTGCCCTGCCGGAAACAGATTAGGGCCTGAAGCAATCCTGCGGTTTTGTGCCCAGCTAACAAGAAAGCGAGTTCAAGAAAGGAGCTCAGGTGCACTGTAATTCACAAACCTGCAGAGATATAATTGACAGCTATCCTCCAAAAATATATTGAAGTAAGCCTGCGAAGGGGACTTGAAAGCGGGGCAGAATTTTAGGAAAACGATTGTAGGGGATAGACTGGAATTGCCCTGAAAGCATAGGAAAAGAGGCAGAAAGTCGACAATGATGCACTTGGCCAAAAAGGGCGTATGCGTTTTTTCCTGAATATATTCAGGAAAAAACGCATACGCCCTTTTTGGCCAACCAAGCAAGCCTGTAAAGGAAATCTTCACTACAGTGAAGTCTCACTGCTCCCCGGGCAAAAGGGTCATCTGAAAAAAGTGTAAAATCCAGAAAGGTAGGACATGATATGGAGAACAGGGAGCCTTGTTATGCTGATTTGCAGGATGTAAATTGCCAACAGCCACCCTGGAGAAGGGTATGGTGTTTCCTGAAATACGTAAGAAATAAAGCAACACAGCCTATGGCAATTGCACTTATGGTCCTATTCCTTAGGGAAATTAAAATCAAAACAGAGAGCCACCCCAAAGTTTGGGACGGCTGTGTTCCCAAGAAGCTCGTCTACAGTACCAGGTAAATATCCCAGAAAGCAAAAAATGGATAAAGAAGTTGTGGCACGAACGTGGAATGCAGTATCACTCAGCAATGAAATCTGTGTCATCAGGCCCGTAGAGGCATAGTGAGTGGATTCAGGTACGGTGATTCTACGTGAACTACGTCACACAGAAAAAGAATCATCATAAGATATCACTAATACACGGAATGTAAACTTGACTACACATGAACTGAATTACAAAACAGAACAGGGTCTCAAATTTAGAAAACCAACTAGTGCTTGCTTATGGGGAAAGGTGCGTTGGGGTGCTGCATAAAACCAGAGACTGAAATTAGCACAGATAACTTTCCATAAGCCAAATATGTAATAGACAAGACCTACTCCTTGCTCAACAAAATGGACCCAACACCACATATTCAACGCCTAGGATTATACCTGACTAGGAAGAATCTTAAAACCCATGGATATATATGTCTCCGTAAGAGAATCAAGCATGTGTACAGCGGCCGAAACGCAGCAGTGAAAATCCGATAAATCCCATTATCAAAATAAATTTCGAAAACAAAACACAAAGACAGTGAAATAGAGAGCAATTCTTAAATAATTCACTCAGGGCATGTGATGCAACCGGGATTGACCACATCTACACCCAGAGCAGGTTGAGACATAAGGCTGGACACTTCAGGCTGATAGCATTGGTGAGTTTCGGTGAGCAAATGCAGACCCTTTGAAGTCATACTGCATGGTATCTATTCCATGGGTCCCAACTCTTCAGGTTCAAGGGATTCTTCCTCCAGCTAAAACATGCATGGGAAACCAACAATATGGTCCACCGTGTGATTGGGAAACGATTTAAAATGCATCTCAGTTTTCGTATCCTGGTCCTAAGGTTCACCATTCCAGATGCTTTACTAACACTCTCCCTGCTTGGAGAGTCAGTGCCTTTAACCTCCTGTTTGGCACAGCTTGCAATTTCTTTGCAAGATAAACAGGAATAGGGAGAACCAATGAGAGACTAGCTGTAGGTGTCTGCACGGGCAAATGTAACGCTCATTTCCGACCAGGAAGAGGAATTAACCAAAGGCTCAGCATGCCCTGCCAGAAACAGATTAGGGCCTGAAGCAATCCTGCGGTTTTGTGCCCAGCTCACAAGAAAGCGAGTTGAAGAAAGGAGCTCAGGGGCACTGTAATTCACAAACCTGCAGAGTTATAAATGACAGCTATCCTCCAAAAATATATTGAAGTAAGCCTGCCAAGGGGACGTGAAAGCGGGGCAGAATTTCAGGAAAACGATTGCAGGGGGTAGACTGCAATTGCCCTGAAAGCATAGGAAAAGAGGCAGAAAGTCGACAATGATGCACTTGGCCAAAAAGGGCGTATGCGTTTTTTCCTGAATATATTCAGGAAAAAACGCATACGCCCTTTTTGGCCAACCAAGCAAGCCTGTAAAGGAAATCTTCACTACAGTGAAGTCTCACTGCTCCCCGGGCAAAAGGGTCATCTGAAAAAAGTGTAAAATCCAGAAAGGTAGGACAGGATATGGAGAACAGGGAGCCTTGTTATGCTGATTTGCAGGATGTAAATTGCCAACAGCCACCCTGGAGAAGGGTATGGTGTTTCCTGAAATACGTAAGAAATAAAGCAACACAGCCTATGGCAATTGCACTTATGGTCCTATTCCTTAGGGAAATTAAAATCAAAACAGAGAGCCACCCCAAAGTTTGGGACGGCTGTGTTCCCAAGAAGCTCGTCTACAGTACCAGGTAAATATCCCAGAAAGCAAAAAATGGATAAAGAAGTTGTGGCACGAACGTGGAATGCAGTATCACTCAGCAATGAAATCTGTGTCATCAGGCCCGTAGAGGCATAGTGAGTGGATTCAGGTACGGTGATTCTACGTGAACTACGTCACACAGAAAAAGAATCATCATAAGATATCACTAATACACGGAATGTAAACTTGACTACACATGAACTGAATTACAAAACAGAACAGGGTCTCAAATTTAGAAAACCAACTAGTGCTTGCTTATGGGGAAAGGTGCGTTGGGGTGCTGCATAAAACCAGAGACTGAAATTAGCACAGATAACTTTCCATAAGCCAAATATGTAATAGACAAGACCTACTCCTTGCTCAACAAAATGGACCCAACACCACATATTCAACGCCTAGGATTATACCTGACTAGGAAGAATCTTAAAACCCATGGATATATATGTCTCCGTAAGAGAATCAAGCATGTGTACAGCGGCCGAAACGCAGCAGTGAAAATCCGATAAATCCCATTATCAAAATAAATTTCGAAAACAAAACACAAAGACAGTGAAATAGAGAGCAATTCTTAAATAATTCACTCAGGGCATGTGATGCAACCGGGATTGACCACATCTACACCCAGAGCAGGTTGAGACATAAGGCTGGACACTTCAGGCTGATAGCATTGGTGAGTTTCGGTGAGCAAATGCAGACCCTTTGAAGTCATACTGCATGGTATCTATTCCATGGGTCCCAACTCTTCAGGTTCAAGGGATTCTTCCTCCAGCTAAAACATGCATGGGAAACCAACAATATGGTCCACCGTGTGATTGGGAAACGATTTAAAATGCATCTCAGTTTTCGTATCCTGGTCCTAAGGTTCACCATTCCAGATGCTTTACTAACACTCTCCCTGCTTGGAGAGTCAGTGCCTTTAACCTCCTGTTTGGCACAGCTTGCAATTTCTTTGCAAGATAAACAGGAATAGGGAGAACCAATGAGAGACTAGCTGTAGGTGTCTGCACGGGCAAATGTAACGCTCATTTCCGACCAGGAAGAGGAATTAACCAAAGGCTCAGCATGCCCTGCCAGAAACAGATTAGGGCCTGAAGCAATCCTGCGGTTTTGTGCCCAGCTCACAAGAAAGCGAGTTGAAGAAAGGAGCTCAGGGGCACTGTAATTCACAAACCTGCAGAGTTATAAATGACAGCTATCCTCCAAAAATATATTGAAGTAAGCCTGCCAAGGGGACGTGAAAGCGGGGCAGAATTTCAGGAAAACGATTGCAGGGGGTAGACTGCAATTGCCCTGAAAGCATAGGAAAAGAGGCAGAACGTCGACAATGATGCACATGGCCAAAAAGGGCGTATGCGTTTTTTCCTGAATATATTCAGGAAAAAACGCATACGCCCTTTTTGGCCAACCAAGCAAGCCTGTAAAGAAATCTGCACTACAATGAAGTCTCCCTGCCCCCCTGGCAAAAGGGCCATCTGAAAAAAGTGTAAAATCCAGAAAGGTAGGACAGGATATGGAGAAGAGGGAGCCTTGTTATGCTGATTGGCAGGATGTAAATTGCAAGCAGCCACCCTGGAGAAGTGTATGGTGTTTCCTGAAACACGTAAGAAACAAAGCAACACAGCCTATGGCATTTCCATATATGGTCCTATAGCTTACGGAAATTAAAATCAAAAACAGACAGCCACCCCAATATTTGGGACGGCTGTGTTCACAAGAAGCTCGTCTACAGTATCAGGTAAATATCCCAGAAAGCAAAAAATGGATAAAGAAGTTGTGGCACGTACGTACAATGCAATATCACTCAGCAATGAAATCTGTGTCATCAGGCCCGTAGCGGCATAGTGCGTGGATGCAGGTACGGTGATTCTACGTGAACTACGTCACACAGAAAAAGAAACATCATAAGATATCACTAATACACGGAATGTAAACTTGACTACACATGAACTGAATTACAAAACAGAACAGGGTCTCAAATTTAGAAAACCAACTAGTGCTTGATTATGGGAAAAGGGGCCTTGGGGTGCTGCATAAAACCAGAGACTGAAATTAGCACAGATAACTTTCCATAAGCCAAATATGTAATAGACAAGTCTTACTCCTTGCTCAACGAAATGGACCCAACACCACATATTCAACGCCTAGGAATATACCTGACTAGGAAGTATCTTAAAACCCATGGATGTATATGTCTCCGTAAGAGAATCAAGCGTGTGTACAGCGACCGAAACGCAGCAGTGAAAATCCGATAAATCCCATTATCAAAATAAATTTCGAAAACAAAGCACAAAGACAGTGAAATAGAGAGCAATTCTTAAATAATTCACTCAGGGCATGTGATGCAACCGGGATTGACCACATCTACACCCAGAGCTGGTTGAGACATTAGGCTGGACCCTTCAGGCTGATAGCATTGGTGAGTTTCGGTGAGCAAATGCAGACCCTTTGAAGTCATACTGCATGGTACCCATTCAATGGGTCCCAACTCTCCTGGTTCAAGGGATTCTTCCTCCAGGTAAAACATGCATCGGAAACCCAGAGTATCATCCACCATGTGATTGCGAAACGATTTAAAATGCATCTCAGTTTTCGTATCCTGGTCCTCGGGTTCACCATTCCAGACGCTTTACTAACACTCTCCCCGCTTGGAGAGTCAGTGCCTTTAACCTCTTGTTTGGCAAAGTTTGCAATTTCTTCGCAAGATGAACAGGAATAGGGAGAAACAATGAGAGACTAGCTGTAGGTGTCTGCACGGGCAAATGTATCGCTCCTTGCCGAACAGGAAGAGGAATTAAACTAAGGCTAAGTGTGCCCTGCTGAAAAGAGATTAGGGCCTGAAGCAATCCTGCGGTTTTGTGCCCAGCTCACAAGAAAGCGAGTTGAAGAAAGGAGCTCAGGGGCACTGTAATTCACAAACCTGCAGAGTTATAAATGACAGCTATCCTCCAAAAATATATTGAAGTAAGCCTGCGAAGGGGACTTGAAAGCGGGGCAGAATTTCACGAAAACGATTGCAGGGAGTAGACTGGAATTGCCCTGAAAGCATAGGAAAAGAGGCACAACGTCGACAATGATTCACTTGGCCAAAAAGGGCGTATGCGTTTTTTCCTGAATATATTCAGGAAAAAACGCATACGCCCTTTTTGGCCAACCAAGCAAGCCTGTAAAGGAAATCTGCACTACAATGAAGTCTCACTGCCCCCCGGGCAAAAGGGCCATCTGAAAAAAGTGTAAAATCCAGAAAGGTAGGACAGGATATGGAGAACAGGGAGCCTTGTTATGCTGATTGGCAGGATGTAAATTGCCAGCAGCCACCCTGGAGAAGTGTATGGTGTTTCCTGAAACACGTAAGAAACAAAGCAACACAGCCTATGGCACTTCCACTTATGGTCCTATAGCTTACACAAATTAAAATCAAAAACAGACAGCCACCCCAATAATTGGGACGGCTGTGTTCACAAGAAGCTCGTCTACAGTATCAGGTAAATATCCCAGAAAGCAAAAAATGGATAAAGAAGTTGTGGCACGTACGTACAATGCAATATCACTCAGCAATGAAATCTGTGTCTTCAGGCCCGTAGCGGCATAGTGAGTGGATGCAGGTACGGTGATTCTACGTGAACTACGTCACACAGAAAAAGAAACATCATAAGATATCACTAATACACGGAATGTAAACTTAACTACACATGAACTGAATTACAAAACAGAACAGGGTCTCAAATTTAGAAAACCAACTAGTGCTTGCTCATGGGAAAAGGTGCCTTGGGGTGCTGCATAAAACCAGAGACTGAAATTAGCACAGATAACTTTCCATAAGCCAAATATGTAATAGACAAGACCTACTCCTTGCTCAACGAAATGGACCCAACACCACATATTCAACGCCTAGGAATATACCTGACTAGGAAGAATCTTAAAACCCATGGATATATATGTCTCTGTAAGAGAATCAAGCGTGTGTACAGCGGCCGAAACGCAGCAGTGAAAATCCGATAAATCCCATTATCAAAATAAATTTCGAACACAAAACACAAAGACAGTGAAATAGAGAGCATTTCTTAAATAAGTCACTCAGGGCATGTGATGCAACCGGGATTGACCACATCTACACCCAGAGCTGGTTGAGACATAAGGCTGGACACTTCAGGCTGAGAGCATTGGTGAGTTTCGGTGAGCAAATGCAGACCCTTTGAAGTCATACTGAATGGTACCCATTCCATGGGTCCCAACTCTCCAGGTTCAAGGGATTCTTCCTCCAGCTAAAACATGCATGGGAAACCCAGAGTATCGTCCACCGTGTGATTGGGAAACGATTTAAAATGCATCTCAGTTTTCGTATCCGGGTCCTCGGGTTCACCATTCCAGATGCTTTACTAACACTCTCCCCGCTTGGAGTGTCAGCTACTTTAACCTCCTGTTTCGAACAGCTTGCAATTTCTGTGCAAGATGAACAGGAATAGGGAGAACCAATGAGAGACTAGCTGTAGGTGTCTGCACGGGCAAATGTAACGCTCATTGCCGAACAGGAAGAGGAATAAAACAAAGACTCAGCGTGCCCAGCTGAAAACAGATTAGGGCCTGAAGCAATCCTGCGGTTTTGTGCCCAGCTCACAAGAAAGCGAGTTGAAGAAAGGAGCTCAGAGGCACTGTAATTCAAAAACCTGCAGAGTTATAAATGACAGCTATCCTCCAAAAATATATTGAAGTAAGCCTGCGAAGGGGACTTGAAATCGGGGCAGAATTTCAGGAAAACGATTGCAGGGAGTAGACTGGAATTGCCCTGAAAGCATAGGAAAAGAGGCAGAACGTCGACAATGATGCACTTGGCCAAAAAGGGCGTATGCGTTTTTTCCTGAATATATTCAGGAAAAAAACGCATACGCCCTTTTTGGCCAACCAAGCAAGCCTGTAAAGGAAATCTGCACTACAATGAAGTCTCACTGCCCCCCGGGCAAAAGGGCCATCTGAAAAAAGTGTAAAATCCAGAAAGGTAGGACAGGATATGTAGAACAGGGAGCCTTGTTATGCTGATTGGCAGGATGTAAATTGCCAGCAGCCACCCTGGAGAAGTGTATGGTGTTTCCTGAAACACGTAAGAAACAAAGCAACACAGCCTATGGCACTTCCACTTATGGTCCTATAGCTTAAGGAAATTAAAATCAAAAACAGACAGCCACCCCAGTATTTGGGACGGCTGTGTTCACAAGAAGCTCGTCTACAGTATCAGGTAAATATCCCAGAAAGCAAAAAATGGATAAAGAAGTTGTGGCACGTACGTACAATGCAATATCACTCAGCAATGAAATCTGTGTCATCAGGCCCGTAGCGGCATAGTGAGTGGATACAGGTACGGTGATTCTACGTGAACTACGTCACACAGAAAAAGAAACATCGTAAGATATCACTAATACACGGAATGTAAACTTGACTACACATGAACTGAATTACAAAACAGAACAGGGTCTCAAATTTAGAAAACCAACTAGTGCTTGCTTATGGTGAAAGGTGCCTTGGGGTGCTGCATAAAACCAGAGACTGAAATTAGCACAGATAACATTCCATAAGCCAAATATGTAATAGACAAGACCTACTCCTTGCTCAACGAAATGGACTCAACACCACATATTCAACGCCTAGGAATATACCTCACTAGGAAGAATCTTAATACCCATGGATTTATATGTCTCCGTAAGAGAATCAAGCGTGTGTACAGCGGCATAAACGCAGCAGTGAAAATCCGATAAATCCCATTATCAAAATAAATTTCAAAAACAAAACACAAAGACAGTGAAATAGAGAGCAATTCTCAAATAATTCACTCAAGGCATGTGATGCAACCGGGATTTAACACATCTACACCCAGAGCTGGTTGAGACATAAGGCTGGACACTTCAGGCTGATAGCATTGGTGAGTTTCGGTGAGCAAATGCAGACCCTTTGAAGTCATACTGCATGGTACCCATTCCACGGGTCCCAACTCTCCAGGTTCAAGGGATTCTTCCTTCAGCTAAAACATGCATGGGAAACCCAGAGTATGGTACACCGTGAGATTGGGAAACGATTTAAAATGGATCTCATTTTTCGTATCCTTGTCCTCGGGTTCACCATTCCAGACGCATTACTAACACACTCCACGCTTGGAGAGTCAGTGCCTTTAACCTCCTGTTTGGCACAGCTTGCAATTTCTGGGCAAGATGAACAGGAATAGGGAGAACCATTGAGAGATTAGCTGTAGGTGTCTGCACGGGCAAATGTAATGCTCATTTCCCACCAGGACGTGGAATTAAACAAAGGCTCAGTGTGCCCTGCTGGAAACAGATTAGGGCCTGAAGCAATCCTGCGGTTTTGTGCCCAGCTCACAAGAAAGCGAGTTGAAGAAAGGAGCTCAGGGGCACTGTAATTCACAAACCTGCAGAGTTATAATTGACAGCTATCCTCCAAAAATATATTGAAGTAAGCCTGCGAAGGGGACTTGAAAGCGCGGCAGAATTTCAGGAAAACGATTGCAGGGGGTAGACTGGAATTGCCCTGAAAGCATAGGAAAAGAGGCACAACGTCGACAATAATGCACTTGGCCAAAAGGGCCTATGTGTTTTTTCCTGAATATATTCAGGAAAAAACGCATACGCCCTTTTTGGCCAACCAAGCAAGCCTGTAAAGGAAATCTGCACTACAATGAAGTCTCACTGCCCCCCGGGCAAGAGGGCCATCTGAAAAAAGTGTAAAATCCGGAAAGGTAGTACAGGATATGGAGAACAGGGAGCCTTGTTATTCTGATTGGCAGGATATAAATTGCCAACAGCCACCCTGGAGAAGTGTATGGTGTTTCCTGAAACACGTAAGAAATAAAGCAACACAGCCTATGCCAATTGCACTTATGGTCCTATTCCTTAGGGAAATTAAAATCAAAAACAGAGAGCCACCCCAAAGTTTGGGACAGCTGTGTTCCCAGGAAGCTCGTCTACAGTACCAGGTAAATATCCCAGAAAGCAAAAAATGGATAAAGAAGTTGTGGCACGTACGTGCAATGCAATATCACTCAGCAATCAAATCTGTGTCATCAGGCCCGTAGCGGCATAGTGAGTGGATGCAGGTATGGTGATTCTACGTGAACTACGTCACACAGAAAAAGAAACATCATAAGTTATCACTAATATACGGAATGCAAACTTGACTACACATGAACTGAATTACAAAACAGAACAGGGTCTCAAATTTAGAAAACCAACTAGTGCTTGCTTATGGGGAAAGGTGCCTTGGAGTGCTGCATAAAACCAGAGACTGAAATTAGCACAGATAAATTTCCATAAGCCAAACATGTAATAGACAAGACCTACTCCTTGCTCAACGAAATGGACCCAACACCATATATTCAACGCCTAGGAATATACCTGACTAGAAAGAATCTTAAAACCCATGGATATATATGTCTCCGTAAGAGAATCAAGCGTGTGTACAGCGGCCAAAACGCAGCAGTGAAAATCCGATAAATCCCATTATCAAAATAAATTTGGAAAACAAAACACAAAGACAGTGAAATAGAGAGCAATTCTTAAATAATTCACTCAGGGCATGTGATGCAACCGGGATTGACCACATCTACACCGAGAGCTGGTTGAGACATAAGGCTGGACACTTCAGGCTGAGAGCATTGGTGAGTTTCAGTGAGCAAATGCAGACCCTTTGAAGTCATACTGCAGGGTATCTATTCCATGGGTACCAACTCTTCAGGTTCAAGGGATTCTTCCTCCAGCTAAAACATGCATGGGAAACCCACAGTATGGTCCACTGTGTGATTGTGAAACGATTTAAAATGCATCTCAGTTTTCGTATCCTGGTCCTCGGTTTCACCATTCCAGATGCTTTACTAACACTCTCCCTGCTTGGAGAGTGGGTGCCTTTAACCTCCTGTTTGGCACAGCTTGCAATTTCTGTGCAAGATGAACAGGAATAGGGAGAACCAATGAGAGACTAGCTGTAGGTGTCTGCACGGGCAAATGTAACGCTCATTTCCGACCAGGAAGAGGAATTAACCAAAGGCTCAGTGTGCCCTGCTGGAAACAGATTAGGGCCTGAAGCAATCCTGCGGTTTTGTGCCCAGCTAACAAGAAAGCGAGATGAAGAAAGAGTTCAGGGGCACTGTAATTCACAAACCTGCAGAGTTATAAATGACAGCTATCCTCCAAAAATATATTGAAGTAAGCCTGAGAAGGGGACTTGAAAGCGGGGCAGAATTTCAGGAAAACGATTGCAGCGGGTAGACTGGAATTGCCCTGAAAGCAGAGGAAAAGAGGCACAACGTCGACAATGATGCACTTGGCCAAAAAGGGCGTATGCGTTTTTACCTGAATATATTCAGGAAAAAACGCATACGCCCTTTTTGGCCAACCAAGCAAGCCTGTAAAGGAAATCTGCACTACAATGACGTCTCACTGCCCCCCGGGCAAAACGGCCATCTGAAAAAAGTGTAAAATCCAGAAATGTAGGACAGGATATGGAGAACAGGGAGCCTTTTTATGCTGATTGGCAGGATGTAAATTGCCAGCAGCCACCCTGGAGAAGTGTATGGTGTTTCCTGAAACACGTAAGAAACAAAGAAACATAGCCTATGGCACTTTCACTTATGGTCCTATAGCTTACAGAAATTAAAATCAAAAACAGACAGCCACCCCAATATTTGGGACGGCTGTGTTCACAAGAAGCTCGTCTACAGTATCAGGTAAATATCCCAGAAAGCAAAAAATGGATAAAGAAGTTGTGGCACGTACGTACAATGCAATATCACTCAGCAATGAAATCTGTGTCATCAGGCCCGTAGCGGCATAGTGAGTGGATGCAGGTACGGTGATTCTACGTGAACTACGTCACACAGAAAAAGAAACATCATAAGATGTCACTAATACACGGAATGTAAACTTGACTACACATGAACTGAATTACAAAACAGAACAGGGTCTCAAATTTAGAAAACCAACTAGTGCTTGCTTATGGGGAAAGGTGCGTTGGGGTGCTGCATAAAACCAGAGACTGAAATTAGCACAGATAATTTTCCATAAGCCAAATATGTAATAGACAAGACCTACTCCTTGCTCAACGAAATGGACCCAACACCACATATTCAACGCCTAGGAATATACCTGACTAGGAAGAATCTTAAAACCCATGGATATATATGTTTCCGTAAGAGAATCAAGCATGTGTACAGCGGCCGAAACGCAGCAGTGAAAAACCGATAAATCCCATTATCAAAATAAATTTCGAAAACAAAACACAAAGACAGTGAAATAGAGAGCAATTCTTAAATAATTCACTCAGGGCATGTGATGCAACCGGGATTGACCACATCTACACCCAGAGCTGGTTGAGACATAAGGCTGGACACTTCAGGCTGATAGCATTGGTGAGTTTCGTTGAGCAAATGCAGACCCTTTGATGTCATACTGCATGGTACCCATTCCATGGGTCCCAACTCTCCAGGTTCAAGGGATTCTTCCTCCAGCTAAAACATGCATGGGAAACCCAGAGTATCGTCCACTGTGTGATTGGGAAACGATTTAAAATGCATCTCAGTTTTCGTATCCTGGTCCTCGGGTTCACCATTCCAGATGCTTTACTAACACTCTCCCCGCTTGGAGAGTCAGTGCCTTTAACCTCCTGTTTAGCACAGCTTGCAATTTCTGTGCAAGATGAACAGGAATAGGGAGATCCAATGAGAGACTAGCCGTAGGTGTCTGCAGGGGCAAATGAAACGCTCATTGCCTACCAGGAAGAGGAATTAACCAAAGGCTCAGCGTGCCCTGCTGGAAACAGATTAGGGCCTGAAGCAATCCTGCGGTTTTGGGCCCAGCTCACAAGAAAGCGAGTTGAAGAAAGGAGCTCAGGGGCACTGTAATTCACAAACCTGCAGAGATATAAATGACAGCTATCCTCCAAAAATATATGGAAGTAAGCTTGCGAAGGGGACTTGAAAGCGGGGCAGAATTTAAGGAAAACCATTGCAGGGGGTAGACTGGAATTGCCCTGAAAGCATAGGAAAAGAGGCAGAACGTCGACAATTATGCACTTGGCCAAAAAGGGCGTATGCGTTTTTTCCTGAATATATTCAGGAAAAAACGCATACGCCCTTTTTGGCCAACCAAGCAAGCCTGTAAAGGAAATCTGCCCTACAATGAAGTCTCACTGCCCCCCGGGCAAAAGGGCCATCTGAAAAAAGTGTAAAATCCAGAAAGGTAGGACAGGATATGGAGAACAGGGAGCCTTGTTATGCTGATTGGCAGGATGTAAATTGCCAGCAGCCACCCTGGAGAAGTGTATGGTGTTTCATGAAACACCTAAGAAACAAAGCAACACAGCCTATGGCACTTCCACTTATGGTCCTATAGCTTACGGAAATTAAAATAAAAAACAGATAGCCACCCCAATATTTGGGACGGCTGTGTTCACAAGAAGCTCGTCTACAGTATCAGGTAAATATCCCAGAAAGCAAAAAATGGATAAAGAAGTTGTGGCACGTATGTACAATGCAATATCACTCAGCAATGAAATCTGTGTCATCAGGCCCGTAGCGGCATAGTGAGTGGATGCAGGTACGGTGATTCTATGTGAACTACGTCACACAGAAAAAGAAATATCATAAGATATCACTAATACACGGAATGTAAACTTGACTACACATGAACTGAATTACAAAACAGAGCAGGGTCTCAAATTTAGAAAACCAACTAGTGCTTGCTTATGGGGAAAGGTGCCTTGGGGTGCTGCATAAAACCAGAGACTGAAATTAGCACAGATATAATTCCATAAGCCAAATATGTAATAGACAAGACCTACTCCTTGCTCAACGAAATGGACTCAACACCACATATTCAACGCCTAGGAATATACCTGACTAGGAAGAATCTTAAAACCCATGGATATATATGTCTCCTTAAGAGAATCAAGCGTGTGTACAGCGGCCAAAACGCAGCAGTGAAAATCCGATAAATCCCATTATCAAAATAAATTTCGAAAACAAAACACAAAGACAGTGAAATAGAGAGCAATTCTTAAATAATTCACTCAGGGCATGTGATGCAACCGGGATTGACCACATCTACACCGAGAGCTGGTTGAGACATAAGGCTGGACACTTCAGGCTGAGAACATTGGTGAGTTTCAGTGAGCAAATGCAGACCCTTTGAAGTCATACTGCATGGTATCTATTCCATGGGTCCCAACTCTCCAGGTTCAAGGGATTCTTCCTCCAGCTAAAACATGCATGGGAAACCGAGAGTATCGTCCACTGTGTGATTGGGAAACGATTTAAAATGCATCTCAGTTTTCGTATCCTGGTCCTCGGGTTCACCATTCCAGATGCTTTACTAACACTCTCCCCGCTTGGAGAGTCAGTGCCTTTAACCTGCTGTTTGGCACAGCTTGCAATTTCTGTGCAAGATGAACAGGAATAGGGAGAACCAATGAGAGACTAGCTGTAGGTGTCTGCACGGGCAAATGAAACGCTCATTGCCCACCAGGAAGAAGAATTAACCAAAGGCTCAGCGTGCCCTGCTGGAAACAGATTAGGGCCTGAAGCAATCCTGCGGTTTTGTGCCCAGCTCACAAGAAAGCGAGTTGAAGAAAGGAGCTCAGGGGCACTGTAATTCACAAACCTGCAGAGTTATAAATGACAGCTATCCTCCAAAAATATATTGAAGTAAGCCTGCGAAGGGGACTTGAAAGCGGGGCAGAATTTCAGGAAAACGATTGCAGGGGGTAGACTGGAATTGTCCTGAAAGCATAGGAAAAGAGGCAGAAAGTCGACAATGATGCACTTGGCCAAAAAGGGCGTATGCTTTTTTCCTGAATATATTCAGGAAAAAACGCATACGCACTTTTTGGCCAACCAAACAAGCCTGTAAAGGAAATCTGCACTACAATGAAGTCTCACTGCCCCCCAGGCAAAAGGGCCATCTGAAAAAAGTGTAAAATCCAGAAAGGTAGGAAAGGATATGGAGAACAGGGAGCCTTGTTATGCTGATTGGCAGGATGTAAATTGCCAACAGCCACCCTGGAGAAGTGTATGGTGTTTCCTGAAACACGTAAGAAATAAAGCAACACAGCCTATGGCAATTGCACTTATGGTCCTATTCCTTAGGGAAATTAAAATCAAAAACAGAGAACCACCCCAAAGTTTGGGACAGCTGTGTTCACAAGAAGCTCGTCTACAGTACCAGGTAAATATCCCAGAAAGCAAAATATGGATAAAGAAGTTGTGGCACATACGTGCAATGCAGTATCACTCAGCAATAAAATCTGTGTCATCAGGCCCGTAGCGGCATAGTGAGTGGATGCAGGTACGGTGATTCTACGTGAACTACGTCACACAGAAAAAGAAACATCATAAGATATCACTAATACACGGAATGTAAACTTCACTACACATGAACTGAATTACAAAACAGAACAGGGCCTCAAATTTAGAAAACCAACTAGTGCTTGCATATGGGGAAAGGTGCCTTGGGGTGCTGCATAAAACCAGAGACTGAAATTAGCGCAGATAACATTCCATAAGCCAAATATGTAATAGACAAGACCTACTCCTTGCTCAACGATATGGACTCAACACCACGTATTCAACGCCTAGGAATATACCTGACTAGGAAGAATCTTAAAACCCATGGATATATATGTCTCCTTAAGAGAATAAAGCATGTGTACAGCGGCCGAAACGCAGCAGTGAAAATCCGATAAATCCCATTATCAAAATAAATTTCGAAAACAAAACACAAAGACAGTGAAATAGAGAGCAATTCTTAAATAATTCACTCAGGGCATGTGATGCAACCGGGATTGACCACATCTACACCCAGAGCTGGTTGAGACATAAGGCTGGACACTTCAGGCTGATAGCATTGGTGAGTTTCGGTGAGCAAATGCAGACCCTTTGATGTCATACTGCATGGTACACATTCCATGGGTCCCAACTCTCCAGGTTCAAGGCATTCTTCCTCCAGCTAAAACATGCATGGGAAACCCAGAGTATCGTCCACTGTGTGATTGGGAAACGATTTAAAATGCATCTCAGTTTTCGTATCCTGGTCCCCGGGTTTACCATTCCAGATGCTTTACTAACACTCTCCCCGCTTGGAGAGTCAGTGCCTTTAAACTCCTGTTTGGCACAGCTTGCAATTTCTGTGCAAGATGAACAGGAATAGGGAGATCCAATGAGAGACTAGCTGTAGGTGTCTGCAGGGGCAAATGAAACGCTCATTGCCTACCAGGAAGAGGAATTAACCAAAGGCTCAGCGTGCCCTGCTGGAAAAAATTAGGGCCTGAAGCAATCCTGCGGTTTTGGGCCCAGCTCACAAGAAAGCGAGTTGAAGAAAGGAGCTCAGGGGCACTGTAATTCACAAACCTGCAGAGTTATAAATGACAGCTATCCTCCAAAAATATATGGAAGTAAGCTTGCGAAGGGGACTTGAATGCGGGGCAGAATTTCAGGAAAACCATTGCAGGGGGTAGACTGGAATTGCCCTGAAAGCATAGGAAAATAGGCAGAACGTCGACAATTATGCACTTGGCCAAAAAGGGCGTATGCGTTTTTTCCTGAATATATTCAGGAAAAAACGCATACGCCCTTTTTGGCCAACCAAGCAAGCCTGTAAAGGAAATCTGCACTACAATGAAGTCTCACTGTCCCCCGGGCAAAAGGGCCATCTGAAAAAAGTGTAAAATCCAGAAAGGTAGGACAGGATATGGAGAACAGGGAGCCTTGTTATGCTGATTGGCAGGATGTAAATTGCCACCAGCCACCCTGGAGAAGTGTATGGTGTTTCATGAAACACCTAAGAAACAAAGCAACACAGCCTATGGCACTTCCACTTATGGTCCTATAGCTTACGGTAATTAAAATCAAGAACAGACAGCCACCCCAATATTTGGGACAGCTGTGTTCACAAGAAGCTCGTCTACAGTATCAGGTAAATATCCCAGAAAGCAAAAAATGGATAAAGAAGTTGTGGCACGTACGTACAATGCAATATCACTCAGCAATGAAATCTGTGTCATCAGGCCCGTAGCGGCATAGTGAGTGGATGCAGGTACGGTGATTCTACGTGAACTACGTCACACAGAAAAAGAAACATCATAAGATATCACTAATACACGGAATGTAAACTTGACTACACATGAACTGAATTACAAAACAGAACAGGGTCTCAAATTTAGAAAACCAACTAGTGCTTGCTTATGGGGAAAGGTGCCTTGGGGTGCTGCATAAAACCAGAGACTGAAATTAGCACACATAACATTCCATAAGCCAAATATGTAATAGCAAGACCTACTCCTTGCTCAACGAAATGGACTCAACACCACATATTCAACACCTAGGAATATACCTGACTAGGAAGAATCTTAAAACCCATGGATTTATATGTCTCCGTAAGAGAATCAAGCGTGTGTACAGCGGCATAAACGCAGCAGTGAAAATCCGATAACTCCCATTATCAAAATAAATTTCAAAAACAAAACACAAAGACAGTGAAATAGAGAGCAATTCTCAAATAATTCACTCAAGGCATGTGATGCAACCGGGATTTAACACATCTACACCCAGAGCTGGTTGAGACATAAGGCTGGACACTTCAGGCTGATAGCATTGGTGAATTTCGGTGAGCAAATGCAGACCCTTTGAAGTCATACTGCATGGTACTCATTCCATGGGTCCCAACTCTCCAGGTTCAAGGGATTCTTCCTCCAGCTAAAACATGCATGGGAAACCCAGAGTATCGTCCACCGTGTGATTGGGAAACTATTTAAAATACATCTCAGTTTTCGTATCCTTGTCCTCGGGGTCACAATTCCAGACGCTTTACTAACACTCTCACCGTTTGGAGAGTCAGTGCCTTTAACCTCCTCTTTGGCACAGCTTGCAATTTCTGTGCAAGATGAACAGGAATAGGGAGAACCACTGAGAGACTAGCTGTAGGTGTCTGCACGGGCATATGTAACGCTCATTGCCCACCAGGAATAGGAATTAACCAAAGGCTCAGCGTGCCCTGCCGGAAACAGATTAGGGCCTGAAGCAATCCTGCGGTTTTGTGCCCAGCTCACAAGAAAGCGAGTTGAAGAAAGGAGCTCAGGGGCACTGTAATTCACAAACCTGCAGAGTTATAAATGACAGCTATCCTCCAAAAATATATTGAAGTAAGCCTGCGAAGGGGACTTGAAAGCGGGGCAGAGTTTCAGGAAAACCATTGCAGGGGGTAGACTGGAATTGCCCTGAAAGCATAGGAAAAGAGGCAGAACGCCGACAATGATGCACTTGGCCAAAAAGGGCGTATGCGTTTTTACCTGAATATATTCAGGAAAAAACGCATACGCCCTTTTTGGCCAACCAAGCAAGCCTGTAAAGGAAATCTGCACTACAATGAAGTCTCACTGCCCCCCGGGCAAAAAGGCCATCTGAAAAAAGTGTAAAATCCAGAAAGGTAGGACAGGATATGGAGAACAGGGAGCCTTGTTATGCTGAATGGCAGGATGTAAATTGCCAGCAGCCACCCTGGAGAAGTGTATGGTGTTTACTGAAACATGTAAGAAACAAAGCAACACAGCCTATGGCACTTCCACTTATGGTCCTATAGCTTACGGAAATTAAAATAAAAAACAGATAGCCACCCCAATATTTGGGACGGCTGTGTTCACAAGAAGCTCGTCTACAGTATCAGGTAAATATCCCAGAAAGCAAAAAATGGATAAAGAAGTTGTGGCACGTACGTACAATGCAATATCACTCAGCAATGAAATGTGTGTCATCAGGCCCGTAGCGGCATAGTGAGTGGATGCAGGTACGGTGATTCTACGTGAACTACGTCACACAGAAAAAGAAACATCATAAGATATCACTAATACACGGAATGTAAACTTGACTACACATGAACTGAATTACAAAACAGAGCAGGGTCTCAAATTTAGAAAACCAACTAGTGCTTGCTTATGGGGAAAGGTGCCTTGGGGTGCTGCATAAAACCAGAGACTGAAATTAGCACAGATAACATTCCATAAGCCAAATATGTAATAGACAATACCTACTCCTTGCTCAACGATATGGACTCAACACCACATATTCAACGCCTAGGAATATACCTGACTAGGAAGAATCTTAAAACCCATGGATATATATGTCTCCTTAAGAGAATCAAGCGTGTGTACAGCGGCCAAAACGCAGCAGTGAAAATCCGATAAATCCCATTATCAAAATAAATTTCGAAAACAAAACACAAAGACAGTGAAATAGAGAGCAATTCTTAAATAATTCACTCAGGGCATGTGATGCAACCGGGATTGACCACATCTACACCGAGAGCTGGTTGAGACATAAGGCTGGACACTTCAGGCTGAGAGCATTGGTGAGTTTCAGTGAGCAAATGCAGACCCTTTGAAGTCATACTGCATGGTACCCATTCCATGGGTCCCAACTCTTCAGGTTCAAGGGATTCTTCCTCCAGATAAAACGTGCATGGGAAACCCACAGTATGGTCCACTGTGTGATTGGGAAACGATTTAAAATGCATCTCAGTTTTCGTATCCTGGTCCTCGGGTTCACCATTCCAGATGCTTTACTAACACTCTCCCAGCTTGGAGAGTTGGTGCCTTTAACCTCCTGTTTGGCACAGCTTGCAATTTCTGTGCAAGATGAACAGGAATAGGGAGAACCAATGAGAGACTAGCTGTAGGTGTCTGCACGGGCAAATGCAACGCTCATTTCCCACCAGGAAGAGGAATTAACCAAAGGCTCAGTGTGCCCTGCTGGAAACAGATTAGGGCCTGAAGCAATCCTGCGGTTTTCTGCCCAGCTCACAAGAAAGCGAGTTGAAGAAAGGAGCTCAGGGTCACTGTAATTCACAAACCTGCAGAGTTATAAATGACAGCTATCCTCAAAAATATATTGAAGTAAGCCTGCGAAGGGGACTTGAAAGCGGGGCAGAATTTCAGGAAAACGATTGCAGGTGGTAGACTGGAATTGCCCTGAAAGCATAGGAAAAGATGCACAACCTCGACAATGATGCACTTGGCACAAAAAGGGCGTATGCGTTTTTTCCTGAATATATTCAGGAAAAAACCATACGCCCTTTTTGGCCAAACAAGCAAGCCTGTAAAGGAAATCTGCACTACAATGAAGTCTCACTGCCCCCCTGGCAAAAGGGCCATCTGAAAAAAGTGTAAAATCCAGAAAGATAGGACAGGATATGGAGAACAGGGAGCCTTGTTATGCTGATTGGCAGGATGTAAATTGCCAACAGCCACCCTGGAGAAGTGTATGGTGTTTCCTGAAACACGTAAGAAATAAAGGAACACAGCCTATGGCAATTGCACTTATGGTCCTATTGCTTAGGGAAATTAAAATCAAAAACAGAGAGCCACCCCAAAGTTTGGGACGGCTGTGTTCCCAAGAAGCTCGTCTACAGTACCAGGTAAATATCCCAGAAAGCAAAAAATGGATAAAGAAGTTGTGGCACGTACGTGCAATGCAATATCACTCAGCAATCAAATCTGTGTCATCAGGCCCGTAGCGGCATAGTGAGTGGATGCAGGTACGGTGATTCTACGTGAACTACGTCACACTGAAAAACAAACATCATAAGTTATCACTAATATACGGAATGCAAACTTGACTACACATGAACTGAATTACAAAACAGAACAGGGTCTCAAATTTAGAAAACCAACTAGTGCTTGCTTATGGAGAAAGGTGCCTTGGGGTGCTGCATAAAACCAGAGACTGAAATTAGCTCAGATAACATTCCATAAGCCAAATATGTAATAGACAAGACCTACTCCTTGCTCAACGAAATGGACTCAACACCACATATTCAACGCCTAGGAATATACCTCACTAGGAAGAATCTTAAAACCCATGGATTTATATGTCTCCGTAAGAGAATCAAGCGTGTGTACAGCGGCATAAACAGAGCAGTGAAAATCCGATAAATCCCATTATCAAAATAAATTTCAAAAACAAAACACAAAGACAGTGAAATAGAGAGCAATTCTTAAATAATTCACTCAGGGCATGTGATGCAACCGGGATTGACCACATCTACACCCAGAGCTGGTTGAGACATAAGGCTGGACACGTCAGGCTGATAGCATTGGTGAGTTTCGGAGAGCAAATGCAGACCCTTTGAAGTCATACAGCATGGTACCCATTCCAAGGGTCCCAACTCTCCAGGTTCAATGCATTCTTCCTCCAGCTAAAACATGCATGGGAAACCCACAGTATCGTCCACCGTGTGATTGGGGAACGATTTAAAATGCATCTCAGTTTTCGTATCCTGGTCCTCGGGTTCACCATTCCAGATGCTTTACTAACACTCTCCACGCTTGGAGAGTCAGTGCCTTTAACCTCCTCTTTGGCACAGCTTGCAATTTCTGTGCAAGATGAACAGGAATAGGGAGAACCAATGAGAGACTAGCTGTAGGTGTCTGCACGGGCAAATGTAACGCTCATTGCCCACCAGGAAGAGGAATTAACCAAAGGCTCAGCATGCCCTTCTGGAAACAGATTAGTGCCTGAAGCAATCCTGCGGTTTTGTGCCCAGCTCACAAGAAAGCGAGTTGAAGAAAGGAGCTCAGGGGCACTGTAATTCACAAACCTGCAGAGTTATAAATGACAGCTATCCTCCAAAAATATATTGAAGTAAGCCTGCGTAGGGGACTTGAAAGCGGGGCAGAATTTCAGGAAAACGATTGCAGGGGGTAGACTGGAATTGCCCTGAAAGCACAGGAAAAGAGGCAGAACGTCGACAGTGATGCACTTGTCCAAAAAGGGCGTATGCGTTTTTTCCTGAATATATTCAGGAAAAAACGCATACGCCCTTTTTGGCCAACCAAGCAAGCCTGTAAAGGAAATCTGCACTACAATGAAGTCTCACTGCCCCCCAGGCAAAAGCGCCATCTGAAAAAAGTGTAAAATCCAGAAAGGTAGGACAGAATATGGAGAACAGGGAGCCTTGTTATGCTGATTGGCAGGATGTAAATTGCCAGCATCCACCCTGGAGAAGTGTATGGTGTTTCCTGAAACACGTAAGAAACAAAGCAACACAGCCTATAGCATTTCCACTTATGGTCCTATAGCTTACGGAAATTAAAATCAAAAACAGACAGCCACCCCAATATTTGGGACGGCTGTGTTCACAAGAAGCTCGTCTACAGTATCAGGTAAATATCCCAGAAAGCAAAAAATGGATAAAGAAGTTGTGGCACGTACGTACAATACAATATCACTCAGCAATGAAATCTGTGTCATCAGGCCCGTAGCGGCATAGTGAGTGGATGCAGGTACGGTGATTCTACGTGAACTACGTCACACAGAAATAGAAACATCATAAGATATCACTGATACACGGAATGTAAACTTGACTACACATGAACTGAATTACAAAACAGAACAGGGTCTCATATTTAGAAAACCAACTAGTGCTTGCTTATGGGGAAAGGTATGTAGGGGTGCAGCACAAATCCAGAGACGGAAATTAGCACAGATAACTTTCCATAAGCCAAATATGTAATAGACAAGACCTACTCCTTGCTCAACGAAATGGACCCAACACCACATATTCAACGCCTAGGAATATACCTGACTAGGAAGAATCTTAAAACCCATGGATATATATGTCTCCGTAAGAGAATCAAGCGTGTGTACAGCGGCCGAAACGCAACAGTGAAAATCCGATAAACCCCATTATAAAAATAAATTTCGAAAACAAAACACAAAGACAGTGAAATAGAGAGCAATTCTTAAATAATTCACTCAGGGCATGTGATGCAACCGGGATTTAACACATCTACACCCAGAGCTGGTTGAGACATAAGGCTGGACACTTCAGGCTGATAGCATTGGTGAGTTTCGGTGAGCAAATGCAGACCCATTGAAGTCATACTGCATGGTACCCATTCCATGGGTCCCAACTCTCCAGGTTCAAGGGATTCTTCCTCCAGCTAAAACATGCATGGGAAACCCAGAGTATCGTCCACCGTGTGACTGGGAAATGATTTAAAATGCATCTCAGTTTTCGTATCCTGGTCCTCGGGTTCACCATTCCAGATGCTTTACTAACACTCTCCCCGCTTGGAGAGTCAGTGCCTTTAACCTCCTGTTTGGCACAGCTTGCAATTTCTGTGCAAGATGAACAGGAATAGGGAGAACCAACGATAGACTAGCTGTAGGTGTCTGCACGGGCAAATGTAACGCTCATTGCCCACCAGGAAGAGGAATTAAACAAAGGCTCAGTGTGCCCTGCTTGAAACAGATTAGGACCTGAAGCAATCCTGCGGTTTTGTGCCCAGCTCACAAGAAAGCGAGTTGAAGAAAGGAGCTCAGGGGCACTGTAATTCACAAACCTGCAGAGTTATAAACGACAGCTATCCTCCAAAAATATATTGAAGTAAGCCTGCGAAGGGGACTTGAAAGCGGGGCAGAATTTCAGGAAAACGATTGCAGGGGGTAGACTGGAATTGCCCTGAAAGCATAGGAAAAGAGGCAGAACGTCGACAATGATGCACTTGGCCAAAAAGGGCGTATGCGTTTTTTCCTTAATATATTCAGGAAAAAACGCATACGCACTTTTTGGACAACCAAGCAAGCCTGTAAAGGAAATCTGTACTACAATGAAGTCTCACTGCCCCCCGGGCAAAAGGGCCATATGAAAAAAGTGTAAAATCCAGAAAGGTAGGACAGGATATGGAGAACAGGGAGCCTTGTTATGCTGATTGGCAGGATGTAAATTGTGAACAGCCACCCTGGAGAAGTGTATGGTGTTTCCTGAAACACGTAAGAAATAAAGCAACACAGCCTATGGCAATTGCACTTATGGTCCTATTGCTTAGGGAAATTAAAATCAAAAACAGAGAGCCAACCCAAAGTTTGGGACGGCTGTGTTCCCAAGAAGCTCGTCTACAGTACCAGGTAAATATCCCAGAAACAAAAAATGGATAAAGAAGTTGTGGCACGTACGTACAATGCAATATCACTCAGCAATGAAATCTGTGTCATCAGGCACGTAGTGGTTAGTGAGTGGATGCATGTACGGTGACTCTACGTGAACTACGTCACACAGAAATAGAAATATCATAAGATATCACTGATACACGGAATGTAAACTTGACTACATATGAACTGAATTACAAAACAGAACAGGGTCTCAAATTTAGATAACCAACTAGTGCTTGCTTATGGGGAAAGGTGCGTTGGGGTGCTGCATAAAACCAGAGACTGAAATTAGCACAGATAACTTTCCATAAACCAAATATATAATAGACAAGACCTACCACTTGCTCAAAGATATAGACCCAACACCACATGTTCAACGTCTAGGAATATACATGACTAAGAAGAATCTTAAAACCCATGGTTATATATGTTTCCGTAAGAGAATCAAGCGTGTGTTCAGCGGCCGAAACGCAGCAGTGAAAATCCGATAAATCCCATTATCAAAATAAATTTCGAAAACAAAACACAAAGACAGTGAAATAGAGAGCAATTCTTAAATAATTCACTCAGGCCATGTGATGCAACCGGGATTGACCACATCTACACCCAGAGCTGGTTGAGACATAAGGCTGGACACTTCAGGCTGATAGCATTGGTGAGTTTCGGTGAACAAATGCAGACCCTTTGAAGTCATACAGCATGGTACCCATTCCATGGGTCCCAACTCTCCAGGTTCAAGGCATTCTTCCTCCAGCTAAAACATGCATGGGAAACCGAGAGTATCGTCCACCGTGTGATTGGGAAACGATTTAAAATGCATCTCAGATTTCGTACCCTGGTCCTCGGGTTCACCATTCCAGATGCTTTACTAACACTCTCCCCGCTTGGAGAGTCAGTGCCTTTAACCTCCTCTTTGGCACAGCTTGCAAATCCTGTGCAAGATGAAAAGGAATAGGGAGAACCAATGAGAGACTAGCTGTAGGTGTCTGCACGGGCAAATGTAACGCTCATTGCGGACCAGGAAGAGGAATTAAACAAAGGCTCAGCGTGCCCTGCCGAAAACAGATGAGGGCCTGAAGCAATCCTGCGGTTTTGTGCCCAGCTCACAAGAAAGCGAGTTGAAGAAAGGAGCTCAGGGGCACTGTAATTCACAAACCTGCAGAGTTATAAATGACAGCTATCCTCCAAAAATATATTGACGTAAGCCTGCGAAGGGGACTTGAAAGCAGGGCAGAATTTCAGGAAAACGATTGCAGGGGTAGACTGGAATTGCCCTGAAAGCATAGGAAAAGAGGCAGAACATTGACAATGATGCACTTGGCCAAAAAGGGCGTATGCGTTTTTTCCTGAATATATTCAGGAAAAAACGCATACGCCCTTTATGGCCAACCAAGCAATCCTGTAAAGGAAATATGCACTACAATGTAGTCTCACTGCCCCCCGGGCAAAAGGGACCTCTGAAAAACGTGTAAAATCCAGAAAGGTAGGACAGGATATGGAGAAAAGGGAGCCTTGTTATGCTGATTGGCAGGATGTAAATTGCCAGCAGCCACCCTGGAGAAGTGTATGGTGTTTCCTGAAACACGTAAGAAACAAAGCAACACAGCCAATGGCACTTCCACTTATGGTCCTATAGCTTACGGAAATTAAAATCAAAAACAGGCAGCCACCCCAATATTTGGGACGGCTGTGTTCACAAGAAGCTCGTCTACAGTATCAGGTAAATATCCCAGAAAGCAAAAAATGGATAAAGAAGTTGTGGCACGTACGTACAATGCAATATCACTCAGCAATGAAATCTGTGTCATCAGGCCCGTAGCGGCATAGTGAGTGGATGCAGGTACGGTGATTCTACATGAACTACGTCACACAGAAAAAGAAACATCATAAGATATCACTAATACACGGAATGTAAACTTGACTACACATGAACTGAATTACAAAACAGAACAGGGTTTCAAATTTAGAAAACCAACTAGTGCTTGCTTATGGGGAAAGGTGCGTTGGGGTGCTGCATAAAACCAGAGACTGAAATTAGCACAGATAACTTTCCATAAGCCAAATATGTAATAGACAAGACCTACTCCTTGCTCAACGAAATGGACCCAACACCATATATTCAACGCCTAGGAATATACCTGACTAGGAAGAATCTTAAAACCCATGGATATATATGTCTCCGTAAGAGAATCAAGCGTGTGTACCGTGGCCAAAACGCAGCAGTGAAAATCTGATAAATCTCATTATCAAAATAAATTTCGAAAACAAAACACAAAGACAGTGAAATAGAGAGCAATTCTTAAATAATTCACTCAGGGCATGTGATGCAACCGGGATTGACCACATCTACACCCAGAGCTGGTTGAGACATAAGGCTGGACACTTCAGGCTGATAGCATTGGTGAGTTTCGGTGAGCAAATGCAGACCCTTTGAAGTCATACTGCATGGTACCCATTCCATGGGTCCCAACTCTCCAGGTTCAAGGCATTCTTCCTCCAGCTAAAACACGCATGGGAAACCCAGAGTATCGTCCACCGTGTGATTGGGAAACGATTTAAAATGCATCTCAGTTTTCGTATCCTGGTCCTCGGGTTCACCATTCCAGATGCTTTACTAACACTCTCCCCACTTGGAGAGTCAGTGCCTTTAACCTCCTGTTTGGCACAGTTTGCAATTTCTGTGCAAGATGAACAGGAATAGGGAGAACCAATGAGAGACTAGCTGTAGGTGTCTGCACGGGCAAATGTAACGCTCATTTCCCACCAGTAAGAGCAATTAACCAAAGGCTCAGCATGCCCTGCTGGAAACAGATTAGGGCCTGAAGCAATCCTGCGGTTTTGTGCCCAGCTCACAAGAAAGCGAGTTGAAGAATGGAGCTCAGGGGCACTGTAATTCACAAACCTGCAGAGTTATAAATGACAGCTATCCTCCAAAAATATATTGAAGTAAGCCTGCGAAGGGGACTTGAAAGCGGGGCAGAATTTCAGGAAAACGATTGCAGGCGGTAGACTGGAATTGCCCTGAAAGCATAGGAAAAGAGGCACAACGTCGAAAATGATGCACTTGGCCAAAAAGGGCGTATGCGTTTTTTCCTGAATATATTCAGGAAAAAACGCATATGCCCTTTTTGGCCAACCAAGCAAGCCTGTAAAGGAAATTTGCACTACAAAGAAATCTCACTGCCCCCCCCGGGAAAAAGGGCCATCTGAAAAAAGTCTAAAATCCAGAAAGGTAGGACAGGATATGGAGAACAGGGAGCCTTGTTATGCTGAATGGCAGGATGTAAATTGTGAACAACCACCCTGGAGAAGTGTATGGTGTTTCCTGAACCACGTAAGAAATAAAGCAACACAGCCTATTGCACTTGAACTTATGGTCCTATAGATTAGGGAAATTAAAATCAAAAACAGACAGCCACCCCAATGTTTGGGACGGCTGTGTTCCCAAGAAGCTCGTCTACAGTACCAGGTAAATATCCCAGAAACAAAAAATGTATAAAGAAGTTGTGGCCCGTACGTGCAATGTAATATCACTCAGCAATGAAATCTGTGTCATCAGGCCCGGAGCGCCATAGTGAGTGGATGCAGGTACGGTGATTCTACGTGAACTACGTCACACAGAAAAAGAAACATCATAAGATATCACTAATACACGGAATGTAAACTTGACTACACATGAACTGAATTACAAAACAGAACAGGGTCTCAAAATTAGAAAACCAACTAGTGCTTGCTTATGGGGAAAGGTGCCTTGGGGTGCTGCATAAAACCAGAGACTGAAATTAGCACAGATAACATTCCATCAGCCAAATATGTAATAGACAAGACCTACTCCTTGCTCAACGAAATGGACCCAACACCACATATTCAACGCCTAGGAATATACCTGACTAGGAAGAATCTTAAAACCCATGGATATATATGTCTCCATAAGAGAATCAAGCGTGTGTACAGCGGCCGAAACGCAGCAGTGAAAATCCGATAAATCCCATTATTAAAATAAATTTCGAAAACAAAACACAAAGACAGTGAAATAGAGAGCAATTCTTAAATAATTCACTCAGGGCATGTGATGCAACTGGGATTGACCACATCTACACCCAGAGCTGGTTGAGACATAAGGCTGGACACTTCAGGCTGATAGCATTGGTGAGTTTCGGTGAGCAAATACAGACCCTTTGAAGTCATACTGCATGGTACCTATTCCATGGGTCCCAACTCTTCAGGTTCAAGGGATTCTTCCTCCAGCTAAAACATGCATGGGAAACCCACAGTATGGTCCACCGTGTGATTGGGAAACGATTTAAAATGCATCTCAGTTTTCGTATCCTGGTCCTCGGGTTCACCATTCCAGATGCTTTACTAACACTCTCCCTACTTGGAGAGTCATTGCCTTTAACCTCCTGTTTGGCACAGCTTGCAATTTCTGTGCAAGATGAACAGGAATAGGGAGAACCAATGAGAGACTAGCTGTAGGTGTCTGCACGGGCAAATGTAATGCTCATTGCCCACCAGGAAGAGGAATTAACCAAAGGCTCAGCGTGCTCTGCCGGAAACAGATTAGGGCCTTAAGCAACCCTGCGGTTTTGTGCCCAGCTCACAAGAAAGCGAGTTGAAGAAAGGAGCTCAGGGGCACTGTAATTCACAAACCTGCAGAGTTATAAATGACAGCTATCCTCCAAAAATATATTGAAGTAAGCCTGCGAAGGGGACTTGAAAGCGGGGCAGAGTTTCAGGAAAACCATTGCAGGGTGTAGACTGGAATTGCCCTGAAAGCATAGGAAAAGAGGCACAATGTCGACAATGATGCACTTGGCCAAAAATGGCGTATGCGTTTTTTCCTGAATATATTAAGGATAAAACACATACGCCCTTTTTTGGCCAACCAAGCAAGCCTGTAAAGGAAATCTGCACTACAATGAAATCTCACTGCCCTCCCAGGCAAAAGGGCCATCTGAAAAAAGTGTAAAATCCAGAAAGGTAGGACAGGATATGGAGAACAGGGAGCCTTGTGATGCTGATTGGCAGGATGTAAATTGCCAACAGCCACCCTGGAGAAGTGTATGGTGTTTCCAGAAACACGTAATAAATAAAGCAACACAGCCTATGGCAATTGCACTTATGGTCCTATTGCTTGGGGAAATTAAAATCAAAAACAGAGAGCCACCCCAAAGTTTGGGACGGCTGTGTTCCCAAGAAGCTCGTCTACAGTACCAGGTAAATATCCGAGAAAGCAAAAAATGGATAAAGAAGTTGTGGCCCGTACGTGCAACGCAATATCACTCAGCAATGAAATCTGTGTCATCAGGCCCGTAGCGGCATAGTGAGTGGATGCAGGTACGGTGATTCTACGTGAACTACGTCACACAGAAAAAGAAACATCATAAGATATCATTAATACACGGAATGTAAACTTGACTACACATGAACTGAATTACAAAACAGAACAGGGTCGGAAATTTAGAAAACCAACTACTGCTTGCTTATGGGGAAAGGTGCCTTGGGGAGCTGCATAAAACCAGAGACTGAAATTAGCACAGATAATATTCCAAAAGCCAAATATGTAATAGACAAGACCTACTCCTTGCTCAACGAAATGGACTCAACACCACATATTCAACGCCTAGGAATATACCTGACTAGGAAGAATCTTAAAACCCATGGATTTATATGTCTCCGTAAGAGAATCAAGCGTGTGTACAGCGGCATAAACGCAGCAGTGAAAATCCGATAAATCCCATTATCAAAATAAATTTCAAAAACAAAACACAAAGACAGTGAAATAGAGAGCAATTCTTAAATAATTCACTCAGGGCATGTGATGCAACCGGGATTTAACACATCTACACCCAGAGCTGGTTGAGACATAAGGCTGGACACTTCAGGCTGATAGCATTGGTGAGTTTCGGTGAGCAAATGCAGACCCTTTGAAGTCATACTGCATGGTACCTATTCCATGGGTCCCAACACTCCAGGTTCAAGGGATTCTTCCTTCACCTAAAACATGCATGGGAAACCCAGAATATGGTCCACCATGTGATTGGGAAAGGATTTAAAATGCATCTCAGTTTTGGTATCCTGGTCCTCGGGTTCACCATTCCAGACGCTTTACCAACACTCTCCCCACATGGAGAGTCAGTGCCTTTAACCTCCTGTTTGGCAGAGCTTGCAATTTCTGTGCAAGATGAACAGGAATAGGGAGAACCAATGAGAGACTAGCTGTAGGTGTCTGCACGGGCAAATGTAACGTTCATTTCCCACCAGGAAGAGAAATTAAACAAAATCTCAGCATGCCCTACCAGAAATAGACTAGGGCCTGAAGCAATCCTGCGATTTTGTGCCCGCTCACAAAAAAGCGAGTTGAAGAAAGGAGCTCAGGGACACTGTAATTCACAAACCTGCAGAGTTATAAATGACAGCTATCCTCCAAAAATATATTGAAGTAAGCCTGCGAAGGGGACTTTAAAGCGGGGCAGAATTTCAGGAAAACGATTGCAGGGGGTAGACTGGAATTGCCCTGAAAGCATAGGAAAAGAGGCACAACGTCGACAATGATGCACTTGGCCAAAAAGGTCGTATGCGTTTTTTCCTGTATTCAGGAAAAAACGCATACGCCCTTTTTGGCCAACCAAGGAAGCCAGTAAATCCTTCTCTACAAGCCTTCACTACAATGAAATCTCACTGCCCCCGGGGCAAAAGGGACATCTGAAAAAAGTGTAAAATCCAGAAAGGTAGGACAGTATATGGAGAACCGGGAGCCTTGTTTTGCTGATTGGCAGGATGTAAATTGCCAGCAGCCAACCTGGAGAAGTGTATGGTGTTTCCTGAAACACGTAGGAAACAAAGCAACACAGCCTATGGCACTTCCACTTATGGTCCTATAGCTTATGGAAATTAAAATCAAAAACAGACAGCCACCCCAATATTTGGGACCGCTGTGTTCACAAGAAGCTCGTCTACAGTATCAGGTAAATATCCCAGAAAGCAAAAAATGGATAAAGAAGTTGTGGCACGTACGTACAATGCAATATCACTCAGCAATGAAATCTGTGTCATCAGGCCCGTAGCGGCATAGTGAGTGGATGCAGGTACGGTGATTCTACGTGAACTACGTCACACAGAAAAAGAAACATCATAAGATATCACTAATACACGGAATGTAAACTTGACTACACATGAACTGAATTACAAAACAGAACAGGGTCTCAAATTTAGAAAACCAACTAATGCTTGCTTATGGGGAAAGGTGTCTGGGGGTGCTGCATAAAACCAGAGTCTGAAATTAGCACAGATAACATTCCATAAGTCAAATATGTAATAGACAAGAGCTACTCCTTGCTGAAAGAAATGGACTCAACACCACATATTCAACACCTAGGAATATACCTGACTAGGAAAAATGTTAAAACCCATGGATTTATATGTCTCCATAAGAGAATCAAGCGTGTGTACAGCAGCATAAACGCAGCAGTGAAAATCCGATAAATCCCATTATCAAAATAAATTTCAAAAACAAAACACAAAGACAGTGAAATTGAGAGCAATTCTTAAACAATTCACTCAGGGCATGTGATGCAACTGGGATTTACCACATCTACACCCAGAGCTGGTTGAGACATAAGGCTGGACACTTCAGGCTGATAGCATTGGTGAGTTTTGGTGAGCAAATACAGACCCCTTGCAGTCATGCTGCATGGTACCCATTCCATGGGTCCCAACTCTCCAGGTTCAAGGGATTCTTCCTTCACCTAAAACATGCATGGGAAACCCAGAATATGGTCCACCATGTGATTGGGATAGGATTTAAAATGCATCTCAGTTTTGGTATCCTGGTCCTCGGGTTCACCATTCCAGACGCTTTACCAACACTCTCCCCACATGGAGAGTCAGTGCCTTTAACCTCCTCTTTGGCACAGCTTGCAATTTCTGTGCAAGATGAACAGGAATAGGGAGAACCAATGAGAGACTAGCTGTAGGTGTCTGCACGGGCAAATGTAACGTTCATTTCCCACCAGGAAGAGAAATTAAACAAAATCTCAGCGTGCCCTACCAGAAATAGATTAGGGCCTGAAGCAATCCTGCGATTTTGTGCCCGCTCACAAAAAAGCGAGTTGAAGAAAGGAGCTCAGGGACACTGTAATTCACAAACCTGCAGAGTTATAAATGACAGCTATCCTCCAAAAATATATTGAAGTAAGCCTGCGAAGGGGACTTGAAAGCGGGGCAGAATTTCAGGAAAACGATTGCAGGGTGTAGACTGGAATTGCCCTGAAAGCATAGGAAAAGAGGCACAACGTCGACAATGATGCACTTGGCCAAAAAGGGCGTATGCGTTTTTTCCTGAATATATTCAGAAAAAAACGCATACGCCCTTTTTGGCCAACCAAGCAAGCATGTAAAGGAAATCTGCACTACAATGAAGTCTCACTGCCCCCCGTTCAAAAGGGCCATCTTGAAAAAGATTAAAATCCAGAAAGGCACGACAGGGCATGGAGAACAGAGAGCCTTGTTATGATGATGGGTGTGATGTTAATTGCCAACAGACACTCTGGAGAAATATATGGTGTTTCCTGAATACCTAAAAAACAAAGCAACAGAGCCAACGCACTTCCACTTATTGTCCTATAGGTTAGGAAAATTAAGATCAAAAACACACATCCACCCCAAAGTTTCGGACGGCTCTGTTTCCAAGCACCTCGTCTACGCTACAAGTTATATATGCCAAAAGGCGAAAAATAGACAAAGATATTGCAGTACGTACGTACAATGGAATATCACCCAGCAAAGAAATCTATGTCATCAGGCCCGTCGCGGCATAATGACTGGATTCAGGTACGATGATAATACGTGAAATAAGTCACACAGAAAGAGAAACATCATAAGATGTCACTAATACAGGGAATGTAAACTTGGCTATACATGAACTGAATTACAAAAGAGGAGAGGGTCTCAAATTAAGAAGACCAAGTTATGCTTGCTTAATGGGAAAGGTGAGGTGGGGTTCTGCATAAAACCAGAGATTGAAATTAGCACAGATACCGTTCTAAAACCCAAATATGTAATAGAGAAGACCTATTCCTTGCTCAACGAAATGGACTCAACACCCCATATTCAACGCCGAGCAATATACCTGACTAGGAAAATTCTTAAAACACATGGATTTATATGTCTCTGTAAGAGAATCAAGCGTGTGTACAGCGGCATAACCTCAGCAGTGAAAATCCGAAAAATCTCATTATCAAAATAAATTTCAAAAACAAACACAATGACAGTGCAGTAGAGAGCAATCCTTAAATAATTCACTCAGGGCTTCTCATGCAACCTGGATTTACCACATCTACACCCAGAGCTGGGTGAGACATAAGGCTGGACACTTCGGGCTGAGAGCATTGGTGACGTTCGGTGCGCAAATGCAGACACTTTGTAGTCATACTGCATAGTACCCATTCCATGGGTCCCAACACTCCAGGTTCAAGGGATACTTCCTTCAGCTAAAACATGAATGAGAAAACCAGAGTATGGTCCACAGTATGACTGGGAAATGTTTTTAAACGCATCTCAGTTTTTATCCCCTGGCACTTGTGTTAACTATTCCAGATGCTTGACTAACACTCTCCCCACTTGGAGAGTCAGTGTCTTTAACCTCCTGTTTGGCAGAGTTCGAAATTTCTGTACAAGATCAACAGTAATAGGGAGAACCAATCAGAGACTAGCCGTAGGTGCCTGCTCGGGCAAATGTAATGCTCATTTCACACCAGGAAGAGGAATTAACCAAAGGCTCAACATGCCATTTCAGAGCCAGAGTAGCACCTGAAGCAATCCTCCAGATTTTCAGCCAGCTGCAAGAAAGCGAGTTGAAGAAAGGAGCTCAGGGGCACTGTAATTCACAAACCTGCAGAGTTATAATTCACAGTTATCGTCCAAAAGTATACTGAAGTAAGTCTGTGAAGAGGACTTGAAAGCGGGGCAGAATTTCAGGAAAAGGATTTCAGGGAGTAGAGCGCAATTTCATTTAAAGCATAGGAAAAGAGGCAGAACGTCGACAATGATGCACTTGGCCAAAAAGGGCGTATGCGTTTTTTCCTGAATATATTCAGGAAAAAACGCATACGCCCTCTTTGGCCAACCAAACAAGCCTGTAAAGGAAATTTGCATTTCAATGAAGTCTCACTGCCCCCCGGTCAAAAGAGCCATCTGGAAAAAGTGTAATATCCAGAAAGGCAGGACAGGCCATTGAGAACAGGGAGCCTTGTTATGCTGATGGTCGGGATGTAAATTGCCAACAGCCACTTTGGAGAAGTGTATGGTGTTTCCTGAAATACGTAAGAAACGAAGCAACACAGCCTATGGCACTTAAACTTATGGTCCTATAGCTTAGGGAAATTAAAATGAAAAACACACAGGCACCCCAAGGTTTGGGACGGCTCTTTCTACAAGAACCTTGTCTATGGTACAAGTTAAATATCCCAGAAAGCGAAAAATGGATAAAGAAGTTGTGGTACGTACGTACAATGGAATATCACTCAGCAATGAAATCTATGTCATCAGGCCGTAGTGGCATACTGAGTGGATTCAGGTACGGTGATTCTACGTGAAATAAGTCACACAGAAAAAGAAACATCATAAGATATCACTAATACACGGGATATAAACTTGACTACACATGAACTGAATTGCAATAGAGAACAGGGTCTCAACTTTAGAAAACCAACTTGTGCTTGCTTATGGGGAAAGGTGAGTTGCGGTGCTGCATAAAGCCAGAGATTTAAATTAGCACAGATATCGTTCCGTAAGCCAAATATGTTATAGACAAGACCTAATCTTTGCTCAAGGAGATGGACTTAGCACCACATATTCAACGCTTAGGAATACACCTGACTGGGAAGAATCTTAAAACCCATGAATTTATATGTCTCCGTAAGAGAATCAAGTGTGTGTACAGCAGCATAAATGCAGCAGTGAAAATCCGATAAAACCCATTATCAAAATAAATTTCAATAACAAAACACAATGACAGTGAAATAGAGAGCAATTCTTAAATAATTCACTCAGGGCTTGTGATGCAACCTGGATTTACCACATCTACAACCAGAGTTGGGTGAGACATAAGGCTGGACACTTCGGGCTGATAGCATTGGTGAGTTTCGGTGAGCAAATGCAGACCATTTGAAGTCATACTGCATGGTACCCATTCCAAGAATCCCAACTCTCCAGGTTCAAGGGATTCTTCCTTCAGGTAAAACATGCATGGGAAACCCAGAGTATGGTCCACCGTGTGATTGGGAAACGTTTTTAAATGCATCTCAGTTTTCGTCCCCTGTTTTTCGTGTTCACCATTCCAGACGCTTTACTAACACTCTCCCCACTTGGAGAGTCAGTTCCTTTAACCTCCTGTTTGGCACAGCTTGCAATTTCTGCGCAAGATGAACAGGAATAGGGAGAACCAATGAGAGACTAGCTGTAGGTGTCTGCACGGGTAAATGTAACGCTCATTTCCCACCAGGAAGAGGAATTAACCAAAGGCTCTGCATGCCCTGCCGTAACCAGATTAGGTCTTGAAGAAATTCTGTGGTTTTGTGCCCAGCTCACAAGATAGTGAGTTGAAGAAAGGAGTTCAAGGTCTCTGTAATTCACAAACCTGCAGAGTTATAAATGACATCTATCGTCCAAAATTGTATTGAAGTAAGCCTGCGAACAGGACTTGAAAGCGGGGCAGAATTTCAGGAAAACAATTTCAGGGGATAGACTGGAATTGCACTTAAAGCATAGGAAAAGAGGCAGAACGTCGACAATGATGTACTTGGCCAAAAAGGACATATGCGTTTTATCCAGAGCCCTCATTAACGAGGGTAGGATGCTCCCAGCATGCTCCAGGGGACAACAGAGTCCCCACATCGCCAAGGCGACATGAGGCAGTCAGGCAGGATTGACCTCACATAAGAGGGCACACCTCACAGAAGTTTAAGGTACCCAGCCAGGATCAGACTCTCACCAGAGGGCCCACATCACCAAGGGGATGGGAACCAGGTAGCAGTGTCCTCACACCCATGAGGCCACAAAATTGAAGTTGAGGTACCCAGAATATGTGGCCTCAAACCAGAGGACCCACATCACCATGGGTCTCGATGTGAGGCAGGCAGGTTTAACCTTAAAACACATGGCCCATTGTATAAAAAAGGTGAGGAATACAGCAGTTGGAGCTTCCCAGCAGACAGCCCAGATCACCATGGCTATGGGATCCAGGCCACAGTGAACTCACAGCAGAGGGCCCTCATCATGAAACTGTGAGCAACCCAGGCATTGGGAACTCAGAGCAGAAGGCCCACATTCCCATGGGGTTGGGAACCTTGCAGGAGTGTACTCGCACCACAGGGCGCACATCAAAAAATTTTGGGAGCCCAGGAGTTAAGGCCTGACGCCAGAGAGCCCTCATTACCGAGGGGAGGAGACTCCCAGCAGTCACCAACACCCAGCTGAGGTACAACGTCCCCAAGGTGACGAGTGCCAGTCAGGCAGGAGTGACCTCACAGCAGAGGGCCTACCTCACAGAAGGGTGAGGAGCCTAGCCAGAATAAGACTCTCACCAGAGTGCCCACATGACCAATGGGATACGATCCAGGCAGGAGTGTCCTCACACCAGTGTGGCAACATCATAGAAAGGTGAGGAACCCAGCACATGTGGCCTAAACCAGAGAACCCACATCTCAAATGGGCTCAGAGTGAGGCAGGCAGGAGTAGCCTCACAACTCAGAGCCCATAGAATAAAAAAGTTGAGGAATCCAGGTGGGAACCTCCCAGAAGGCGGCCCAGAGCACCCAATCTATGTGATCCAGGCCTCAGTAAACTCACAGCAGAGGACCCACAACATGAAACTGTGAGCAACCCAGTCTTTGGGACTTCACAGTAGAAGGCCCAAACCCCATGGGGATGGGAACCTGGCAGGAGTGTCATCGCACCGGTGGGCACACATCAGAAAATGTGGGGAGCCCAGTACTTAGGGCCTGACGCAAGGGGACCCTCATCACCGAGGGGAGGAGGCTCCCAGCATGTTCCTCACAGCAGAGGGCCTTCCTCTCAGAAGTGTGATGAATCCAGCCAGGATCTGACTCTCAGCAGAGGGCCCACATCACCAAGGGGATGGGAACCAGGCAGGAGTGTCCTCACACCCATGGGGCCACATCATCGAAAGTTGAGGTACTCAGAACATGTGGCCTCAAACCAGAGGACCCACATCACCATGGGTCTCGGAGTGAGGCAGGCAGGATTAACCTCACAACACATGACCCATTGTATATAAAAGGTGAGGAATCCAGCAGTTGGAACTTCCCAGGAGGCGGCCCAGAGGACCGAGGCTATCGGATCCAGGCCACAGTGAACTCACAGCAGAGGGCCCTCATCGTGATACTGTAAGCAACCCAGCCATTGTGACCTCAGAGTACAAGGCCCACATCCCCATGGGGAAGGGAACCAAGCAGGAGTGTCATCGCACCAGTAGGCACACATCAAAAAATATGGGGAGCCCAGCAGTTAGAGCCGGACGCCAGAGGACCCTCATCACTGAGGAGAGGAGGCTCCCAGCAGGCTCCAAATGCCACCAGAGGGCCGACGTCACAAAGGCAATGGGAGCAAGCTAGACAGGAGTTACCTCACAGCACAGGGCCCACCTCACAGAAGGGTGAAGAACCCATCCAGGATAAGAATCTCACCAGAGAGCCCACATCACCAAGGGGATCGTAACAACGCAGGAGTACCCTCACACCATTGTGGCCACATTATCAAAAGGTGAGGAACCCAGAACATGTGGCTAAACCAGAGGACCCACAATTCAAAGGGGCTCAGAGTGAGGCAGTCAGGAGAAGCCTCACAACACAAGGCCCATAGAATAAAAAAGCTGAGTAATCCAGCAGTTTGAACCTCCCAACAGGTGGCCCAGAGCACCCAGTCTATGGGATCCAGGCTGCAGTGAACTCACAGCAGAGGGCCCACATCATGAAACTATGAGCAACCCAGATAGTGGGACCTCAGAGCAGAAGGCCCACAACCCCATGGGGATGGGAACCTCGCAGGAGTGTCCTCGCACCACTTAGCATGTATCCGAAAATGTGGGAACCCAGCTGTTAGGGCCTGATGCCACAAGGCCCTCATCACCGAGGGGAGGAGGCTACCAGCAGGCTGCAATTTCCACCAGACGGCCGATGTTGCCAAGGAGGTGTGTGCCAGCCAGGCAGGAATGACCACAGAGCAGACGGCCCACCTCACAGAAGTGTGAGGAACCCAAACAGGATCAGACTCTCACCAGAGGGCACACATCACCAAGGGGATTGAAACCAGGCAGGAGTGTCCTCAAACCAGTGGGGCCACATCAGTGAAAGATGAGGAACACAACACATGTGGCCTCAAACAAGGGGACACACATCACGAAGGGGCTGGGAGTGAGGCATGCAGGAGGAGATTCACAACAGAGGGCCCATAGAATAAAAAAGGTGAGGAATCCAGGAGTTGGAAACTCCAGGCTGGTGGCCCAGAGCACCGACGCTATGGGATACAGAACAGAGTGAATACACAGCAAAGGGCCCACGTCATGAAACTGTGAACAACCCAGCCGTTGGGACCACAGAACAGAAGTCCCACATGCCCATGGGGATGGGAACCTGTGAGGAGTATCCTCGCACCACTGGGCACACATCAGAAAATGTGTGGAGCCCAGCACTTAGGGCCTGACACCAGAGGGCCCTCATCACTGAGGGGAGGAGGCCCCAGCACGCTCCAACTGCCACCAGAGTGCCCATGTCGCCAAGGCGACGTGTGCCAGCCAGGCAGGATTGACCTCACAGCAGAGGGCGCACATCATGAAAGTGTGAGCAACCCAGCCGTTGGGAGCTCAGAATAGAAGGCCCACATCCCCATGGGGATGGGAACCTGGCAGGAGTGTCATCGCACCACTAGGCGCACATCTGAAAATGTGGGGAGCCCAGCAGTTAGGGCCTGACGCCACTGGGTCCTCATCACCGAGGGGAAGAGGCTCCCAGCACGCTCCATCTGCAACCAGTGGACCCATGTGGCCAAGGCAACGTGTGCCAGCCAGGCAGGAGTGACCTCACAGCAGAGGCCCCACCTCCCTGAAGTTTGAGGAGTTCAGCCAAGGTCAGACTCTCAGCAGAGGGCCCACATCACCAAGGGGATGGGAACCAGGCAGGAGTGTCCTCACACCAGTGGGGCCACATCATCGAAAAGTGAGGGACCCAGCACACGTGGCCTCAAACCAGAGGACACACATCACCATGGGGCTCGGAGTGAGGAAGGCAGGAGGAGTCTCACAACACAGGGCCCATAGAATAAAAAAGGTGAGGAATCCCGCAGTTGGAAACTCCAAGCAGGTGGCACAGAGCACCGAGGCTATGGGATCCATGCCGGAGTGAACTCACAGCAGAGGGCCCACATTCTGACACTGTGAGCAACCCAGCCGTTGGGACCTCAGAGCAGAAAGCCCACATCCCCATGGGGATGGGAACCTGGCAGAAGTGTTGTCGCACCACAGGGCGCACCTCAGAAAATTTGTGTATCCCAGGACTTAGGGCCTGACAGCAGAGGGCCCTCATCACTGAGGGGAGGAGGTTCCCAGCAGGCTCCAAATGCCACCAGAGACCTGACGTCACCAAGGCAACGCGAGCTAGCCAGGCAGGATTGACGTCACAGCAGAAGGCCCACCTCACAGAATGGTGAGGAACCCAGCCAGGATCAGACTCTCACTGGAGGGCCCACATCACCAAGGGGATGGGAACCAGGAAGGAGTGTCCTCACACCAGTGGGGCCACATTATCGAAAGGTGAGGGACCCAGCACACGAGGATTCAAACCAAAGGATACACATCACCAAGGGGCTGGGTGTGAGGCAGGAAGGAGGAGCCTCAAAACAGGCGTGCATTGAATAAAAAAGGTGAGGAATCCCAGAGTTGGAACCTCCCATCAGGCACCAGGAGCAGCGAGTCTATGGGGTCCAGGCCAGAGTGAACTCACACCAGAGGGCCTTCAACATGAAACTGTGAGCAACCCAGCAGTTGGGACCTCAGAGCAGAAAGCCCACATCCCCATGGGGATGGGACACTGGCAGGAGTGTACTCGCACTACAGGGCGCACATCAGAAACTTCTGGAAGCCCATGAGTTAGGGCCTGATGCCAGAGGGTCCTCATTACCGAGGGGAGGAGACTCCTAACAGGCACCAACTCCCAACTGAGGGCCCACATCGCCAAGGTGACGTGTGCCAGCCAGGCAGGAGTGACCTCACAGCAGCGGGCCCACCTCCCAGAAGTGTGAGGAATGCAGCCAGGATCAGACTCTCAACAGAGGGCCCACATCACCAAGGGCATGGGAACCAGGCAGGAGTGTCCTCACACCAGTGGGGCCACATCAATAAAGGTGAGGAAACTGGCACATGTGGCCTCAAACCAGAGGACCTACATCAAAAAGGGGCTGGGAGTGAGGCAGGCAGGAGGAGCCTGAAAACAGAGGGCCCAAAGAATAAAAAAGGTGGGAATCCAGCAGTTGGAACCTACCAGCAGGCGGCTCAGAGCACAGAGTCTATGGGATCTAGGCCTGAGTGAACTAACACCAGAGAGCCAACGTCATTAAACTGTGAACAACACAGGCGTTGGGACCTTAGAGCAGAAGGCCCACATGCCCATGTGAATGGGAACCTGGCAGGAGTGCCCTCGCACCACTTAGCACATATCAGAAAATGTGGGAACCCAGCAGTTAGGTCCTGACGCCAGAGTGTCTCATCACAGAGGGGACGAGGCTCCCATCAGGCTCCAACTGCCACCAGAGGGCCGAAGTCACCAAAGCGGTGTGTGCCAGCCAGGCAGGAGTGACCTCAGAGAAGAGGGCCCACCTCACAGAAGTGTGAGGAAACCAACCAGGCTCAGACTCTCACCAGAGGGCCCACATCACCAAGGGGCTGGGAGTGAGGCAGATGTCTGGACGGGCACATTTAACTATAATTTCCCACCAGGAAGAGGAATAAACCAAAGGGTCAGAGTGCCGTGCCAGACCCTGATTATGGCCTGAAGGAAACCTGCGGTTTTGTGGCCAGCTTACAAGGAAGTGAGTTAAGAAAGGAAATCACGGGCACTGTAATTCACACACCTGCAGAGTTATAAATGACAGCTATTGGCAAAAATATATTGAAGTAAGTCTGCGAAGAGGACTTGTAAACGAGGCAGAATTGCAGGAATCATATTTCAGGAGGTAGATCGGATTTGCATTTAAAGCATATGAAATGGGGCAGATCTTTGACAGTGATGCACTTGGACAAAAAGTGCGTATACATTTTTTCCTGATTATATTCAGGAAAAAAACGCATATGCCCTTTTTGGCCAACCAAGCACTCGAGCAATGGAAATCGGCACTAAAATGAAGTCTCATTTCCCATTCGTCAAAAGGGCCATCTGAAAAACGTGTAAAATCCAGAAAGGCAGGACAGGCCATGGAGAACAGGGAGCCTTGTTATGCTGATGGGCGGATTGTAAATTGCCAACAGACACTCTGGAGATGTTTATGGTGTATCCTGAAACATCTAAAAAACAAAGCTACAGAGCCTAGGGCACTTCCATTTATGGCCCTATAGCTTAGGAATATTAAAATCAACAAGACACAGCCAACACAAAATTTAAGGCTGCTGTGTTTACAAGAATCTCGAGTCCAGTACAAATTAAGTATCCCCGAAAGAAATAAATGGATAAAGAATTTGTGCTACTTACGTACATCGGAATATCACTCAGCAACGAAATCAGTCATCAGGCCTGTAGCAGCAAATTGAGTGGATTTAAGTATGATGATTCTAAGAGATATATGTTGCATAGAGAAAGATAATTATCATAAGATATCACTAATAGAGGGCGTGTAAACTTGGCTACACATAAACTGAATTACAAAACCGAACAGTCTCACATTTAGATAAACACTTATGCTTGCTTAAGGGGAAAGTTGAGTTGGGGTGCTGTATAAAACCAGAGATTGAAATTAGCACACATACCGTTCCATAAGCCAAATATGTAATAGACAAGACCTACTCTTTGCTCAACGAAATGGACCCATCCATGGTGTATCATCTCACACCTGTTAGAATGGGCATCATCAGAAAATCTACAAACAACAAATGCTGGAGAGTGTGTGGATATAAGGAACCCTCTTCCACTATTGTTGGTAATGTAAATTGATACAGTCACTGTGGAGAGCATTATGGAGTTTCTTATAAAACTAACGATAGAATTACCATACGATACAGCAATCCCACTACTGGGCATATACCCAGACAAAACCATAAATCAAAAAGAGACATTCACCGCAATGTTCATTGCATCACTATTTACACTATCCAGGAAATGGAAGCAACCTAAATGCCCACAGACAGACGAATGCATAAAGATGTGGTACATATATAAAATGGAATATTACTAAGCCATAAAAAGGAATGAAATTGGGTCATTTGTAGAGACGTTGATGGACCTAGAGACTGTCATACAGAGTGAAGTAAGTCAGAAAGAGAAAAACAAAACAAATCTTGTATATTAATGCATATATGTGGAACGTAAAAAAATTGTACAGATGAACCGTTTTGCAAGGCAGAAATAGAGCAACAGATGTAGACAACAAACGCATGGACACCAAGGGAGGAAAGCTGTTGCGGGGGTGGTGGTGGGAGGAGTTGAGAGATTGGGATTGGCATGTATACATTTATATGTATAAAATAGATAACCAATAAGAACCTGCTCTACAAAAAATAAAATTAAATTAAAAAAAATAAAATTAAAAAAAGTAAAACAGAAAAAATATTCTGCCCTTCACATACATGTATTTATATGAATAAATTATTTCCATGCATATATCTGTAAATACAGAAAAGAGGAATAAAATCTACCTTGAACCAAAAATGATAAAAAGAAAAATGAAAACAGAACCCACCAGTTACACAGAGGAAAATCATATCAGGGCACTTGCTCCAGTTGTAAACAATTCTGAAGTTGGTCAGTGGTGGGGAATCATCTCCCATTCAGCCAGCAGGCCCCACGCAACAAGCGTCCTCATCCAAAGCTAAGGGACCATGCCGAGGCATCTGTGAGTAAACATGGGCCGAGCCCCAGGCCAGCTGCTGCTGCAATGTTCCCAGCCTTCCCAGGTAAAACACCTGAATATGTACAAGGACTTGAAAGCCTAGAGGAAGGGCCATGGAACCACATGAGCGACAGCATGCCAGCCGACTTGGTGCCTGCAGGTCAGCCAGGATGGTCCTGGCCCTGGGTGCTCTTCTGGAAGCTTTCCATTTCCCTGCCTGAGATACCCCTGCTGTCCCGGCCCCCACTGCATTCTTCCTTCCTCACCTCTGCCCAGGGAGAAATTCCAGCAGCAGCTACGGGTGACACATCCTCTTCTTTAGCAGGTGGCATCTTGGCAACTGCTGCAGAAAGTCCAGCAGAGCCCCACTCACACTGGGACACCCACAAAGCCGTGGCCTCTCACTCCCTCCCACCAGCCCAGCCCCGAGACTGCTGACAGGGCAGAGAAAATGGCGTCAGGCACAGCTGCAGGGGCTCTTGCTGCCTGGGGCGGTATTTATATTGATCTGAACCCAGGCACACCTGGGGAGGGCTGGCCGGCACGGTCAGGCTTCCTAGGCCAGCCAATAATCACCCCTCAGGGGCTCACAGTTGCAGAAAATGGAACTTGCTGAATCGGCCAGCTCCAAGGAACAGGTGTGGGCTCCTGAGAGTCAGGATAGACAAGGGGCTGCAGCTCTGGCTTGTTTTCTAATCATATTATCTGGCCCATGAGTGGGAGACAACTTCAAGAAAACCCTCTCCTAATGAGAGGAACCCAGGTGTCAGGGAGAGGATGGGTGGGTGGTGGGTGGAGACAGAGGCCTGGTGCCCCGGGTGCAGTGGAAGTCTCTGGAAGACCAGGTGGAGGGAGGCCGCACAGAGTGATGCCCAGGGTCACAGACCTGTCAGAGCTGCTGTTTGTTAGTTCAAGTCCTGCTCTGAGGTGCTCTGTGTCAGATCTGAGCGACAGGTGAGCTGGGAGTGCTCTGCAATGAGGGCTATGTGCACGGTTCCTGTGTGCCCAGCCCTGCCAAGGTACCTGCAAGGGTAGCTCTGTATCCTGGGAGGGGCCTGACCACGAGAGCCCCATGGGCTGCAGGGGACTTGCCCAGGGAACCCCATGTCCTGGGAGGGACCTGACCACGAGAGCCCCGTGGGCTGCGGTGGTGGTGGGGTACCTGCTCGGGTGAGCTCCATATCCTGCGATTGGCCTGACCTCGATAGCCCCATGGGCTGCTGGAGTCCTGGTAAAAGATGTAAGGACAGTCGGTGAAGCCACCGAGGATATACCTCCAGTAGTTCCTAAATCCTACAGCCTGCTGGTCATTTTACCAACCACCAGGACTTGGTATTCTGTATTAGTGTTCAATGATGCCTTCTTCTGTATTCCATTAGTCCCAGAGTCACAAGACATTTTGGCTTGTGAGTGGCAGGACTCAACATACAACTAAAACAATACTTCCGGGCCATCTTGCACCAAGGGTTCAAAAATTCCCACACCATCTTTGGGGAAAGCTCAGCTAAAGACCTAAAAGTTCTACTTCTGGAAAAGGAAACACTCCTTCAATATGCAGACGACATTCTGATCATCAGCCCTACTAAGGAGGCCTCTGAACTACCAAGCCAATAAAGGATAGAAGTTGTCCAAGAAGAAGCTCAGATAGCACAGACTACAGTGACCTGCCTGGGCTTAATTCTCACAGAAGGTTGGAGAAGCCCATCCCAGGAAAGGGAAGAAACAATTTACAGCCTTACCCCTTTCTAAAACTAGAAGACAGCTTAGGGGTTCCTGGGGAGGCCAGGGTTTGCTGCTTCTGGATCCCTAACTACAGTCTACTAGCTGGGCCTCTATATGAAACACTGAAAGGAAAAGTTGATGATTCTTTTGAATAGAATCCAGAAGTGGCCTTTCAAGAATGGAAAGAGCAGTCAATTCAGACCCTTGCCCTGGAACTCCCTAATTTAGCTAAACCCTTTGACCTTTACATTCCTGGTGAAAGGTGAATCGCCATTGGAGTATTAGTGTAAAAACTGGGACCACTTGAAATGGAACAATGCAAGAATGCCATCCAGGTAGGATAAACTATGGTCACCAAGGGACTTGGCCCACCGCCACATCTGGCCAAGATACTGGCAGTATCTAAAAACCTGGAAATCAGCAGCCCAAAAGGCCACCTCCCTCCTAAGGGTAAAGGACCCCACGTGGTGATCCTAACCCCCAACCATGCCCTGAAGTTGCAGGGTTTGCTCCGTGAGCACACTGACCTCGAGTGTGGAGGCCCTCCAACTCCAACCTCCAGAGAGATAACCGGGAGCAACGGGGCACCATGACAACTCGTGTGATCATCATTTGACCTGGAGTTTCTCTCATAAAACAACAAGAGTGTGTCTCAAAAGAGTAGACTACTGCTTGCAGGACTTACTGCACCCGGAGGGGAGCTAATAGTCTTGGCGGGGGAACCGTATATCACGCTGTCACCATAGAAAAGCCTACAGACACCGTGATGATGGTGGCCAATAAGACCGGCTGGACTCCTGTTTACTTCAAAAGGCTGTTGACTCAGTGGCCATCATGGTCCTTCATCACCACTGACCCTGGACTGTCTGGGAGTTGAGCGGGCAGGGTCCTGACACCTGGTGCTGTTTTTACGTTAATTCAGGGGCCTAATTGAAGAAAGTGCAGACTACTGGTCAGAGCATCTAGGCTGGCAGAAACGGTCAGCCTAAGGTGGCCCAACAAATGTGGGGCGGGGTGAAACTGGACCTCACAGCGTCACTGCACATCTCCTTCCTGGACCCTTAAAGATCATTAGAATCTATAACACTTCCAATACTGGTGCTCAGGCGGACGAGCACGGAGGCAGGAGACCTGGGGACAATCAACGTCACCTGGAGACTGCTGGGAAGAAGTTCTGACCCTCGTCCACAAGTGTGAGGGCTCCTAACTCAGCACTGAGCAGTTACAGAAGAAAGGTCTGCACCCTCAGCACTCCAAGAATGAGGAAGGGGACAAAAGGCAGAAGAGAGGTTTGTCCCAGGCAAAGCCCCTTAAAAATCCCTGGGAGATAAAAATAGAATCTGGGCAATAAAATAAAGTCTAACCATTTTTATCCTTTGTGCTTTGTCTAATTTCACGTGCTCCTAGGGTCCCGCATACAGAGGTTCCACACCCGGCACTTCAGACCAGATTTCCTAGTGCAGAATGGCTGGGTCGACACATCAGCTCCTGGGGCCCAGTGCAGACTCTGCGATATAGAGCCTGAGCTGTAGCCAACAGGGCCCTCGAGAGTTCCACCGCTTCCCTCCCACTGACTCTGACAGGATCTCTACACAGCAGCCCAGCCCACAGCCCACAGGGTAGCACATGCTCTCACCTCTCCATTCTCTGATCAAAATATAAAGTTTCCTTTGCTTCTGAACCAAACTCAGTCTCAATCTGTTGGCTCCAGTGACACTGGGCAGGGGGACACTTGTTGGGGTACACTCTGGAGGATCAGTAACAGAAATTGAGAACATTGTAACTTTAATGAACAGATGTGTGAGCCATACTGTAATTAACAGAGAACAGTGTATAAGATGTTATACACTGTTAGAAATAAGATGTTTCTAACACTTCCATTTGATATTTCCATCACTTTCTTATAAGCAAGTTCAGTGAAAATGTTTGTCTTATGTGTCAGGTCAATATTAGAGAAACGAAGTGATTTCTTTCCAAGCATGTACATCTAATAATCTTGCTTAAAGCTTCAATCTTGTTTTAAATGCTTTTCCATTGAAAATGATACCTCTCTTTCAGCTTCCCCATTTCTGAGAAGTATAAAATCTTATAATTTATTATTACCAAAAGGGAAAGGGTGGGAGGAGGGTTAAATTAACAGTTTGGGATTAACACATACACAATGCTATGTATAAAATCGATCATCAACAAGGAACTACTGTATAGCACAGGGAACTACACTCAATATTTTTCAATAACCTATAAAGGGAAATGATCTGAAAAAGAATAGATATTTTTATTGACATCATCTATCACTTACAGTTAAAATCGAACCTAAGGGAAGACGGTGGTGAGTGTTTCTGACCCTGAAGACTTCAATCATCTAAAGTTTGGACTCTGCCTGCTTCTCAAGGCCCTTAATGAACATATGTGTAGCCATAGCTTAAAAAATCCCCCAGTTTGGGTTGCGGAGAGACACTGATTTTGAAAAAGCCCTGGTGTTCTCCTCACATGAATGGGACCCTTCCTACAGCTAAAACATGCCTGTCACACACAGAGGATGGTATACCGTCTGATCGGGAAGAGTTTGGAAAAGGAATCTCATCTCCTCATCACATGGTGCTAGGGTTCACCCCTCCAGAGTCTTTACTAACAGTCTCCCCACTTGGAGATGTCAGCACTGTCAACATCCTGTTGTGCACAGTTTGGAATTTGTCCAGAGGATGAATCGGAAGGAGGAGGAACAATGAGAGACAAGTCCTAGGTGTTCAGACAGGCACATGTCACTCTAATTTCCAATCAGGAAGACGAATTAACCAAAGGCTAGGGTTGCCCATGGAAACAGAATAGGGCTTGAGGAAATCCCGCTGCTTTGTGGCCAGTTCCCATAAACACAAGTGGAAAAATGGAACTCAGGGGCACAAAATTCACGAAACTGCAGAGCTCAAAATATCTATCACTGAAAAATGTCTTGAGGAAGGTCAGAAAAAAGGACTTGTAAGCAACAGAGAATGACAGGAAAGGGATTGGAAGAGGTAGAAAGGACTCGCCATTAAGCACAAGAAAAGGGGCTGAACATTGCCAACATTGCAGTTGGCCAAAAAGGGTGTATGCATCTTTTTCTGTATAAATTCAAGAAAAGGGCATACACATTTTTAGCCAACCAAAGAGGTGGGCACTGGAAATCAATACTACAAAACACATCACTTTGCATCAGTCAGAAGAGCCGTCCTCATAAAGTGTAAACACCAGAAATGCAGGACAGGGCAAGGAGAAAAGGGAGCACTGTGAGGCTTATAGTGGAAATGTATGTTGCCAACGTTCACTCTGGAGAAGTGTATTGTGTTTACTAAAGCATCTAAAAAATGAGCTACAGAGCACAGGGCACTTGCACTCATGGACGTATATCTTGGGAAAAACAAAAATGGGGAGGACACAGGCACGCCAAAGTTTACCGCCTCTCTGTTTAAAAGATCCTCGACTAGGATATAACATAAATGTCTCTGGAGGGAAAAAATGGATAGAGATGAGGTACTTAGGTAGAGTGGAATATTACTCAGCCCGGAAAATAATGAAATATTGCCATTTGTAACAACTCCAGAGGACTTAAGTATGATCATAAAAAGTCACAAAATACTAAAAGAAAAACACATAAGATATCACTAATACATGGAATATAAACTTGGCTACACATGCACTGAATTACAAAACAGAACAGGGTCTCAAATTAAGGAAACCAACTTATGCTTTCTTATGGAGAAAGGTGAGTTGGGGTGCTGCATAAAACCAGAGATTGAAATTAGCACAGATACCGTTCCAAAAGCCAAATATGTAATAGACAAGACCTACTCCTTGCTCAACGAAGTGGACTCAACACCACATATTCAACACTTAGGAATATACCTGACTGGTAACAACCTTAAAACCCATGGATTTATATGTCTCCATAAGAGAATCAAGCATGTGTACAGCGGCAAAAACGCAGCAGTGAAAATCCGATAAATCCCATTACCAAAATAAATTTTAAACACAAAACAAAATGACAGTGAAATAGACAAGAATTCTTAAATAATTCACTCAGGGCTTGTGATGCAACATGGATTTCCCACATCGACACCCAGAGCTGGTGAGACATAGGGCTGGACACTTCGGGCTGATAGCACTGGTGAGGATTGGTGAGCAAATGCAGACCGTTTGAAGTCATACTGCATGATACCCATTCCATGGGTCCCAACTCTCCAGGTTGAAGCGAATCTTCCGTCAGTTAAAACATACATGGGAAACACAGAGTATGGTCCACCATGTGATTGAGAAAAGTTTTTAAATGCATCTCAGTTTTTGTCCCCTGGTATTCAGGTTCACCATTCCAGACGCTTTATTAACACTCTCCCCAATTGGAGAGTCAGTGCCTTTAACCTCCTCTTTTGCACAGTTTGCGATTTCTGCACAAGATGAACAGGAATAGGGAGAACCAAAGAGAGACTAGCTGTAGGTGTCTGCACAGGCAAATGGAATGCTCATTTCCCACAACGAAGAAGAATTAGCCAAAGGCTCAGCATGCCTGCCGGAACCAGATTAGGGCCTGAAGCAATCCGGTGGTTTTGCGGCCAGCTCACAAGAAAGCTAGCTGAAGAAAGGAGCTCAGGGGCACTGTAAATCACAAACTTACAGAGTTGTAAATGACAGCTATCTTCCAGAAATATATTGAAGTAAGCCTGCAAAGAGGACTTGAAAGCGGGACAGAATTTCAGGAAAGCTATTTCAGGGGATAGACTGGTATTGCACTTAAAGCATAGGAAAAGAGGCAGATCGTCGACAATGATGCACTCGGCCAAAAAGTGCGTATGCGTTTTTTCCTGAATATATTCAGGAAAAAACGTATACGCACTTTTTGGCCAACAAAGCAAGCCTATGAAGGAAATCTGCACTACAATGAAGTCTCACTGCCCCCCGGTCAAAAGGGCCATCTGAAAAAAGTGTAAAATCCAGAAAGGCAGGACAGGCCATGGAGAACAGGGAGCCTTGTTATGCTGATGGACGGGATGTAAATTGCCAACAGCTGCTCTGGAGACGTGTATGGTGTTTCCTGAAACACGTAAGAAACGAAGCAACACAGCCTATGGCACTTACACTTATGGTCCTATAGCTTAGGGAAATTAAAATCAAAAACACACAGCCACCCCAAGGTTTGCGACGGCTCTGTTTACAAGAACCTCGTCTACGGTACAAGTTAAATATCCCAGAAAGCGAAAAATGGATAAAGAAGTTGTGGTATGTACGTAAAATGGAATATCACTAAGCAATGAAATCTATGTCATCAGGCCCGTAGCGGCATAGTGGCTGGATTCGGGTACGGTGATTCTACGTGAAATAAGTCACACAGAAAGAGAAACATCATTAGGTATGACTAATACACGGGATGTAAACTTGACTACACATGAACTGAATTACAATAGAGAACAGGGTCTCAAATTTAGAAATACAACTTGTGCTTGCTTATGGGGAAAGGTGAGTTGGGGTGCCGGATGAAACCAGAGATTTAAATTAGCACAGATAACGTTCCATAAGCCAAATTTCTAATACACAAGACCTACCCCTTGCTTAAAGAAATGGACTCAACACCACATATTCAACGCCTAGGAATATATCTGAATAGGAAGAAACTTAAAACCCATGGATTTATATGTCTCAGTAAGTGAATCAAATGTGTGTACAGACGGATAAACGCAGCAGTGAAAATCCGATAAATCCCAGTATCAAAATAAATTTCGAAAACAAAACACAATGACAGTGAAATAGAGAGCAATTCTTAAATAATTCAATCAGGGCTTGTGATGCAACCGGGATTTACCACATCTACACACAGAGCTGGGTGAAACATAAAGATGGATACTTCGGGATGATAGAATTGATGAGGTACAGTGAGCAAATGCAGACCTTTTGGTCATACTGCATGGTACCCATTCCATGGGTCCCAACTCTCCAGGTACAAGGGATTCTTCCTTCAGCTAAAACATGCATGGGAAACCCAGAGCATGGTCCACCGTGTGATTCAGAAACGTTTCTAAATGCATCTCAGTTTTCGTCCCCTGGTATTCGGGTTCACCATTCCAGACGCTTTACTAACTCTCTCCCCACTTGGAGAGTCAGTGCCTTTAACTTCCTGTTTGGCACAGCTTGCAATTAATGCGCAAGATGAACAGGTATAGGGAGAACCAATAAGAGACTAGCTGTAGGTGTCTGCACTGGTAAATGTAACGCTCATTTCCCACCAGGAAGAGGAATTAACCAAAGGCTCAGCGTGCGCTGCCATAAACACATTAGGCCTTGAAGCAATAATGGGATTTGTTGCCCAGCTCACAAGAAAGCGAGTTGAAGAAAGAGCTCAGGGGCACTGTAATTCACAAACCTGCAGAGTTATAAGTGACAGCTAACGTCCAAAAATATATTGAAGTAAACCTGCGAAGAGGACTTGAAAGCGGGGCAGAATTTCAGGGAAACGATTTCAGGGGGTAGACTGGAATTGCACTTAAAGCATAGGAAAAGAGGCAGAACGTCGACAATGATGCACTTGGCCAAAAAGGTCGTATGCGTTTTTTCCTGAATATATTCAGGAAAAAATGCATACGCCCTTTTTGGCCAACCAAGCAAGCATGTAAAGGAAATCTGCACTACATTGAACTCTCAGTACCCCCCGGTCAAAACGGCCATCTGAAAAAAGTGTAAAATCTAGAAAGGCAGGACAGGCCATGGAGAAGAGGGAGCATTGTTTTGCTGATGGGCGGGATGTAAATTGCCAACAGCCACTCTGGAGAAGTGTATGGTGTTTCCTGAAACACGTAAGAAACGAAGAAACACAGCCTATGGCACTTACACTTATGGTCCTATAGCTTAGGGAAATTAAAATCAAAAACACACAGCCGCCCCAAAGTTTGGGACGGCTCTGTTTACAAGAACCTCGTCTACGGTACAAGTTCAATATCCCAGAAAGCGAAAAATGGATAAAGAACTTGTGGTACGTACGTACAATGGAATATCACTCAGCAATGAAATCTCTGACATCAGGCCCGAAGCAGCATACTGAGTGGCTTCAGGTACGGTGATACTACGTGAAATACGTCACAGAGAAAAAGAAACATCATAAGATATGACTAATACACGAGATGTAAACTTGATTACACATGAACTGAATTACAATAGAGAACAGGGTTTCAAATTTAGAAAAACAACTTTCGCTTGCTTATGGGGAAAGGTGAGTTAGGGTGCCGCATAAAACCAGAGATTGAAATTAGCACAGACTCCGGCCCATATACCAAATATATAATAGAAAAGACATACACTAACCTTTACCCGAAGCCTTAACCTAACCCGTTCCCTAATCCTAACCCATACGCTAACACTAACCCGTACCCTAACACGTACGCTCACACTAAACCGTTGTCGTACGGTAACCAGTCCCCTAAATCGTCCTCATCCCCTAACCCTAACCCTAACCTTAACCCGTACCCTAAAACCTACACTCACCCTAAACCGTTGCTGTACCCTAAACTGTCACCTAAATCTTCCTCGTCCCCTAACCCTAACCCTAAACATAACCCTAAACCTAACCCTTACCCGAAGTCTTATGCTAAACCGTCACCTAATCCTAAACCGTACGCTAACACTAACCCGTACCCTAACACGTACGCTCAACCTACACTGTTGTCGTATCCTAATCTGTATCCTAAACCGTCCCTATCCCCTAAACCTAACCCTAACCCTAACCCTTACTCGAAGCCTTCCACTAACACGTCCCCAATCCTAACACGTATGCTAACACTATCCCGTTCCCTAACACGTACGCTCAACCTAAACCGTTCTCCTAAACTAACCTGTCCGCTAAACCGTCCCCATCCCCTAACACTAACCCTAACCCTAACCCTAACACTAACCCCTACCCAAAGCCTTACACTTACCCGTCCCTTTATCCTAACCCGTAGGCTATCACTAACCCGTACACTAACATGTACGCTCACACTAAACCGTTGTCGTACCCTAACCTGTCCCCTAAACCGTGCCGTCCCCTAACCCTAACCTTAACCATAACCCTAACCCTTACCCGAAGCCTTAAACTAACCCGTCCCCTAATCCTAACCCGTACGCTAACACTAACATGTACCCAAACACGTACGCTCACACTAAACCATTGTCGTACACTAAACTGTCCCCTAAACGGTCCCCCTCCCATAACCCTAACCCTAGCCCTAACCCTAACACTAACCCTAACCCAAACACTTACCTGAAGCCTTAACGTAACCCATCCCATAATCCTAACTCGTACGCTAACACTAACCCATATCCTAACACGTACGCTCACCCTAAACCGTTGTCATACCCTAACCTGTCCCCTAAACTGTCGCCGTCACCTAAACCTAACCCTTATCCTAACCCTTACCCGAAGGCTTAACCTAACCCGTCCCCCAATCCTATCCCGTACGCTAACAGTAACCTGTACCCAAACATGTACGCTCACCCTAAACCGTTGTCGTACCCTAACATGTCCCCTAAACCGTCCCCGTTCCCTAACCCTAACCCTAAATCTTACCCGAAGCCTTACCCTAACCCGTCCCCTAAACCTATCACGTACGCTAACACTAACCCATACCCTAACACGTACGCTCACCCTAAACCGTGGTCGTACCCTAACCTGTCCCCTAAACCGTCCCCGTCCACTAACCCTAACCCTAACCCTATCCCTACCCCTTACCTGAAGCCTTACCCTAACCCGTCCCCTAATACTAACCCGTACGCTAACACTAATCCATACCCTAACTTGTACGTTCACACTAAACTGTTGTCATACGCTAACCTGTACCCTAAACCATCCCCGTCCCCTAACCCTAAACGTAACCCTAACCCTAACCCTTACCCGAAGCCTTACCCTAAGCCGTCCCCTAATCCTAACCCGTACGCTAACACTAACCCGTACCCTAACACGTATGCTCACCCTAAACCGTTTTCGTACCCTAACCTGTCACCTAAACCGTCCCCGTCCCCGTCACCTAACCCTAACCCTAACCCTAACCCTTACCCGAAGCCTTACCCTAACCCGTCCCTTAATCCTAACCCGTACGCTAACACTAACCCATACCCTAACACGTACGCTCAGCCTAAATCGTTGTCGTAACCTAACGTGGCGCCTAAACAGTCCCCATCCCCTAACACTAACCTTAACCCTAACCCTAACCCTAACACTTATCCGAAGCCTTACCCTAACCCGTTCCCTAATCCTAAACCGTACGCTAACACTAACCCGTACCCTAACACGTACGCTCACCCTAAACCATTGTCGTACACTAACCTGTCCCCTAAACCGTCCCCATACCCTAACACTAACCCTAACCCTAACCCTAAAACTTACCCGAAGCCTTACCCTAAACCGTCCCCTAATCCTAACTTGTAAGCTAACACTAACCCATACCCTAACACGTACGCTCACCCTAAACCGTTGTCGTACCCTAACCTGTCCCCTAAACCGTCCACGTCCCCTAACGTTAACGCTAAACCTAACCCTAACACTCACCCTTACCCGAAGCCTTATGCTAAACCGTCCCCTAATCCTAACCCGTACGCTAACACTAACCCGTACCCTAACACGTACGCTCACCCTAAACCGTTGTCGTACCCTGACCTGTCCCTTAAACCATCCCCGTCCCCTAACCCTAACCCGAACCCTAATACTTACCCGAAGTCTTACACTCACCCGACACCTAATCCTAACACGTACGCTAACACTAACCTGTACCCTAACACGTACGCTCACCCTAAACCGTTGTCGTACCCTAACCTGTCCCATAAACCGTCCCCGTCCCCTAACCATAACCGTAACCCTAAACCTTACCCGAAGCCTTACACTAACCCGTAGCCTAATCCTAACCCGTACGCTAACCCTAACCCATACCCTAACAGGTACGCTCACCCTAAATTGTTGTCGTACCCTAACCTGTACCCTAAACTTTACTCGCCCCTTAACCCTAACCCTAACCCTAAATCTTACCCGTAGCCTTACCCTAACCCGTCCTTTAATCTTAATCCGTACGCTAACACTAACCCATACCCTAACACGTACGCGCACCATAAACCATTGTCATACCTTAACCTGTCCCCTAAACCGTTCCCGTCCCATAACCCTAACCCTAAACCTAACCCAAACCCTCACCCGAAGCCTTACCCTAACCCGTCCCCTAATCCTAACTCGTACGCTAACACTAAACTGTACCCTAACACCTACGCTCACCCTAAACTGTTGTTGTACACTAACCTGTCCCCTAAACCGTCACGGTCCCCTAACCCTAACCCTAACCCTAACCCTAACCCTAACCCTAACCCTTACCCGAAGCCTTACCCTACCCCTCCCCTAATCCTAACACGTACGCTAACACTAACCCGTACCCTAACACGTACAATCACCCTAAAACATTGTCGTACCCTAAACTGTCCCCTAAACCGTCCCCAACACCTAACCCTAACACTAACCCTAACCCTAACCCTAACCCTTACCTGAAGCCTTACCCTAACCCGTTCCCTAATCCTAACCCGTATGCTAACACTAACCCGTACCCAAACACATACGCTCACCCTAAACCATAGTCGTACCCTAACCTGTCCCTTAAAACGTCCCCGACCCCTAACCCTAACACTAAACTTAACCGTAAACCTAACCCTTACCCGATGACTTACCATAACACGTCCCCTAATCCTAACCCGTACGCTAACACTAACCCATACCCTAACACGTTCGCTCACCCTAAACCGTTGTCGTACCCTAACCTGTCCCGTAAACCGTCCCCGTCCCCTAACCCTAACACTAACCCTTACCCGAAGTCTTACCCTAACCCGTCCCCTAAACCTAACCCGTACGCTAACACTAACCAGTACCCTAACACGTACGCTCACCCTAAACAGTTGTCGTACCCTAACCTGTCCCCTAAACCGCCCCCATCCCCTAACCCTAACCTAAACCTAAACCTAACCCTATGCCTAACCATTAGCCTTACCCGAAGCCTTACACTAACCCGTGCAATAATCCTAACCCGTACGCTAACACTAACCCGTACCATAACACGTACGCTAACCCTAAACCGTTCTCGTAACCTAACCTGTCCCCTAAACTGTCCCCGTCCCCTAAACCTAACCCTAATCCTAACCCTAACCCTTACCCAAAGCCTTATCCTAACCCGTCCCCTAATCCTAAAACGTATGCTAACATTAACCCGTACCCTAACACGTACGCTCACACTAAACCGTTGTCGTACCCTAACCTGTCTGCTAAACCGTCCCTGTCCCCTAACCCTAACCCTAACCCTAAACCTAACCCTAACCCTTACCCGAAGCCTTACGCTAACCAGACCCCTAATCCTAACCCTTACGCTAACACTATCCCGTACCCTAACACGTACGCTCACCCTAAACCGTTGTCGTACCCGAACCTGTCCCCTAAACCGTCCCCGTCCCCTAACCCTAACCCTAACCTTAACCTTAAACCTAAACCTTATCCGAAGCCTTACCCTAACACATTCACTAATCCTAACCCGTACGCTAACACTAACCCGTACCCTAACACGTACGCTCACCCTAAACCGTTGTCGTACCATAACCTGTGCCCTAAACCATCCCTGTCCCCTAACCCTAACCCTAACCCTAACCCTAACCCTAACACTTACCCGAAGCCTTACCCTAACCCGTCTCCTAATCCTAACCCGTACACTAAAACTAACCCATACCCTAACATGTACGCTCACCCTAAACCTAGTCGTACCCTAACCTATCCACTAAACCGTCCCTGTCCCCTAACCCTAACCCCAAACCTAACCCTAACCGTTACCCGCAGCCTTACCCTAACCCGTGCCCTAAACCTAACCTGTGCACTAACACTAACCAGTACCCAAACACGTACGCTTAACCTAAACACATGTCGTACACTAACCTGTCCCCTAAACTGTCCCCGTCCTCTAACCCTAACCCTAACCCTAACCCTAACCCTAACCCTAGGCCTTACCCTAAGCCTTACGCTAACCCGTCTCCTAATCCTAACCCGTACGCTAACAGTAACACGTACCGTAACACGTACGCTCACCCTAAACCGTTGTCATAACGTAACCTGTCCCCTAAACCGTTCCCGCCCCCTAACCCTAACCCTAACCCTAACCCTAACCCTAACCCTAAACATAACCCTTACCCGAAGCCTTACCCTAACCCGTCCCCTAATCCTAACCTGTATGCTAACACTAACCCATACCTTAACACGTACGCTCACCCTAAACCATTGTCGTACCCTAACCTGTCCAATAAACCGTCCGCATCCCCTAACCCTAACCCTAAACCTAACCCTAACCCTAACCCTAACCCTAACCCTAACCCTTACCTGAAGCCTTACACTAACCCGTCCCCTAATCCTAACCCGTACGCTAACACTAAACCGTATCCTAACACATACACACACCCTAAACCGTTGTTGTACACTAACCTGTCCCCTAAATCGTCCCCGTCTCCTAACCCTAACCCTAACCCTAACCATAACCCTAACCCTTACCCGAAGCCTTACCCTAACACGTTCTCTAATCCTAACCCGTACGCTAATACTAACCTGTACCCTAACACGTACGCTCAACGTAAACCGTTGTCGTACCCTAACCTGTCCCCTAAACCGTCCCCGTCCCCTAACCCTATCCCTAACCCTAACCCTAACCCTGACCCGAAGCCTTACCCTAACCCGTCACCTAATCCTAATCTGTACGCTAACAATAACCCGTACCCTAACACGTACGCTCACCCTAAACCGTAGTCGTACCCTAACCTGTCCCCTAAACTGTCACCGTCCCCTCACCCTATCCCTAACCCTAACCCTAACCCGAACCCGAACACTTACCCGAAGCCTTACCCTAACCCGTCACTTAATCCTAACCCGTACGCTAACACTAACCCGTACCATAACAAGTACACTCATCCTAAACCGTTGTCATACCCTAACCTGTCCCCTAAACCATCCCCGTCCCTTAACCCTAACCCTAACCCTAACCCTAAACCTAACATTTACCTGAAGCCTTACCCTTACCCGTCCCCTAATCGTAACCCATACGATAACACTAACCCGTACCCTAACACGTATGCTCACACTAAACCGTTGTCGTACCCTAACCTGTCCCCTAAACCGTCCCCATCCCCTAACCCTAACCCTAACCCTAAACCTTACCCGAAGCCTTACCCTAACCCGTCGCCTAATCCTAACCCGTACGCTAACACTAACCCGTACCCTAACACGTACGCTCACCCTAAACCGTTGTCGTACACTAACCTGTCCCCTAAACCGTCCCCGTCCCCTAACCCTATCCCTAACCCTAACCCTAACCCTAACCCTTACCCGAAGCCTTACAGTAACCCGTCCCCTTATCCTAACCCATACGATAACACTAACCCGTACCCTAACACGTACGCTCACCCTAAACCGTTGTTGTACTCTAACCTGTCCCCTAAAACGTCCCCGTCCCCTAACCCTAACCCTAACCCTAACCCTAACCCTTACCCGAAGCCTTACTCTAACCCTCCCCTAATCCTAACCCATAAGCTAACACCAAACCGTACCCTAATACATACACACACCCTAAAACGTTGTTGTACACTAACCTGTACCCTAAACCGTCCCCGTCTCCTAACCCTAACCATAACCCTAACCCTAACCCTAACCCTTACCCGAAGCCTTACCCTAACACGTCCTCTAATCCTAACCCGTACGCTAACACTATACCGTACCCTAACACGTACGCTCACCCTAAACCGTTGTCGTACCCTAACCTGTCCCCTAAACCGTCCCCATCCCCGTCCCCTAACCCTAACCCTAACCCTAACCCTTACCCGAAGCCTTACCCTAACCCGTCCCCTAATCCTAACCCGTACGCTAACACGAACCCGTACCCTAACACGTACGCTCACCCTAAACCGTTGTTGTACCCTAACCTGTCCCCTAAACCGTCCCCGTCCCCTAACCCTAAACCTAACCCTTACCCGAAGCCTTACACTAACCCGTCCCCTAATTCTAACCCGTACGCTAACACTAAACCGTACCCTAACACGTACGCTCACCCTAACCGTTGTCGTACCCTAACCTGTCCCCTAAACCGTCCCCGTCCCCTAACCCTAAACCTAACCCTAACCCTTACCCTAACCCTTACCCGAAGCCTTACCGTAACCGTCCCCTAATCCTAACCCGTACGCTAACACTAAAGCGTACCGTAACACATACGCACACCCTAAACCGTTGTCGTACACTAACATGTCCCCTAAACCGTCCCCGTCCCCTAACGTTAACCCTAACACTAACCCTAACCCTAGCCCTTACCCGAAGCCTTACACTAACCCATCACCTAATCCTAACCCGTACGCTAACCCTAACCCGTACCCTAACACGTACGCTCACTCTAAATCATTGTCGTACCCTAACCTGTACCCTAAACCATCCCCGTCCCCTATCCCTAACCCTAACCCTAAACCTAACCCTTACCCGAAGCCTTACACTAACCCATCCCCTAATCCTAACCCGTACGCTAACCCTAACCCGTACCCTAACACGTACGCTCACCCTAAACCGTTGTCGTACCCTAACCTGTCCCCTAAACCGTCAACGTCCCCTAAACCTAACCCTAACCCTAACCCGAACCCTTACCCGAAGCCTTACCCTAACCCGTCCCCTAATCATAACCCGTACGCTAACAGAAACCCGTACCCTAACACGTACGCTCACCCTAAACCTTTGTCGTACCCTAACCTGTCCCCTAAACCGTCACCGTCCCCTAACCCTAACCCTAACCCTAACTCTAACCCGAACCCTTACCCGAAGCCTTACCCTAACCCGTCCCCAATCCTAACCCGTACGCTAACACTAACCCGTACCCTAACACGTACGCTCACCCTAAACCGTTGTCGTACCCTAACCTGTCCCCTAAACCATCCCCGTCCCCTATCGCTAACCCTAACCCTAACTCTTACCCGAAGCCTTACACTAACCCATCCCCTAATCCTAAACACTACGCTAACCCTAATGCTTACCCTAACACGTACGCTCACCCTAAACCGTTGTCGTACACTAACCTGTCCCCTAAACCGACCCAGTCCCCTAACCCTAGCCCTAACCCTAACCCTAAACCTTACCCGAAGCCTTATCCTAACCCGTCCCCTAATAATAACCCGTACGCTAACACTAACACGTACCCTAACACGTACGCTCACCCAAAAACGTTGTCGTACCATAACCTGTCCCCTAAACCGTCCCCGTCCCCTAACCTTAAACCTAACCCTAACCCTAACCCTAACCCTTACCCGAAGCCTTAACCTAACCCGTACGCTAACACTAACCCATACCCTAACACGTACGCTCACCCTAAAACTTTGTCGTACACTAACCTGTCCCCTAAACTGTCCCGGTCACCTAACCCTAACCCTAACCCTAACCCTAACACTAACACTTACCCGAAGCCTTACTCTAACCCGTCCGCTAATCCTAACCCGTACGCTAACACTAACCAGTACCCTAACACGTACGCTCACCCTAAACCGTTGTCGTACCCTAACCTGCCCCTAAACCGTCCCCGTCCCCTAACCCTAACCCTAACCCTAACACTTATCCGAAGCCTTACCCTAACCCGTCCCCTAATCCTAACCCGTATGCTAACTCTAACACGTACCCTAACACGTACGCTCACCCTAAACCGTTTTCCTACCCTAACCTGTCCCCTAAACCGTCCCCGTTCCCGAACCCTAACCCTAACCCTAACCCTAACCTTAACCCTAACCCTTATCCGAAGCCTTACCCTAACCCGTCCCCTAATCCTAAACCGTACGCTAACACTAAACCGTACCCTAACACGTACGCTCACCCTAAACCGTTGTCGTACACTAACCTGTCCCCTAAACCGTCCCCGTCCCCTAACCCTTACCCTAACCCTAACCCTAACCCTTACCCGAAGCCTTACCCTAACCCGTCCCCTATTCCTAACCCATACGATAACACTAACGTGTACCCTAACACGTATGCTCACCCTAAACCGTTGTCGTACCCTAACCTGTCCCCTAAACCGTCCCCGTCCCCTAACCCTAACCCTAACCCTAACCCTAACCCTAACCCTTACCCGAAGCCTTACCCTAACCCGTCCCCTAATCCTAAGCCGTACGCTAACACTAACCCATACCCTAACACGTACGCTCACCCTAAACCGTTGTTGTACACTAACCTGTCCCCTAAACCGTCCCCGTCCCCGTCCCCTAACCCTAACCCTAAACCTAACCCTAACCCTTACCCGAAGCCTTACCGTAACCCGTCCCCTAATCCTAACCCATACGATAACACTAACCCGTACCCTAAAACGTACGCTCACCCTAAACCGTTGTCGTACTCTAACCTGTCCCCTAAAAAGTCCCCGTCCCCTAACCCTAACCCTAACCCTAACCCTTACCCGAAGCCTTACTCTAACCCGTCCCCTAATCCTAACCCGTACGCTAACACTAAACCGTACCCTAACACATACACACACCCTAAAACGTTGTTGTACACTAACCTGTACCCTAAACCGTCCCCGTCACCTAACCCTAACCATAACCCTAACCCTAAACCTAACCCTTACCCGAAGCCTTACCCTAACACGTCCTCTAACCCTAACCCGTATGCCAACACTATACCGTACCCTAACACGTACGCTCAACCTAAACCGTTGTCGTACCCTAACCTGTCCCCTAAACCGTCCCCATCCCCGTCCCCTAACCCTAACCCTAACCCTAACCTTTAACCGAAGCCTTACCCAAACCCGTCCCCTAACCCTAACCCGTACGCTAACACTAAACAGTACCCTAACACGTACGCTAACCCTAAACCGTTGTCGTACCATAACCTGTCCCCTAAACCGTCCCCATCCCCTAACCCTAACCCTAACCCTAACCCTAACCCTAACCCTTACCCGAAGCCTTACACTAACCCGTCCCCTAATCCTAACCCGTACGCTAACACGAACCCGTACCCTAACACATATGCTCACCCTAAACCGTTGTTGTACCCTAACCTGTCCCCTAAACCGTCCCCATCCCCTAACCCTAAACCTAACCCTATCCCTAACCCTAACACTTACCCGAAGCCTTACCGTAACCCGTCCCCTAATCCTAACCCGTACGCTAACACTAAAGTGTACCGTAACACATACGCACACCCTAAACCGTTGTCGTACACTAACCTGTCCCCTAAACCGTCCCCGCCTCCTAACCCTAACCCTAACCCTAACCCTAACCCTAACACTTACCCGAAGCCTTACCCTAACCCGTCCTCTAATCCTAACCCATACGCTAACACTAAACCGTACCCTAACACGTACGCTCACCCTAAACCGTTGTCGTACGCTAACCTGTCCCCTAAACCATCCCCGTCCCCTAACCCTAACCCTAACCCTAACACTTACCCGAAGCCTTACACTAACCCGTACCCTAAACCTAACCCGTACGCTAACACTAACCCGTACACTAACACGTACGCTCACCCTAAACCATTGTCGTACCCTAACCTGTCCCCTGAACCGTCACCATCCCCTAAACCTAACCCTAACCCTAACCCGAACCCTTACCCGAGGCCTTACACTAACACGTAACCAATCCTAACCGGGACGCAAACACTAACCCGTACCCAAACACGGACGCTCACCCTAAACCGTTGTCGTACCCTAAACTGTCCCCTAAACCGTCCCCGTCCCCTAACCCTAACCCTAACCCTAACCCTAACTCTTACCCGAAGCCTTACCGTAACCCATCCCCTAATCCTAACCCGTACGCTAACACTAAACCGTAGCCAAACACGTACGCTCACCCTAAACCGTTGTCGTACCCTAACCTGTCCCCTAAACCGTCCCCGTCCCCTAACCCTAACCCTAACACTAACCCTAACCCTTTCCCCAAGCCTTAACCTAACCCGTCCCCTATTCCTAACCCGTACGCTAACACTAACTCGTACCCAAACACGTAGGCTCACCCTAAACCGTTGTCGTACCCTAACCGGTCCCCTATACCGTCACCGTCCCCTAAACCTAACCCTAAACCTAACCCTAACCCTAACCCGAACCCTTACCCGAAGCCTTACCCTAAACCGTTCCCTAATCCTAACCCGTATGCTAACTCTAACCCGTACCCTAACACTTACGCTCACCCTAAACCGTTGTCGTACCCTAACCTGTCCCCTAAACCGTCCCCGTCCCCTAACCCTAACCCTAACCCTAACCCTAACCCTTACCCGAATCCTTACACTAACCCGTCCCATAATCCTAAACCGTACGCTAACACGAACCCGTACCCTAACACGTATGCTCACCCTAAACCGTTGTTGTACCGTAACCTGCCCCTAAACCGTCCCCGTCCCCTAACCCTAACCCTAACCCTAACCCTAAACCTTACCCGAAGCCTTACACTAACCCGTCCCCTAATCCTAACCCATACGCTAACACTAAACCGTACCCTAACACGTACGCTCACCCTAAACCGTTGTCGTACCCTAACCTGTCCCCTAAACTATCCCCATCCCCTAACCCTAAACCTAACCCTAACCCTAACCCTAAGCCTTACCCGAAGCCTTACCCTAACCCGTCCCCTAATCCTAAGCCATACGCTAACACTAACACATACCCTAACACGTACGCTCACCCTAAACCATTGTCGTACCCTAACCTGTCCCCTGAACCATCACCATCCCCTAAACCTAACCCTAACCCTAACCCGAAACCTTACCCGAGGCCTTACACTAACCCGTACCCAATCCGAACCCGTACGCTAACACTAACCCGTACCCTAACACCTACGCTCACCCTAAACCGTTGTCGTACCCTAACCTGTCCCCTAAACCGTCCCCGTCCCCTAACCCTAACCCTAACGCTAACCCTAACACTTACCCGAAGCCTTACCCTACCCCGTCCCCTAATACTAACCCGTACGCTAACACTAACCCGTACCCTAACACGTATGCTCACCCTAAACCGTTGTCGTACCCTAACCTGTCCCCTAAACCGTCAACGTCCCCTAAACCTAACCCTAACCCTAACCCGAACCCTTACCCGAAGCCTTACCCTAACCCGTCCCCGAATCCTAAACCGTACGCTAACACTAACCCGTACCCTAACACGTACGCTCACCCTAAACCGTTGTCGTACGCTAATCTGTCCCCTAAACCGTCCCCGTCCCCTAACCCTAACCCTAACCCTAACCCTAACCCTAAACCTTACCCGAAGCCTTACCCTAACCCGTCCCCTAATCCGAACGGGTACGCTAACACTAACCCGTACCCTAACACGTACGCTCACCCTAAACCGTTGTCATACACTAACCTGTCCCCTAAACCGTCCCCGTCTCCGTCCCCTAACCCTAACCTTAACCCTAACCCTAACCCTTACCCGAAGCCTTAACCTAACCCGTCCCCTAATCCTAACCCGTAGGCTAACACTAACCCGTACCCTAACACGTATGCTCACCCTAAACCGTTGTCGTACCCTAACCTGTCCCCTAAACCGTCCCCGTCCCCTAACCCTAACCCTAACCCTAACCCTTACGCGAAGCCTTACCCTAACCCGTCCCCTAATCCTAATCCGTACGCTAACACTAAACCGTACCCTAACACTTACGCATAACCTAAACCTTTGTCGTACACTAACCTGTCCCCTAAACCGTCCCCGTCCCGTAACCCTTACCCTAACCCTAACCCTAACCCTAACCCTAACACTTACCCGAAGCCTTACACTAACCCGTCCCGTAACCCTAACCCGTACGCTAACACTAACCGGTACCCTAACACGTACACTCACCCTAAACAGTTGTCGTACCCTAACCTGTCCCCTAAACCGTCCCCGGCCCCTAACCCTAACCCTAACCCTAACCCTAACCCTTACCTGAAGCCTTAACCTAACCCGTCACTGAATCCTAACCCGTACGCTAACACTAACCCGTACCCTAACACGTACGCTCACCCTAAACCGTTGTCGCACACTAAACTGTGCCCTAAACCATCCCCGTCCCCTAACCCTAACCCTAATCCTAACACTAACCCTAAACCTTACCCGAAGCCTTACACTAAACCGTCCCCTAAACCTAACCCATACGCTAACACTAACCTGTACCCTAACACGTACGCTCAACCTAAACCGTTCTCGTACCCGAACCTGTCCCCTAAACCGTCCCCGTCCCCTAACCCTAACGCTAACCCTAACCCTAACACTTATCCGAAGCCATACCCTAACCCGTCCCCTAATCCTAACCCGTATGCTAACTCTCACCCATACCCTAACACGTACGCTCATCCTAAACCGTTGTCGTTCCCTAACCTGTCCCCTAAACCGTCCCCGTCCCCTAACCCTAACCCTAACCCTAACCCTAACCCTTACCCGAAGCCGTACCCTAACCCGTGCCCTAATCCTAACCCGTACGCTAAGACTAACCCATAGCCTAACACGTACGCTCACCCTAAACCGTTGTCGTATCCTAACCTGTCCCCTACACCGTCCCCGTCCCCTAACCCTAACCCTAAACCTAACACTTACCCGAAGCCTTACCCTAACCCATCCCCTAATCCTAACCCGTACGCTAACACTAAACCGTACCCTAACACGTACGCTCACCCTAAACCGTTGTCGTACACTAACCTGTCCCCTAAACCTTCCCCGTCCCCTAACCCTAACCCTAACCCTAACCCTAAGCCTAACCCTTACCCGAAGCCTTACCGTAACCCATCACCTAATCCTAACCCGTACGCTAACACTAACCCGTACCCTAACACGGACGCTCACCCTAAACCGTTGTCGTACCCTAAACTGTCCCCTAAACCGTCCCCGTCCCCTAACCCTAACCCTAACACTAACCCTTACCCTAACCCTTACCCGAAGCCTTACACTAAACCATCCCCTGATCCTAACCCGTACGCTAACCCTAACCCGTACCCTAACACGTACGCTCATCCTAAACCATTGTCATACCCTAACCTGTACCCTAAACCGTCCCCGCCCCTATCCTTAACCCTAACCCTAACCCTAACCCTTACCCGAAGCCTTACCCAAACCCGTCCCCTAATCCTAACCGGTACGCTAACACTAACACGTACCCTAACACGTACGCTCACCCTAAAAGTTTGTCGTACCATAACCTGTCCCCTAAACCGTACCCGTCCCCTAAACCTAACCCTAAACCTAACCCTAACCCTTACGCGAAGCCTTACCCTAACCCGTCCCATAAGCCTAACCCGTACTCTAACACTAACCCATACCCTAACACGTACGCTCACCCTAAACCTTTATCGTACACTAACCTGTCCCCTAAACCGTCCCCGTCCCCTAACCCTAACCCTAACCCTAACCCTAACCCTAACCCTTACCCGAAGCCTTACTCTAACCCGTCTCCTAATCCTAACCCGTACGCTAACCATAACCAGTACCCTAACAGGTACGCTCACCCTAAACAGTTGTCGTACCCTAACCTGTCCCCTAAACCGTCCCCGTCCCCTAACCCTAACCCTAACCCTAACCCTAACACTAACCCTTACCCGAAGCCTCACCCTAACCCATCCCCTAATCCTAACCCGTACGCTAACACTAACCCGTAGCCTAACACGTACGCTCACGCTAAACCGTTGTCGTACCCTAACCTGTCCCCTAAACCGTCCCCGTCCCCTAACCCTAACGCTAACCCTAATCCTTACCTGAAGCCTTACGCTAATTCGTCCCATAATACTAACACGTACGCTAACACTAACTCGTACCCTAACACGTACGCTCACCCTAAACCGTTGTCGTACCCTAACCTGTCCCCTAAACCGTCCCCATCCCCTAACCCTAACCCTAACCCTAACCCTAACCCTAACCCTTACCCAAAGCCTTACACTAACCCATCCCCTAATCCTAACCCGTACGCTAACACTAACCCGTAGCCTAACACGTACGCTCACGCTAAACCGTTGTCGTACCCTAACCTGTCCCCTAAACCGTCACCGTCCCCTAACCCTAACCCTAACCCTAACCCTAACCCTATCACTTACCCGAAGCCTTACTCTAACCCGTCCCCTAATCCTAACACGTACGCTAACACTAACCCGTACCCTAACACGTATGCTCACCCTAAACCGTTGTCGTACCCTAACCTGTCCCCTAAACCGTCAACGTCCCCTAACCCTAACCCTAACCCTAACACTTACCCGAAGCCGTACCCTAACCCGTGCCCTAATCCTAACCCGTACGCTAACACTAACCCATAGCCTAACACGTACGCTCACCCTAAACTTTTGTCGTATCCTAACCTGTCCCCTAAACCGTCCCCGTCCCCTAACCCTAACCCTAAACCTAACCCTTACCCGAAGCCTTACCCTAACCCATACCCTAATCCTAACCCGTACGCTAACACTAAACCGTACCCTAACACGTACGCTCACGCTAAACCGTTGCGTACCCTAACCTGTCCCCTAAACCTTCCCCGTCCCCTAACCCTAACCCTAACCCTAACCCTAAGCCTAACCGTTACCCGAGGCCTTACCGTAACCCATCCCCTATTCCTAACCCGTACGCTAACACTAACCCGTAACCTAACACGGACGCTCACCCTAAACCGTTGTCGTACCCTAACCTGTCCCCTAAACAGTCCCCGTCCCCTAACCCTAACCCTAACTCTAACCCTAACCCTAAGCCTTACCCGAAGCCTTACACTAAGCCATCCCCTAATCCTAACCCGTATGCTAACCCTAACCCGTACCCTAACACGTACGCTCACCCTAAACCATTGTCGTACCCTAACCTGTACCGTAAACCATCCCCGTCCCCTATCCCTAACCCTAACCCTAACCCTAACCCTTACCCGAAGCCTTACACTAACCCATCCCCTAATCCAAACCCGTACGCTAACCCTAACCCTTACCCTAACACGTACGCTCACCCTAAACCGTTGTCGTACCCGAACCTGTCCCCTAAACCGTCCCAGTCCCCTAACCCTAACCCTAACCCTAACCCTTACCCGAAGCCTTACCCTAACCCGTCCCCTAATAATAACCCGTACGCTAACACTAACACGTACCCTAACACGTACGCTCACCCTAAACCGTTGTCGTACCGTAACCTGTCCCCTAAACCGTCCCCGTCCCCTAACCCTAAACCTAACCCTAACCCTAACCCCAACCCTTACCCGAAGCCTTAACCTAACCCGTCCCATAAGCCTAACCAGTACGCTAACACTAACCCATACCCTAACACGTACGCTCACCCTAAACCTTTGTCGTACACTAACCTGTCCCCTAAACCGTCCCCGTCCCCGTCCCCTAACCCTAACCCTAACCCTAACCCTTATCCGAAGACTTACCCTAACCCGTCCCCTAATCCTAACCCATATGCTAACTCTAACCCGTACCCTAACACGTACGCTCACCCTAAACCGTTGTCCTACCCTAACCTGTCCCCTAAACCGTCCCCGTTCCCTAACCCTAACCCTAACCCTAACCCTAACCTTAACCCTAACCCTTATCCGAAGCCTTACCGTAACCCGTCCCCTAATCCTAACCCGTACGCTAACACTAACCCGTATCCTAAAACGTACACTTACCCTAAACCTTTGTCGTACACTAACCTGTCCCCTAAACCGTCCCCATCCCCTAACCCTTACCCTAACCCTAACCCTAAACCTAACACTTACCCGAAGCCTTACACTAACCCGTCCCCTATTCCTAACCCATACGATAACACTAACGCGTACCCTAACACGTACACTCACCCTAAACCATTGTCGTACTCTAACCTGTCCCCTAAACCGTCCCCGTCCCCTAACCCTAACCCTAACACTAACCCTAACCCTAACCCTTACCCGAAGCCTTACCCTAACCTGTCCCCTAATCCTAAGCCGTACGCTAACACTAACTCGTACCCTAACACGTACGCTCACCCTAAACCGTTGTTGTACACTAACCTGTCCCCTAAACCGTCCCCGTCCCCTAACCCTAACCCTAACCCTAACCCTAACCCTTACCCGAAGCCTTATCCTAACCCGTCCCCTAATCCTAACCCGTACGCTAACAGTAACCCGTACCCTAACACGTACGCTCACACTAAAACGTTGTCGTACCCTAACCTGTCCCCTAAACCGTCACCGTCCCCTAACCCTAACCCTAACCCTAACCCTAACCCGAACTCTTACCCGAAGCCTTACACTAACCCGTCCTCTAATCCTTACCCGAACGCTAACACTAATCCATACCCTAACACGTACGCTCACTCACAACCGTTGTCGTGTCCTAACCTCTCCCCTAAACCGTCCCCGTCCCCTAACCCTAACCGTAACCCTAACCCTAACCCTAACCCGAACCCTTACCCGAAGCCTTACCCGAACCCGTCCCCTAATCCTTACCCGAACGCTAACACTAATCCATACCCTAACACGTACGCTCACCCAAAACCGTTGTCGTGTCCTAACCTCTCCCCTAAACCGTCCCCATCCCCTAACCCTAACCCTAACCCAAACCCTTACCCGAAGCATTACACTAACCCGTCCCCTAATCCTAACCCGTACGCTAACACTAACCCATACCCTAACACGTACGCTCACCCTAAACCGTTGTCGTACCCTAACCTGTACCCTAAACCGTCCCCGTCCCCTAACCCTAACCCTAACCCTAACCCTTACCCTAAGCCTTACCCTAACCCGGCCCCTAATCCTAACCCGTACGCTAACACTAACCCGTAGCCTAACACGTAAGCTCACCATAAACCGTTGTCATACCCTAACCTTTCCCCTAAACCGTCCCCGTCCCCTAACCCTAACCCTAACCCTAACCCTAACCGTAACCCTTACCCGAAGCCTTACCCTAACCCGTTCCCTAATCCTAACCCGTACGATAACACTAAACCGTACCCTAAAACGTACGCTCACCCTAAACCGTTGTCGTACCCTAACCTGTCCCCTAAAACGTTCCCGTCCCCTACCCCTAACCCTAACCCAACCTTAACCCGAACCCTTACCCGAAGCCTTACCCTAACCTGTCCCTTAATCCTTACCCGAATGCTAACAATAATCCATACCCTAACACGTACGCTCACCCAAAAGCGTTGTCGTGCCCTAGCCTGTCCCCTAAACTGTCCCCGTCCCCTAAACCTAACCCTAACCCTAAACTTAACCCTTACCCGAAGCATTACACGAACCCGTCCCCTAATCCTAACCCGTATGCTAACACTAACCCATACCCTAACACGTACGCTCACCCTAAACCGTTGTCGTACCCTAACCTGTCCCCTAAACCTTCCCCGTCCCCTAACCCTAACCCTAACCCTAACCCTAACCCTAACCCTTACCCGAAGCCTTACTGTAACCCATCCCCTAATCCTAACCCATACGCTAACACTAAACCGTACCCTAACACGGACGCTCACGCTAAACCGTTGTCGTACCCTAACCTGTCCCCTAAACCGTCCCCGTCCCCTAACCCTAACCCTAACCCTAACCCTAACCCTAACCCTTAACCGAAGCCTTACCCTAACCCGTCCCCTAATCCTAACCAGTACGCTAACACTAACACGTACCCTAACACGTACGCTCACCCTAAAACGTTGTCGTACCATAACCTGTCCCCTAAACCTTCCCCGTCCCCTAACCCTAACCCTAACCCTAAACCTAACCCTTACCCGAAGCCTTACCCTAACCCGTCCCATAAGCCTAACCCGTACGCTAACACTAACCCATACCCTAACATGTACGCTCACCCTAAACCGTTATTGTACACTAACCTGTCCCCTAAACCGTCCCCGTCCCCTAACCCTAACCCTAACCCTAATCCTAACACTTACCCGAAGCCTTACTCTAACCCGTCCCCTAATCCTAACCCGTACGCTAAACATAATCAGTACCCTAACAGGTACGCTCACCCTAAACCGTTGTCGTACCCTAACCTGTCCCCTAAACCGTCCCCGTCCCCTAACCCTAACCCTAACCCTAACCCTTATCCGAAGCCTTACCCTAACCCATCCCCTAATCCTAACCCGTATGCTAACTCTAACCCGTACCCTAATACGTACGCTCACCCTAAACCGTTGTCCTACCCTAACATGTCCACTAAACTGTACCCGTTCCCTAACCCTAACCCTAACCCTAACCCTAACCTTAACCCTAATCCTTATCCGAAGCCTTACCCTAACCCGTCCCCTAATCCTAAACCGTACGCTAACACTAACCCGTACCCTAACACGTACGCTCACCCTAAATCGTTGTCGTACACTAACCTGTCCCCTAAACCATCCCCGTCCCCTAACCCTTACCCTAACCCTAACCCTAACCCTTACCCGAAGCCTTACCCTAACCCGTCCCCTATTCCTAACACATACGATAACACTAAAGCGTACCCTAACTCGTACGCTCACCCTAAACCGTTGTCGTACCCTAACCTGTCCCTTAAACCGTCCCCTTCCCCTAACCCTAACCCGAACCCTAACCCTAACCCTAACCCTTACTCGAAGCCTTACCCTAACCCGTCCCCTAATCCTAAGCCGTACGCTAACACTAACCCGTACCCTAACAAGTACGCTCACCCTAAAACGTTGTTGTACCCTAACCTGTCCCCTAAACCGTACCCGTCCCCGTCCCCTAACCCTAACCCTAACCCTAACCCTAACACTTACCCGAAGACTTACCCTAAACCGTCCCCTAATACTAACACGTACGCTAACACTAACTCATACCCTAACACGTACGCTCACCCTAAACCGTTGTCGTACCCTAACCTGTCCCCTAAACCGTCCCCGTCCCATAACCCTAACCCTAAACCTAACCCTTACCCGAAGCCTTACCCTAACCCGTCCCCTAATCCTAACCCGTACGCTAACACTAACCCGTAGCCTAACACGTACGCTCACCATAAACCGTTGTCGTACACTAACCTGTCCCCTAAACCGTCCCCGTCCCCTAACACTAACACTAACCCTAACCCTAACCCTAACCCTTACCCGAAGCCTTACCCTAACTCGTCCCCTAATCCTAACCCGTACGCTAACACTAAACCGTACCCTAACACGTACGCTCCCCGTAAACCGTTGTCGTACCCTAACCTGTCCCCTAAACCGTCCCCTAACCCTAACCCTAACCCTAACCCTAACCCTAACCCTTACCCGAAGCATTACCCTAACCCGTCCCCTAATCCTAACCCGAATGCTAACTCTAACCCATACCCTAACACGTACGCTCACCCTAAACCATTGTCGTACCCTAACCTGTCCCCTAAACCGTCTCCGTTCCCTAACCCTAACCCTAACCCTAACCCTAACCGTAACCCTTACCCGAATCCTTACTCTAACCCGTCCCCTAATCCTAAACCATACGATAACACTAACCCGTACCCTAACAGGTACGCTCACCCTAAACCTTTGTCGTACCCTAACCTGTCCCCTATACCGTCCCCGTCCCCTAACCCTAACCCTAAACCTAACCCTAACCCTAACCCTTACCCGAAGCCTTACCCTAACCCGTCCCCTAATCCTAACCCGTACGCTAACACTAAACCGTACCCTAACACGTACGCTCACCCTAAACCGTTGTCGTACCCTAACCTGTCCCCTAAACCGTCCCCGTCCCCTAACCCTAACCCTAAACCTAACCCTTACCTGAAGCCTTACACTAACCCATCCCCAAATCCTAACCCGTACGCTAACACTAAACCGTACCCTAACACGTACGCTCACCCTAAACCGTTGTCGTACACTAACCTGTCCCCTAAACCTTCCCCGTCCCCTAACCCTAACCCTAACACTAACCCTAACCCTAACCCTTACCAGAAGCCTTACCGTAACCCGTCCCCTAATCCTAACCCGTAAACTAACACTAAACCGTACACTAACACATACGCACACCCTAAACCGTTGTCGTACACTAACCTGTCCCCTAAACCGTCCCCGTCTCCTAAACCTAACCCTAACCCTAACCCTAAACCTTACCCGAAGCCTTACCCTAACCCGTCCCCTATTCCTAACACATACGATAACACTAAAGCGTACCCTAACTCGTACGCTCACCCTAAACCGTTGTCGTACCCTAACCTGTCCCTTAAACCGTCCCCGTCCCCTAACCCTAACCCGAACCCTAACCCTAACCCTAACCCTTACTCGAAGCCTTACCCTAACCCGTCCCCTAATCCTAAGCCGTACGCTAACACTAACCCGTACCCTAACAAGTACGCTCACCCTAAAACGTTGTTGTACCCTAACCTGTCCCCTAAACCGTACCCGTCCCCGTCCCCTAACCCTAACCCTAACCCTAACCCTAACACTTACCCGAAGCCTTACCCTAAACCGTCCCCTAATACTAACACGTACGCTAACACTAACTCATACCCTAACATGTACGCTCACCCTAAACCGTTGTCGTACCCTAACCTGTCCCCTAAACCGTCCCCGTCCCATAACCCTAACCCTAAACCTAACCCTTACCCGAAGCCTTACCCTAACCCGTCCCCTAATCCTAACCCGTACGCTAACACTAACCCGTAGCCTAACACGTACGCTCACCATAAACCGTTGTCGTACACTAACCTGTCCCCTAAACCGTCCCCGTCCCCTAACACTAACACTAACCCTAACCCTAACCCTAACCCTTACCCGAAGCCTTACCCTAACTCGTCCCCTAATCCTAACCCGTACGCTAACACTAAACCGTACCCTAACACGTACGCTCCCCGTAAACCGTTGTCGTACCCTAACCTGTCCCCTAAACCGTCCCCGTCCCCTAACCCTAACCCTAACCCTAACCCTAACCCTTACCCGAAGCATTACCCTAACCCGTCCCCTAATCCTAACCCGAATGCTAACTCTAACCCATACCCTAACACGTACGCTCACCCTAAACCATTGTCGTACCCTAACCTGTCCCCTAAACCGTCTCCGTTCCCTAACCCTAACCCTAACCCTAACCCTAACTGTAACCCTTACCCGAATCCTTACTCTAACCCGTCCCCTAATCCTAAACCATACGATAACACTAACACGTACCCTAACAGGTACGCTCACCCTAAACCTTTGTCGTACCCTAACCTGTCCCCTAAACCATCCCCGTCCCCTAACCCTAACCCTAAACCTAACCCTAACCCTAACCCTTACCCGAAGCCTTACCCTAACCCGTCCCCTAATCCTAACCCGTACGCTAACACTAAACCGTACCCTAACACGTACGCTCACCCTAAACCGTTGTCGTACCCTAACCTGTCCCCTAAACCGTCCCCGTCCCCTCACCCTAACCCTAAACCTAACCCTTACCTGAAGCCTTACACTAACCCATCCCCAAATCCTAACCCGTACGCTAACACTAAACCGTACCCTAACACGTACGCTCACCCTAAACCGTTGTCGTACACTAACCTGTCCCCTAAACCTTCCCCGTCCCCTAACCCTAACCCTAACACTAACCCTAACCCTAACCCTTACCAGAAGCCTTACCGTAACCCGTCCCCTAATCCTAACCCGTAAACTAACACTAAACCGTACACTAACACATACGCACACCCTAAACCGTTGTCGTACACTAACCTGTCCCCTAAACCGTCCCCGTCTCCTAAACCTAACCCTAACCCTAACCCTAAACCTTACCCGAAGCCTTACCCTAACCCGCCCTCTAATCCTAACCCGTACGCTAACACTAACCCGTACCCTAACACGTACGCTCACCCTAAACCATTGTCGTACCGTAACCTGTACCCTAAACCATCCCCGTCCCCTATCCCTAACCCTAACCCTAACCCTAACCCTTACCCGAAGCCTTACCCTAACCCGTCCCCTAATCCTAACAGGTACTCTAACACTAACACGTACCCTAACACGTACGCTCACCCTAAACCGTTGTCGTACACTAACCACTCCCCTAAACCGTCCCCGTCCCCTAACCCTAACCCTAACCCTAAACCTAACCCTATCCCTTACCCGAAGCCTTACACTAACCCGTCCCCTAATCATAACCCGTACGCTAACCATAACCAGTACCCTAACACGTACGCTCACCATAAACCGTTGTCGTACCCTAACCAGTCCCCAAACCGTCCCCGTCCCCTAACCCTAACCCTAACCCTAACACTAACCCTTACCCGAAGCCTTACACTAACCCGTCCCATAAGCCTAACCCGTACGCTAACACTAACCCATACACTAACACGTACGCTCAAGCTAAACCGTTGTCGTACACTAACCTGTCCCCTAAACCGTCCCCGTCCCCGTCCCCTAACCCTAACCCTATCCCTAACCCTTACCCGAAGCCTTACTCTAACCCGTTCTCTAATCCTAACCCGTACGCTAACCATAACCAGTACCCTAACACCTACGCTCACCCTGAACGGTTGTCGTACTCTAACCTGTCACCTAAACCGTCCCCGTCCACTAACTCTAACCCTAACCCTAACCCTTACCCGAAGCCTTACCCTAACCAGTCCCCTAATCCTGACCCGTACGCTAACACTAACCCGTAGCCTAACACGTATGCTCACCCTAAACCGTTGTCGTACCCTAACCTGTCCCCTAAACCGTCCCCGTCGCCTATCCCTAACCCTAAACCTAACCCTAACGCTAACCCTTACCCGAAGCCTTACCCTAACCCGTCCCCTAATCGTAACCCGTACACTAACAATAACCTGTACCCTAACACGTACGCTCACCCTAAACAGTTGTCGTACCCTAACCTGTCCCCTAAACCGTCGCCATCCCCTAACCCTAACCCTAACCCTAACCCTAACCCTTACCTGAAGCCTTAACCTAACCCGTCCCTTAATCCTAACCTGTACGCTAACACTAACCCGTACCCTAACACGTACGCTCACCACAACCGTTGTCGTACCCTACCCTGTCCCCTAAACCATCCCCATCCCCTAACCCTAACCCTAATCCTAACCCTAACCCTAAAACTTATCCGAAGCCTTACCCTAAACCGTCCCCTAAACCTAACCCGTACGCTAACACTAACCCGTACCCTAACACGTACGCTCACCCTAAACCGTTGTCGTACCCTAACATGTCCCCTAAACCGTCCCCATTCCCTAACCCTAACCCTAACCATAACCCTAACCCTTACCCGAAGCCTTACACTCACCCGTCCCCTAATCCTAACCCGTACGCTAACACTAAACCGTACCCTAACACGTACGCTCACCCTAAACCGTTGTCGTACCCTAACCTGTCCCCTAAACCGTCCCCGTCCCCTAACCCTAACCCTAACCCTAACCCTAACCCTAACCCTTACCCGAAGCCTTACCCTAACCCGTCCCCTAATCCTAACCCGTACGATAACACTAACCCGTACCCTAACACGTGTGCTCACCGTAAACCGTTGTCGTACCCTAACCTGTCCCCTAAACCGTCCCCGTCCCCTAACCCTAACCCTAACCCTAACCCTAACCCTTACCCGAAGCCTTACCCTAAACCGTCCCCTAATCCTAAACCGTACGCTAACACTAACCCGTAGCCTAACACGTATGCTCACCCTAAAACGTTGTCGTACACTAACCTGTCCCCTAAACTGTCCCCGTGCCCTAACCCTAACCCTAAGCCTAACCCTAACCCTAATCCTTACCTGAAGCCTTACACTAATTCGTCCCGTAATCCTAACCCGTACGCTATCACTAACCCGTACCCTAACACGTACGCTCACCCTAAACCGTTGTCGTACCCTAACATGTCCCCTAAACCGTCCCCGTCCCCTAACCTTAACCCTAAACCTAAACCTAACGCTAACCCTTACCCGAAGCCTTACCCTAACCCGTCCCCTAATCCTAAGCCGTACACTAACAATAACCTGTACCCTAACACGTACGCTCACCCTAAACAGTTGTGGTACCCTAACCTCTCCCCTAAACCGTCCCCGTCCCCTAACACTAACCCTTACCCTAACGCTAACCCTAACCCTTACCCGAAGCCTTACCCTAACCCGTCCCGTAATCCTAAACCGTACGCTAACACTAACCCGTACCCTAACACGTACACTCACCCTAAACAGTTGTCGTACACTAACCTGTACCCTAAACCGTCACCGTTCCCTAACCCTAACCCTAACCCTAACCCTAACCCTTACCTGAAGCCTTAACGTAACCCGTCCCTTAATCCTAACCCGTAAGCTAACACTAACCCGTACCCTAACACATACGCTCACCACAACCGTTGTCGTACCCTAACCTGTCCTCTAAACCATCCCCGTCCCCTAACCCTAACCCTAATCCTAACGCTAACCCTAAACCTTATCCGAAGCCTTACCCTAAACCGTCCCCTAAACCTAACCCGTACGCTAACACTAACCCGTACCCTAACACGTACGCTCACCCTATACCGTTGTCGTACCCGAACCTGTCCCCTACACCGTCCCCGTCCCCTAACCCTAACTCTAAACCTATCCCTAACCCTTACCCGAAGCCTTACCCTAACCCGTACCCCAAATCCTAACCCGTACACTAATACTAACACGTACCCTAACACGTACGCTCACCCTAAACCTTTGTCGTACCCTAACCTGTCCCCTAAACCGTCACCGTCCTCTAACCCTAACCCTAAACCTAACCCTAATCCGAACCCTTACCCGAAGCCTTACACTAACCCGTCCCATAATCCTAACCCGTACGCTAACACTAAACCGTACCCTAACACATATGCACACCCTAAACCGTTGTCGTACACTAACCTGTCCCCTAAACAGTCCCCGTCTCCTAACTCTATCCCTAACCCTAACCCTAACCCAAAACCTAACCGAAGCCTTACCCTAACCCGTCCTCTAATCCTAACCCGTACGCTAACACTAACCCGTAGCCTAACACGTACGCTAACCCTAAACCGTTGTCGTACCCTAACCTGTCCCCTAAACCGTCCCCGTCCCCTAACCCTAACCCTAACCCTTACCCGAAGCCTTACCCTAACCCGTCCCCTAAACCTTACCCGAACGCTAACACTAACCAGTAGCCTAACACGTACGCTAACCCTAAACCGTTGTCGTACCCTAACCTGTCCCCTAAACCGTCCCCGTCCCCTAACCCTAACCCTAACCCTAACCCTAACACTAATCCTTACATGAAGCCTTACCCTAACCCGTCCCGTAATCCTAACCCTTACGCTAACACTAAACCGTACACTAACACGTACGCTCACCCGAAACCGTTTTCGTACCCTAACCTGTCCCCTAAACCGTACCCGTGCCCGTCCCCTAACCCTAACCCTAACGCTAAAGCTAACCCTTACCCGAAGCCTTACCCTAAACCGTCCCCTAATCCTAACACGTATGCTAACAATAACCCATGACCTAACACGTACGCACACCCTAAACCGTTGTCGTACACTAACCTGTCCCCTAAACCGTCCCCGTCCCCTAACTCTAACCCTAACCCTAACCCTAACCCTTACCCGAAGCCTTACCCTAACCCGTCCCCTAATCCTAACCCGTACGCTAACACTAAACCGTACCCTAACACGTACGCTCACCCTAAACCGTTGTCATACACTAACCTGTCCCCAAAACCGTCCCCGTCCCCTAACACTAACCCTAACCCTAACCCTAACCCTTACCCGAAGCCTTACAGTAACCCGTCCCCTAATCTTAACCCGTACGCTAACACTAAACCGTACCCTAACACATACGCACACCCTAAACCGTTGTCGTACACTAACCTGTCCCCTAAACAGTGCCCGTCTCCTAAATCTAACCCTAACCCTAACCCTAACCCTAACCCTAACCGAAGCCTTACCCTAACCCGTCCTCTAATCCTAACCCGTACGCTAACACTAACCCGTACCCTAACACGTACGCTCACCCTAAACCGTTGTCGTACCCTAACCTGTCCCCTAAACCGTCCCCGTCCCCTAACCCTAACCCTAACCCTAACCCTAACCCTTACCCGAAGCCTTACCCTAACCCGTCCCCTAATCCTAACCCGTTCGCTAACACTAACCCGTAGCCTAACACGTATGCTCACCCTAAACAGTTGTCGTACACTAACCTCTCCCCTAAACCGTCCCCGTGCCCTAACCCTAACCCTAACCATAACCCTAACCCTAATCCTTACCTGAAGCCTTACGCTAATTCGTCCCGTAATCCTAACCCGTACGCTAACACTAACCCGTACCCTAACACGTACGCTCACCCTAAACCGTTGTCGTACCCTAACATGTCCCCTAAACCGTCCCCGTCCCCTAACCCTAACCCTAAACCTAAACCTAATGCTAACCCTTACCCAAAGCCTTACCCTAACCCGTTCCCTAATCCTAAGCTGTACACTAACACTAACATGTACCCTAACACGTACGCTCACCCTAAACCGTTGTCGTACCCTAACCTGTCCTCTAAACCGTCCCCGTCCCCTAACCCTAATCCTAACCCTAACCCTAACCCTTACCCGAAGCCTTACCCTAACCCGTCCCCTAATCCTTACCCGAACGCTAACACTAACCCGTAGCCTAACACGTACGCTAACCCTAAACCGTTGTCGTACCCTAACCTGTCCCCTAAACCGTCCCCGTCCCCTAACCCTACCCCTAACCCTAACCCTAACACTAATCCTTACATGAAGCCTTACCCTAACCCGTCCCGTAATCCTAACCCATACGTTAACACTAACCCGTACACTAACACGTACGCTCACCCAAAACCGTTTTCGTACCCTAACCTGTCCCCTAAACCGTACCCGTGCCCGTCCCCTAACCCTAACGCTAACGCTAAAGCTAACCCTTACCCGAAGCCTTACCCTAAACCGTCCCCTAATCCTAACATATATGCTAACAATAACCCAAATCCTAACACGTACGCACACCCTAAACCGTTGTCGTACCCTAACCTGTCCCCTAAACCGTCCCCGTCCCCTAACCCTAACCCTAACCCTAACCCTAACCCTTACCCGAAGCCTTACCCTAACCCGTCCCCTAATCCTAACCCGTACGCTAACACTAAACCGTACCCTAACACGTACGCTCACCCTAAACCGTTGTCGTACACTAACCTGTCCCCTAAACAGTCCCCGTCTCCTAACTCTAACCCTAACCCTAACCCTAACCCTAACCCTAACCGAAGCCTTACCCTAACCCGTCCTCTAATCCTTACCCGTACGCTAACACTAACCCGTACCCTAACACGTACGCTCACCCTAAACCATTGTCGTACCCTAACCTGTCCCCTAAACCGTCCCCGTCCCCTAACCCTAACCCTAACCCTAAACCTAACCCTTACCCGAAGCCTTACCCTAACCCGTCCCCTAATCCTTACCCGAACGCTAACACTAACCCGTAGCCTAACACGTACGCTAACCCTAAACCTTTGTCGTACCCTAACCTGTCCCCTAAACCGTCCCCGTCCCCTAACTCTAACCCTAACACTAACCCTAGCACTAATCCTTACCTGAGGCCTTACCCTAACCCGTCCCGTAATCCTAACCCGTACGCTAACACTAACCCATACACTAACACGTACGCTCACCCTAAACCGTTTTCGTACCCTAACCTGTCCCCTAAACCGTCCCCGTGCCCGTCCCCTAACCCTAACCCTAAGGCTAACGCTAACCCTTAACCGAAGCCTTACCCTAAACCTTCCCCTAATCCTAACACATACGCTAACAATAACCCGTACCCTAACATGTACGAACACCCTAAACCGTTGTCGTACCCTAACCTGTCCCCTAAACCGTCCCCGTCCCCTAACCCTAACCCTAACCCTAACCCTAACCCTAACCCTTACCCGAAGCCTTACCCTAACCCGTCACGTAATCCTAACCCGTGCGCTAACACTAACCGGTACCCTAACATGTACACTCACCCTAAACCGTTGTCGTACCCGAACCTGTCCCCTAAACCGTCCCCGTCCCCTAACCCTAACGCTAAACCTACCCTAACCCTTACCCTAAGCCTTACACTAACCCGTTCCCTAATCCTAACCCGTACGCTAACACTAATCAGTACCCTAGCACGTACGCTCACCCTAAACCGTTGTCGTACCCTAACCTGTCCCCTAAACCGTCACCGGCCCCTAAGCCTAACCCTAACCCTAACCCTAACCCGAACCCTTACCCGAAGCCTTACCCTAACCCGTCCCCTAATCCTAAACCGTACGCTAACACTAAACCGTACCCTAACACATACACACTCCCTAAACCGTTGTCGTACACTAACCTGTCCCCTAAATCGTCCCCGTCTCCTAACCCTGACCCTAACCCTAACCCTAACCCTTACCCGAAGCCTTACTCTAACCCGTCCTCTAATCCTAACCCGTACGCTAACACTAAACCGTACCCTAACACGTACGCTCACCCTAAACCGTTGTCGTACCCTAACCTGTCCCCTAAACCATCCCTGTCCCCCAACCCTAACCCTAATCCTAACCATAACCCTAACCCTTATCCGAAGCCTTACCCTAAACCGTCCCCTAAACCTAACCCGTACGCTAACACTAACCCGTACCCTAACACGTACGCTCACCCTAAACCATTGTCGTACCCGAACCTGTCCCCTAAACCGTCCCCGTCCCCTAACCCTAACCCTAACCCTAACCCTAACCCTTACCCGAAGCCTTACACTAAGCCGTCCCCTATTCCTAACCCGTACGATAACACTAACGAGTACCCTAACACGTACGCTCAATCTAAACCGTTGTCGTACCCTAACCTGTCACCTAAACCGTCACCGTCCCCTAACCCTAACCCTAACCCTAACCCAAAACCTTACCCGAAGCCTTACCCTAACCCGTCCCCTAATCCTAACCCGTACGCTAACACTAACCCATACCCTAACACGTACGCTCACCCTAAACATTTGTCGTACCCTAACCTGTCCCCTAAACCGTCCCCGTCCCCTAACCCTAACACTAACCCTAAACCTAACCCTTACCCAAAGCCTTACCCTAACCTGACACCTATCCTAAATCGTACGCTAACACGAACCCGTACCATAACACTTACGCTCACCATAAACCGTTGTCGTACACTAACGTCTCCCTTAAACCGTCCCCATGCCCTAACCCTAACCCTAAACATAAACCTACCCCTAACCCTTGCCCGAAGCCTTACCCTAAGCCGTCCCCTAATCCTAACCCGTACGCTAACAGTAACCCGTACCCTAACACGTACGCTCACTCTAAACTGTTGTCGTACCCTAACCTGTTCCCTAAACCGTCCCTGTCCCCTAACCCTAACCCTAACCCTAACCCTAACCCGAAGCATTACCCTAACCCGTCCCCTAATCCTAACCCGTACGCTAACAGTAACCAGTACACTAACACGTACGCTCACCCTAAACCGTTGTCGTACCCTAACCTGTCTCCTAAACCGTCCCCGTCCCCTAACCCTAACCCTAACCCTAACCCTAACCGTAACCCTTACCCGAAGCCTTACTCTAAACCGTCCCCTAATCCTAACCCGTACGCTAACCATAACCAGTACCCTAACACATACGCTCACCCTAAACCGTTGTCATGCCCTAACCTGTCCCCTAAACCGTCCACTTGCCCTAACCCTAAGCCTAACCCTAAACCTTACCCGAAGCCTTACCCTAACCCGTACCCTAATCCTAACCCGTACGCTAACACTAACCCGTAGCCTAACACGTACGCTCACCCTAAACCGTTGTCGTACCCTAACATGTCCCCTAAACAGTCCTCATCCCCTAACCCTAACCCTAAACCTAACCCTAACACTAACCCTTACCCGAAGCCTTACCCTAACCCGTCACCTAATCCTAACCCGTACGCTAACAATAACCCGTACCCTAACACGTACGCTCACCCTAAACAGTTGTCGTACCCTAACCTGTCACCTAAAACGTCCCCGTCCCCTAACACTAACCCTAAACCTAACCCTAACCCTAACCCTTACCCGCAGCGTTACCCTAACCTGTCCCGTAATCCTAAACCGCACGCTAACACTAACCCGTACCCTAACATGTACACTCACCCTAAACATTTGTCGTACCCTAACATGTCCCCTAAACCGTCGTCGTCCCCTAACCCTAACCCTAACCCTAACCCTAACCCTAACCCTTACCTGAAGCCTTAATTTAACCCGTCCCTTAATCCTAAACCGTACGCTAACACTAACCCGTACCCTAACACGTACGCTCACCCTAAACCGTTGTCGTACCCTACGCTGTCCCCTAAACCATCCCCGTCCCCTAACCCTAACCCTAATCCTAACCCTAACAGTTATCCGAAGCCTTACCCTAAACCGTCCCCTAAACCTAACCCGTACGCTAACACTAACCCGTACCCTAACACGTATGCTCACCCTAAACCGTTGTCGTACCCGAACCTGTCCCCTAAACCGTCCCCGTCCCCTAACCCTAACCCTAACCCTAACCCTTACCCGAAGCCTTAACCTAACCCGTCCCCTATTCCTAACCCGTACGCTAACAGTAACCCGTACCCTAACACGTACTCTCACTCTAAACCGTTGCCGTACCCTAACCTGTTCCCTAAACTGTCCCTGTCCCCTAACCCTAACCCTAACCCTAACCCTATCCCTAACCCTAACACTTACCTGAAGCCTTACCCTAACCCATCCCCTAATCCTAAACGGTACGCTAACACTAACCCATACCGTAACACATACGCTCACCCTAAACCGTTGTCGTACCCTAACCTGTCCCCTAAACCGTCCACGTCCTCTAACCCTAACCCTAACCCTAACCCTAAACCTTACCCGAAGCCTTACCGTAACCCGTCCCCTAATCCTTACCCGAACGCTAACACTAATCCATACCCTAACACGTACGCTCACCCAAAACCGTTGTCGTACACTAACCTGTCCCCTAAACCGTCCCCATCCCCTAACCCTAACCCTAAACCTAACCCTTACCCGAAGCCTTACGCTCACCCGTCTCCTAATCCTAACCCGTACGCTAACACTAACCCGTACCGTAACACGTACGCTCACCCTAAACCGTTGTCGTACCCGAACCTGTCCCCTAAACCGTCCCCGTCCCCTAATCCTAACCCTAACCCTAACACTAAACCTTACCTGAAGCCTTACCCTAACCCGTCCCCTAATCCTAACCCGTACGCTAACACTAACCAGTACCCTAACACGTACGCTCACCCTAAACCATTATCGTACCGTAACCTGTCCCCTAAACCGTCACCATCCCCTAACCTTAACCCTAACCCTAAAACTTACCCGAAGCCTTACCCTAACCCGTCCCCTAATCTTAACCCGTACGCTAACACTAACCAGTACCCTAACACGTATGCTCACCCTAAACATTTGTCGTACCCTAACCTGTCCCCTAAACCGTCCACGTCCACTAAGCCTAACCCTAACCCTAAACCTAAACCTTACCTGAAGCCTTACCCTAACCCGTCCCCTAATCCTAACCCGTATGCTAACTCTAACCCGTACCCTAACACGTACGCTCACCCTAAACTGTTGTCGTACCCTAACCTGTCCCCTAAACCGTCCCCATTCCCTAACCCTAACCCTAACCCTAACCATAATCCTAACCCTTACCTGAAGCCTTACCCTAACCCGTCCCCTAATCCTAACCCATACGCTAACACGAACACGTTCCCTAACACGTACGCTCACCCTAAACCTTTGTCGTACCCTAACCTGTCACCTAAACCGTCCCCGTCCCCTAACCCTAACACTAACCCTAACCCTAACCCTTACCCGAAGCATTACCCTAACCCGTCCCCTAATCCTAACCCGTACGCTAACATTAACCCGTACCCTAACACGTACGCTCAACCTAAACCGTTGTCGTATCCGAACCTCTCCCCTAAACCGTCCCCATCCCCTAAATATGACCCTAACCCTAAACCTAACCCTAACCCTTACCCGAAGCCTTACCCTAACCCGTCCCATAATCCTAACCCGTACGCTAAAAGTAATCCGTACCCTAACACGTATGCTCAACCTAAACCGTTGTCGTACCCTAACCTGTTCCCTAAACCGTCCCTGTCCCCTAACCCTAACCCTAACCCTAACCCTAACTCTAACCCTTACCCGAAGCCTTACCCTAACCCATCCCCTAATTCTAACCCGTACGCTAACACTAACCCATACCCTAACACGTACGCTCACCCTAAACCATTGTCGTACCCTAACCTGTCCCCTAAATCGTCCCCGTCCTCTAACCCTAACCCTAATCCTAACGCTAAACCTTACCCGAAGCCTTACCCTAAACTGTCCCCTAATCCTAAACCGCACGCTAACTCTAACCCGTACCCTAACACGTACGCTCACCCTAAACCATTGTCGTACCCTACCCTGTCCCCTAAAACGTCCCCATCCCCTAACCCTAACCCTAACCCTAACCCTAACCCTTACCCAAAGCCTTACCCTAACCCGTCCCCTAATCCTAAACCATAAGAATACACTAACCCGTACCCTAACACGTACGCTCACCCTAAACCGTTGTCGTACCCTAACCTGTCCCCTAAACCGTCCCTGTCCCCTAACCCTAACCCTAACCATAACCCTAAACCTTACCCGAAGCCTTACCCTAACCCATCCCCTAATCCTAACCCGTACGCTAAAACTAACCCGTACCGTAACACGTACGCTCACCCTAAATCGTTGTCGTACACGAACCTGACCCCTAAACCGTCCCCGTCCCCTAACCCTAGCCCTAACCCTAACCCTAACCTTTACCGAATCCTTACCCTAACTCGTTCCCTAATCCTAACCCGTACGCTAACACTAACCCGTACCCTAACACGTACGCTCACCCTAAACTGTTGTCGTACCCTAACCTGTCCCCTAAACCGTCCCGTCCCCTAACCCTAACCCTAACCCTAACCCTTACCCGAAGCCTTATGCTAACCCGTCCCCTAATCCTAACACGTACGCTAACACTAACCCGTACCCTAACACGTACGCTCACCCTAAACCGTTGTCATACCATAACCTGTCCCCTAAACCGTCCCCATCCCCTAACCCTAACCCTAACCCTAACCCTAAACCTTACCCGAAGCCTTACACTAACCCGTCCCCTAATCCTAACCCGTACGCTAACTCTACCCCATACCCTAACACGTAGGCTCACCCTAAACCGTTGTCGTACCCTAACCTGTCCCGTAAAATGTCCCCGTCCCTTAACCCTAACCCTAACCCTAAACCTAACCCTAACACTTACCCAAAGCCTTACCCAACCCGTCCCCTAATCCTAAACTGTACGCTAACTCTAACCCGTACCCTAACACGTACGCTCACCCTAAAACGGTGTCGTACCATAACCAGTCCCCTAAACCGTCACCGTCCCCTAACCCTAACCCTAACCCTAAACCTAACACTAACCCTTACCCGAAGCCTTACACTAACCCGTCCCCTAATCCTAACACGTACGCTAACACTAACCTGTACTCTAACACGTACGCTCACCCTAAACCGTTGTCGTACCCGAACCTTTTCCCTAAACCGTCCCTGTCCCCTAACCCTAACCCTAACCCTAAACCTAAACCTTACCCGAAGCCTTACCCTAACCCGTCCCCTAATCCTAACCCGTACACTAACAATAACCCATACCCTAACACGTACGCTCACACTAAACCGTTGTCGTACCCTAACCTGTCCCCTAAACCGTCCCCATTCCCTAACCCTAACCCTAACCCTAACCATAACCCTAACCCTTACCCGAAGCCTAACACTAACCCGTCCCCTAATCCTAACCCATACTTTAACACTAACCCGTACCCTAAAACGTACGCTCCCCCTAAACCGTTGTCATAACCTAACCTGTCCCCTAAAACGTACCGGTCCCCTAACCCTAACCCTAACCCTAACCTTAACCCTATCCCTTACCCGAAGCCTTACCCTAACCCGTCCCCTAATCCTAACCCTTACGATAACACTAACCCATACCCTAACACGTACGCTCACCCTAAACCGTTGTCGTACCGGAACCTGTCCGCTAAACCGTCCCCGTCCCCTAACCCTAACCCTAACCCTAACCCTAACCCTTACCCGAAGCCTTACCCTAACATGTCCCCTAATCCTAACCCGTAAGCTAACACTAACCCATACCCTAACACGTACGGTCACCCTAAACCGTTGTCATACCGTAACCTGTCCCCTAAACCGGCACCGTCCTCTAAACCTAACCCTAACCCTAACCCTAACCCGAACCCTTACCCGAAGCATTACCCTATCCCGTCCCCTAATCCTAACCCGTACGCTAACACTAACCAGGTCCCTAACACGTACGCTCACCCTAAACCGTTGTCGTACCCTAACCTGTCCCCTAAACTGTCCCCGTCCCCTAACCCTAACACTAACCCTAACCCTAACCCTTACCCGAAGCCTTACCCTAACCCGTCCCCTAATCCTAACCCGTATGCTAACTCTAAACTGTACCCTAACAGGTACGCTCACCCTAAACCGTTGTCGGTCCCTAACCTGTCCCCTAAACGGTCCCCGTTCCCTAACCCTAACCCTAACCCTAACCATAACCCTAACCCTTACCCGAAGCCTTACCCTAACACGTCCCCTAATCCTAACCCGTACGCTAACACTAACCCGTACTCTAACACGTACGCTCACCCTAAGCCGTTGTCGTACACTAACCTGTCCCCTAAAGCGTCCCCGTCCCCTAACCCTAACCCTAACCCTAACACTAACCCTAAAACTTACCCGAAGCCTTACCCTAACCCGTCCCCTAATCCTAATCCATACGATAATACTAACCCGTACCGTAACACGTACGCTCACCCTAAACCGTTGTCGTACACGAACCTGACCCCTAAACCGTCCCCGTCCCCGTCCCCGTCCCCGTCCCCTAACCCTAACCCTAAACCTTACCCGAAGCCTTACCCTAACCCGTCCCCTAATCCTAACCCGTACGCTAACACTAACCCATACCCTAACACGTACGCTCACCCTAAACCATTGTCGTACCCTAACCTGTCCCCTAAACCGTCCCCGTCCCCTAACCCTAACCCTAAACCTAAACATTACCCGAAGCCTTACCCTAACCCGTCCCCTAATCCTAACCCATACGCAAACTGAAAACCATACCCTAACACGTACGCTCACCCTAAACCGTTGTCGTATCCTAAACTGTCCCCTAAAACGTCCCCATCCCCTAACCCTAACCCTAACCCTAAACCTAACCCTAACCCTTACCCGAAGCCTTACCCTAACCCGTCCCCTAATCCTAACCCGTACGCTAACACTAAACAGTACCCTAACACATACGCACACCCTAAAACGTTGTCGTACACTAACCTGTCCCCTAAACCATCCCCGTCTCCTAACCCTAACCCTAACCCTAACCCTAACCCAAACCCTTACCCCAAGCCTTACCATAACCCGTGTTCTAATCCTAACCCGATAGCTAACACTAACCCGTACCCTAACATGCACGCTCACCCTAAAACTTTGTCGTACCCAAGCCTGTCCCCTAAACTGTACCCGTCCCCTAACCCTAACCCTAACACTAACCCTATCCCTTACCCGAAGCCTTACCCTAACCCGTCCCCTAATCCTGACCCGTACGCTAACACTAACCCGTACCCTAACACGTACGCTCACCCTAAACCATTGTCGTACCCTAACCTGTCCCCTAAACCGTCACCGTCCCCTAACCCTAACCCTAACCCTAACTCTAACACTAACCCGAAACCTTACCCGAAGCCTTACCCTAAACCGTCCCCTAATCGAACCCGTACACTAACACTAACCCGTACCCTAACACGTACGCTCACCCTAAACCTTTGTCATACCCTAACCTGTCCCCTAAACCGTCCCCGTCCCCTAACCCTAACACTAACCCTAACCCTTACCCGAAGCCTTCCACTAACCCGTCCCCTAATCCTAACCCGTACGCTAACACTAACCCGTACCCTAACACGTACACTCACCCTAAACCGTTGTTGTACCCTAACCTGTCCCCTGAACCGTCCCCGTGCCCTAACCCTAACCCTAACCATAACCTTTACCCGAAGCCTTATCCTAACCCGTCCCCTAATCCTAACCCATACGCTAACACTAACCCGTACCCTAACACGTATGCTCACCCTAAACTGTTGTCGTACCCTAACCTGTCTCCTAAACCGTCCCCGTCCCCTAACCCTAACCCTAACCCTAACCCTAAACCTTACCCGAAGCCTTACCCTAACCCGTCCCCTAATCCTAACCCGTACGCTAACACTAAACCGTACCCTAACACATACGCACACCCTAAACCCTTGTCGTACACTAACCTGTCCCCTAAACCGTCCCCGTCCCCTAACCCTAACCCTAACCCTAACCCTAACCCTTACCCGAAGCCTTACACTAACCCGTCCCCTAATCCTAACCCGTACGCTAACTCTAACCCGTACCCGAACACGTACGCTCACCCTAAACCGTTGTCGTACCCTAACCTGTCCCCTAAAACGTCCCCGTACCCTAACCCTAACCCTAACCCTAAACCTAACCCTAACCCTTACCCAAAGCCTTACCCTAACCCGTCCCCTAAACCTAACCTCTACGCTAACTCTAACCCGTACCCTAACACGTACGCTCACCCTAAAACGGTGTCGTACACTAACCAGTCCCCTAAACCGTCCCCGTCCCCTAACCCTAACCCTAATCCTAAACCTAACACTAACCCTTACCCGAAGCCTTACACTAACCCGTCCCCTAATCCTAACACGTATGCTAACACGAACCCGTGCTCTAACACGTACGCTCACCCTAAACCGTTGTCGTACCCTAACCTGTCACCTAAACCGTCCCTGTCCCCTCACCCTAACCCTAACCCTAACACTAACCCTTACCCGAAGCCTTACCCTAACCCGTCCCCTAATCCTAACCCGTACGCTAACACTAACCCGTACCCTAACACGTACGCTCACACTAAACCTTTGTGGTACACTAACCTGTCCCCTAAACCGTCCCCATCCCCTAACCCTAACCCTAAACCTAACACTAACCCTTACCCGAAGCCTTATCCTAAACCGTCCCCTAATCCTAACCCGTACGCTAACACTAACCCGTACCCTAACACGTACGCTCACTCTAAACCTTTGTCGTACCCTAACCTGTACCCTAAACCGTCCCCGTCCCGTAACCCTAACCCTAACCCTAACCCTAACCCTAAACCTTACCCGAAGCCTTACCCTAACCCGTCCCCTAATCCTAACCCGAACGCTAACACTAACCCGTACCCTAACACGTACGCTCACCCTAAACTGTTGTCGTACCCTAACCTGTCCCCTAAACCGTCCCTGTCCCCGTCCCCTAACCCTAACCCTAACGCTTACCCGAAGCCTTATCCTAAACCGTCCCCTAATCCTAACCCGTACCCTAACACGTACGCTCACCCTAAACCGTTGTCGTACCCTAACCTGTACCCTAAACCGTCCCCGTACCGTAACCCTAACCCTAACCCTAACACTAACCCTAACACTTACCCGAAGCCTTACCCTAACCCGTCCCCTTATCCTAAACCGTACGCTAACAGTAACCCGTATCCTAACACGAACGCTCACCCTAAACCGTTGTCGTACCCGAACCTGTCCCCTAAACCGTCCCCGTCACCTAACCCTAACCCTAACCCTAACCCTAACCCTTACCCGAAGCCTTACCCTAACCCGTCCCCTAATCCTAAACCGTAGGCTAACACTAACCCGTACCCTAACACGTAAGGTCACCCTAAACCGTTGTCGTACCGTAACCTGTCCCCTAAACCGTCACCGTACCGTAACCCTAACCCTAAGCCTAACCCTAACCCGAACCCTTACCCGAAGCCTTACCCTATCCCGTCCCCTAATCCTAACCCGTACGCTAACACTAACCCGTTCCCTAACACGTTCGCTCACCCTAAACCTTTGTCGTTCCCTAACCTGTCCCCTAAACCGTTCCCGTCCCCTAACCCTAACACTAACCCTAACCCTAAACCTTACCCGAAGCCTTACACTAACCCGTCCCCTAATCCTAACCCGTATGCTAAATCTAACCCGCACCCTAACAGGTACGCTCACCCTAAACCGTTTTCGTACACTAACCTGTCTCCTAAACCGTCCCCGTCCCCTAACCCTAACCCTAACCCGAACCCTTACCCGAAGCCTTACCCTAACCCGTCACCTAATCCTAACCCGTACGCTAACACTAACCCGTACCGTAACACGTACGCTCACCCTAAAACGTTGTCGTACACGAACCTGACCCCTAAACATTCCCCGTCCCCGTCCCCTAACCCTAACCCTAACCCTAAACATTACCCGAAGCCTTACCCTAACCCGTCCCCTAATCCTAACCCGTAGGCTAACACTAACCCGTACCCTAACATGTATGCTCACCCTAAACCGTTGTCGTACCCTAACCTGTCCCCTAAACCGTCCCCGTCCCCTCACCCTAACCCTAACCCTAACCTTAACCCTTACCCGAAGCCTTACACTAACACGTCCGCTAATCCTTACACGTACGCTAACACTAACCCGTACCCTAACACGTACGCTCATCCTAAACAGTTGTCGTAACCTAACCTGTCCCCTAAACCGTCCCCGTCCCCTAACCCTAACCCTAACCCTAACTCTTACCCGAAGCCTTACACTAACCCGTCCCCTAATCCTAACCCATACGCAAATTCTAACCCGTACCCTCACACTTACGCTCACCCTAAACCGTTGTCGTACCCTAACCTGTCCCCTAAAACGTCCCCGTCCCCTAACCCTAACCCTAACCCTAAACCTATCCCTTACCCGAAGCCTTACACTAACCCGTCCCCTAATCCTGACCCGTACGCTAACACTAACCCGTACCCTAACACGTACGCTCACCCTAAACCTTTGTCGTACCCTAACCTGTCCCCTAAACCGTCACCGTCCCCTAACCCTAACCCTAACCCTAACACTAACACTAACCCGAACACTTTCCCGAAGCCTTACCCTAACCCGTCCCCTAATTCTAAACCTTACACTAACAGTAACCCGTGCCCGAACACGTACGCTCACACTAAACCATTGTTGTAGCCTAACCTGTCCCCTAAACCGTCCCTGTCCCCTAACCCTAAACCTAACCTTAACCCTAACACTTACCCGAAGCCTTAACCTAACCCATCCCCTAATCCTAACCCGTACGCTAACACTAAACCATACCCTAACACGTACGCTCAACCTAAACCGTTGTCGTACCCTAAGCTGTCCCCTAAACCGTCCCCGTCCCCGTCCCCTAACCCTAACCCTAATCCTAAACCTTACCCGAAGGCTTACAATAACCCGTCCCTTAATCCTTACCCGAACGCTAACACTAATCCATAACCTAACACGTACGCTCACCCAAAACCGTTATCGTACCCTAACCTGTCCCCTAAACCGTCCCCGTCCCCTAACCCTAACCCTAACCCTAACCCTAACCCTAACCCTTACCCGAAGCCTTACCCTAACCCGTCCCCTAATCCTAACACGTACGCTAACACTAATCCGTACCCTAACACGTACGCTCACCCTAAAACATTGTCGTACCCTAACCTGTCCCCTAAACCGTCCCCGTCCCCTAACACTAACCCTAACCCTAACCCTAAACCTTACCCGAAGCCTTACCCTAACCCGTCCCCGAATCCTAACCCGTACGCTAACACTAACCCATGCCCTAACATGCACGCTCATCCTAAACCGTTGTCGTACACTAACCTGTCCCCTAAACCATCCCCGTCCCCGTCCCCGTCCCCTAACCCTAACCGTAACCCTAAGACTTACCCGAAGCCTTACACTAACCTGTCCCCTAATCCTAACCCGTAGGCTATCACTAACCCGTACCCTAACACGTACGCTCACCCTAAACAGTTGTCGTACCCTAACCTGTCCCCTAAACCGTCCCCGTCCCCTAACCCTAACGCTAACCCTAACCCTAACCCTAACCCTTACCCGAAGCCTTACCCAAACCCGTCCCCTAATCCTAACCCGTACGCTAACACTAATCCTTACCCTAACACGTATGCTCACCCTAAAACGTTGTCGTACCCTAATCTGTCCCCTAAACCATCCCCGTCCCCGTCCCCGTCCCCTAACCCTAACCCTAACCCTTACCCGAAGCCTTACCCTAACTCGTCCCCTAATCCTAACCCGTACGCTAACACTAACCCATACCCTAACACGTACTCACACCCTAAACCGTTGTCGTACCCTAACCTGTCCCCTAAACCGTCCCCGTCCCCTAACCCTAACCCGAACCCTAACCCTTACCCGAAGCCTTAAGCTAACCCGTCCCCTAATCCTAACCCGTACGCTAACACTAACCCGTGTTCTTACACGTACGCTCACCCTAAACCGTTGTCGTACCCTAACCTGTCCCCTAAACCGTCACCGTCCACTAACCCTAACCCTAACCCTAACCCTAACCCTAACCCGAACGCTTACCCGAAGTCTTACCCTAAACTGTCCCCTAATCCTAAACCGTACGCTAACACTAACCCATACCCTAACACGTACGCTCACCATAAACCGTTGTCGTATCCTAACCTGTCCCCTAAACCATCCCCGTACCCTAACCCTAACACTAACCCTAACCCTAACCCTAACCCTAACCCTTACCCGAAGCCTTACCCTAACCTGTCCCCGAATCCTAACACGTAGGCTAACACTAACCCATACACTAACACGCATGCTCACACTAAATCGTTGTCCTACCCTAACCTGTCCCCTAAACCGTCCCCGTCCCCTAACCCTAACCCTAACCCTAATCCTAACCCTAACACTTACCCCGAAGCCTCACCCTAACTCGTCCCCTAATCCTAACCCGTACACTAACACTAACCCGTACCCTAACACGTACGCTCACCCTAAACCGTTTTCGTACCCTAACCTGTCCCCTAAACCGTCCCCGTCCCCTAACCCTAACCCTTACCCTAACCCTAACCCTAACCATAACCCGAAGCCTTACCCTAACCCGTCCCCTAATCCTAACCCATAGGCTAACACTAACCCATACCCTAACACGTACGCTCACACTAAACCGTTGTCGTACCCTAACCTGTCCAATAAACCGTCCCTGTCCCCTAACCCTAAACCTAACCCTAACCCTAACCTTAACTCTAAACCTTACCGGAAGCCTTGCCCTCACCCTTCCCCAATCCTAACCCGTACGCTAACACTAACCCAGACCCTAACCCGTACGCTCACCCTAAACCGTTGTCATACCCTAACCTGTCCCCTAAACTGTCCCTGTCCCCTAACACTAACCCTAACCCTAACCCTAACCCTAACCCTTACACGAAGCATTACCCTAACCCGTCACCTAATCCTAACCCGTAGGCTAACACTAACCCGTACCCTAACACGTACGCTCACCCTAAACCGTTGACGTACCCTAAACTGTCCCCTAAATCGTCCCCGTCCCCGTCCCCTAACCCTTACCCTAAAATTAACCCTAACCCTTACCCGAAGCCTTACCCTAACCCGTCCCCTAATCCTAACCCGTACGCTAACCCTAACCCTAACCCTAACCCTTACCCGAAGCCTTACCCTCACCCGTTCCCTAATCCTAACCCGTACGCTAACACTAACCCATACCCTAACACGTACTCTCACCCTAAACAGTTGTCGTACACTAACCTGTCCCCTAAACCATCCCCGTCCCCGTCCCCTAACCCTAATCCTAACCCTAACACATACCCGAAGCCTTACCCTTACCCGTCCCCTAATCCTAACCCGTACGCTAACACTAAACCGTACCCTAACACGTACGCTCACCCTAAACCGTATTCGTACCATAACCTGTCCCCTAAACCGTCCCCGTTCCCTAACCCTAACCCTAACCCTAACCCTAACCCTTACCCGAAGCCTTACACTAACCCGTCCCCTAATTCTAACTCGTACGCTAACACTAACCCGTACCCTAGCACGTACGTTCACCCTAAACCGTTGTGGTACCCTAACCTGTCCCCTAAACCGTCCCAGTCCCCTAACACTAACCCTAACTCTAACCCTAACCTTAACCTTACCCGAAGCCTTACCCTAACCGATCCCCTAATCCTAACCCGTACGCTAACACTAAACCGTACCCTAACACGTACGCTCACCCTAAACCGTTGTCGTACCCTAACCTGTCCCCTAAACCGTCCCCGTCCCCGTCCCCTAACCCTAACCCTAACCCTAGCCCTTACCGTAAACGTTACACTAAACCGTCGACTAATCCTAAACCGTACGCTAACACTAACCCGTACCCTAACACATACGATCACCCTAAACCGTTGTCGTACCTTAACCTGTACGCTAAACCGTCTCCGTCCCCTAACCCTAACCCTAACCCTAACCATAACCCTAACACTTACCCGAACCCTTACACTAAACCGTCACCTAATCGTAAACCGTACGCAAACACAAACCCGTACCCTAACACGTACGCTCACCCTAAACCGTTGTCGTACACTAACATGTCCCCTAAACCGTCCCCGTCCCCTAACCCTAACCCTAACCCTAACCCTTACCCGAAGCCTTACCCTTACCCGTCCCCTAATCCTAACCCGTACGCTAACACTAACCCATACCCTAACACGTACGCTCACCCTAAACCGTTGTCGTACCCTAACCTGTCCCCTAAACCGTCCGAGTCCCCTAACCCTAACCCTAAACCTAACCCAAACCCTTACCCGAAACCTTACCCTCACACTTCCCCAATCCTAACCCGTACGCTAACACTAACCCGTACCCTAACACGTACACTCACCCTAAACTGTTGTCGTACACTAACCTGTCCCCTAAACCGTCGCCGTCCCCTAACCATAACCCTAACCCTAACCCTAACCCTAACCCTTACCCGAAGCCTTACCCTAACCCGTCCCTTAATCCTAACCCGGACTCTAACACTAAACCGTACCCTAACACGTACGCTCACCCTAAAATATTATCGTACCCTAAACTGTCCCCTAATCCATCCCCATCCCCTAACGCTAACCCTAATCCTAACCCTAACACTTACCCGAAGCCTTACCCTAAACCGTCCCCTAAACCTAACCCGTACGCTAACACTAACCCATACCTTAACACGTACGTTCACCCTAAACCGTTGTGGTACACGAACCTGTCCCCTAAACCATCCCCGTCCCCTAACCCTAACCCTAACCCTAACTCTAACCCTAACCCTTACGCGAAGCCTTACCCTAACCCGTCCCCTAATCCTAACCCGTACGCTAACACTAATCCTTACCCTAACACGTACGCTCACCCTAAACCTTTGTCGTACCCTAACCTGTCCCCTAAACCGTCCCCGTCCCCTAACCCTAACCCTAACCCTAACCCTTACCCGAAGCCTTACCCTAACCCGTCCCCTAATCCTAACCCGTATGCTAACACTAAACCGTACCCTAACACGTACGCTCACCCTAAACCGTTGTCGTACACTAACCTGTCCCCTAAACAGTCCCCGTCTCATAACTCTAACCCTAACCCTAACCCTAACCCTAACCCTAACCGAAGCCTTACCCTAACCCGTCCTCTAATCCTTACCCGTACGCTAACACTAACCCGTACCCTAACACGTACGCACACCCTAAACCGTTGTCGTACCCTAACCTGTCCCCTAAACCGTCCCCGTCCCCTAACCCTAACCCTAACCCTAACCCTTACCCGAAGCCTTAAGCTAACCCGTCCCCTAATCCTAACCCGTACGCTAACACTAACCCGTACTCTTACACGTACGCTCACCCTAAACCGTTGTCATACACGAACCTGTCCTCTAAACCGTCCCCGTCCCCGTCCCCTAACCCTAACCCTAACCCTAACACATACCCGAAGCCTTACCCTAACCCGTCCCCTAATCCTAACCCGTAGGCTAACACTAACCCATACCCTAACACGTATGCTCACCCTAAATCGTTGTCGTACCCTAACCTGTCCCCTAAACCGTCCCCGTCCCCTAACCTTAACCCTAACCCTAATCCTAACCCTAACACTTACCCCGAAGCCTTACCCTAACTCGTCCCCTAATCCTAACCCGTACGCTAACCCTAAACCTAACCCTAACCCTTACCCGAAGCCTTACCCTAACCCGTTCCCTAATCCTAACTCATACGCTAACACTAACCCATACCCTAACACGTACTCTCACCCTAAACAGTTGTCATACCCTAACCTGTCCCCTAAACCGTCCCCGTCCCCGTCCCCTAACCCTAACCCTAACCCTAACACATACCCGAAGCCTTACCCTTACCCGTCCCCTAATCCTAACCCGTACGCTAACACTAAACCGTATCCTAACACGTACGCTCACCCTAAACCGTTTTCGTACCCTAACCTGTCACCTAAACCGTCCCTGTTCCCTAACCCTAACCCTAACCCTAAACCTAACCCTTACCCGAAGCCTTACACTAACCCGTCCCCTAATCCTAACTCGTACGCTAACACTAACCCGTACCCTAGCACGTACGCTCACCCTAAACCGTTTTGGTACCCTAACATGTCCCCTAAACCGTCCCAGTCCCCTAACCCTAACACTAACCAAAACCTTAACCCTTACCTGAAGCCTTACCCTAACCCATCCCCTAATCCTAACCCGTACGCTAACACTAAACCGTAGCCTAACACGTAGGCTCACCCTAAACCGTTGTCGTACCCTAACCTGTCCCCTAAACCGTCCCCGTCCCCGTCCCCTAACCCTAACCCTAGCCCTTACCGTAAGCGTTACCCTAAACCGTCCACTAATCCTAACCCGTACGCTAACACTAACCCGTACCCTAACACATACGCTCACCCTAAACCGTTGTCGTACCTTAAACTGTCCCCTAAACCGTCTCCGACCCCTAACCCTAACCCTAACCCTAACCCTAACCCTAACCCTTACCCGAAGCCTTACACTAAACCGTCACCTAATCGTAAACCGTACGCTAACACAAACCCGTACCCTAACACGTACGCTCACCCTAAACCGTTGTCATGCACTAACATGTCCCCTAAACCGTCCCCGTCCCCTAACCCTAACCCTAACCCTAACCCTTACCCGAAGCCTTACTCTTACCCATCCCCTAATCCTAACCCGTACGATAACACTAACCCGTACCCTACCACGTACGCTCACCCTAAACCGTTGTCGTACCCTAACCTGTCCCCTAAACCGTCCGAGTCCCCTAACCCTAACCCTAACCCTAACCCTAACCGTAACCCTTACCCGAAGACTTACCCTAACCCGTCCCCTAATCCTAACCTGTAGGCTAACACTAACCCGTACCCTAACACGTATGCTCACCCTAAACCGTTGTCGTACGCGAACCTGTCCCCTAAATCGTCCCCATCCCCTAAAACTAACTCTAATGCTAACCCTAACCCTAACCCTTACCCGAAGCCTTACCCTAACCCGTCCCCTAATCCTAACCCGTACGGTAACCCTAACAATAACCCTAACCCTTACCCGAAACCTTACCATAAACCGTCCCCTACTCCTAACATGTACGCCCTCACTAAACCGTACCCTAATACATACGCTCACCCTAAACCGTTGTCGTACACTAACCTGTCCCCTAAACCGTCCCCGTCCCCGTCCCCTAACCCAAACCCTAACCCTAACCCTAAGCCTTACCCGAAGCCTTACAATAACCCGTCCCCTAATCCTAACCCGTACGCTAACACTAACCCGTACCCTAACACGTACGCTCACTCTAAACCGTTTTCTAACACTAACCTGTCCCCTAAACCGGCCCCTAACCCTAACCCTAACCCTAACCCTATCTCTAACCCTAACCCTTACCCGAAGCCTTACCCTAAACCGTCCCCTAATCCTAACTCGTACGCTAACACTGACCCGTACCCTAACACATACGCTCACCCTAAATCGTTGTCGTACCCTAACCTGTCCCCTAAACCGTCCCCGTCCCCTAACCCTAACCCTAACCCTAAACCTTACCCGAAGCCTTACACTAAACCGTCCCCTAATCGTAAACCGTACGCTAACACTAACCCGTACCCTAACACGTACGCTCACCCTAAACCGTTGTCGTACCCTAACCTGTCCCCTCAACTGTCCCCGTCCTGGTCCCCTAACCCTAACCCTAACCCTAGCCCTTACCATAAGCGTTACCCTAAACCGTCCACTAATCCTAACCCGTACGCTAACACTAACCCGTACCCTAACACATACGCTCACCCTAAACCTTTGTCGTACCCTATCCTGTCCCCTAAACAGTCTCAGTCCCCTAACCCTAACCCTAACCCTAACCTTTACCCGAAGCCTTACACTAAACCGTCCCCTAATCGTAAACCTTACGCTAACACTAACCCGTACCCTAACACGTACGCTCACCCTAAACCGTTGTCGTACACTAACATGTCCCCTAAACCGTCCCCGTCCCCTAACCGTAACCCTAACACTAACCCTTACCCGAAGCCTTACCCTTACCCGTCCCCTAATCCTAACCCGTACGCTAACACTAACCCATACCCTAACACGTACGCTCACCCTAAACCGTTGTCGTACCCGAACCTGTCCCCTAAATCGTCCCCATCCCCTAACACTAACCCTAACGCTAACCCTAACCCTAAACCTTACCCGAAGCCTTACCCTAACCCGTCCCCTAATCCAAACCCGTACGCTAACACTAACCCGTACCCTAACACGAACGCTCACCCTAAACCGTTGTCGTACCCTAACCTCTCCCCTAAACCGTCCCCGTCCCCTATCCCTAAACCTAACCCTAACCCTAACCCTAAGCCTTACCCGAAGCCTTACCCTTACCCGTCCCCTAATCATAACCCGTACGCTCACACTAACCCGTACCCTAACACGTACGCTCACACTAAACCGTTGTCGTACCCTAACCTGTCCCCTAAACCGTCCCCATACCCTAACCCTAACCCTAACCCTAACCCTAACCTTACCCGAAGCCTTACCCTAACCCGTCCGCTAATCCAAACCCTTAGGCTAACACTGACCCGTACCCTAACACGTACGCTCAACCTAAACCGTTGTCGCACACTAACCTGTCCCCTAAACCGTCCCCATCCCCGTCCCCTAACTCTAATACTAACCCTAACCCTAATCCTTACCCGAAGCCTTACCCTAACCCGTCCCCTTTTCCTAACCCGTACACTAATACTAACCCATACCCTAGCACGTACGCTCACCCTAAACCGTTGTCGTACCCTAACCTGTCCCCTAAACCGTCCCCGTCCTCTAACCCTAACGCTAACCCTAACCCTAACACTTACCCCAAGCCTTACCGTAACCCGTCCCCTAATCCTAACCCGTACGCTAACACTAACCCGTACCCTAACACGTACGCTCACCCTAAACCGTTGTCGTACCCTAACCTGTCACCTAAACCGTCCCTGTCTCCTAACCCTAACCCTAACCCTAACCCTAACCATAACCCTTACCCGAAGCCTTACCCTAACCCGTCCCCTAATCCTAACCCGTACGCTAACACTAACCCGTACCCTAACACGTACGCTCACCCTAAACAGTTGTCGTACCCTAACCTGTCCGCTAAACCATCCCCGTCCCCTAACCCTAACCCTAACCCTCAGCCTAACCTTACCCGAAGCCTTACCATAACCCGTCCGCTAATCCAAACTCTTAGGCTAACACTAACCCGTACCCTAACACGTACGCTCACCCTAAAACGTTGTGGCACACTAACCTGTACCCTAAACCGTCCCCGTTCCCGTCCCCTAACCCTAACCCCTACCCTTACCCAAAGCCTTACCCTAAACCGTCCCATAATCCTAACCTGTACGCTAACACTAATCCGTACCCTAACACGTACGCTCACCCTAAACCGTTGTTGTACCCTAAACTGTCCCCTAAACCGTCCCCTAACCCTAACCCTTACCCTAACCCTAACCCTAAACATTACCCCAAGCCTTACCCTAACCCGTCCCCTAATCCTATCCCGTACGCTAACACTAACCCGTACCCTAACACGTACGCTCACCCTAAACCGTTGTCGTACCCTAACCTGTCCCCTAAACCGTCCCCGTCCCCTAAACCTAACCCTAACACTTACCCGAAGCCTTACACTAACACGTCCCCTTATCCTACCACGAACGCTAACAGTAACCCGTACCCTAACACGTACGCTCACCCTAAACCGTTGTCGTACACAAACCTCTCCCCTAAACCGTCCCCGTCCCCTAACCCTAACCCTAACCCTAACCCTAACAGTAACCCTTACCCGAAGCCTTACCATAACCCGTCCCCTAATCCTAAACTGTACGCTAACACTAACCCGTACCCTAACACGTACGCTCACCATAAACCGTTGTCGTACCCTAACCTGTCCCCTAAACCGTTCCCGTACCCTAACCCTAACCCTAACCGTAACCTTACCTGAAGCCTTACCCTAACCCGTCCCCTAATCCAAACCCTTAGGCTAACACTAACCCGTACCCTAACACGTACGCTCACCCTAAACCGTTGTCGTACCCTAACCTGTCCCCTAAACCGTCCCCTAACCCTAACCCTAACCCTAACCCTAACCCTAACCATTACCCCAAGCCTTACCCTAACCCGTCCCCTAATCCTATCCCGTACGCTAACACTAACCCGTAACCTAACACGTACGCTCACCTAAACCGTTGTCGTACCCTAACCTGTCCCCTAAACCGTCCCCGTCCCCTAAACCTAACCCTAACCCTAACCCTAAACCTTACACCAAGCCTTAACCTAACCCGTCCCCTAATCCTAACCCTTACGCTAACACTAACCCGTACCCTAACACGTACGCTCACCCTAAACCGTACACCTACCCTAACCTGTCCCCTAAACCGTCCCTGTCCCCGTCCCCTAAACCTATCCCTAACCCTAACCCTAACCCTTACCCGAAGCCTTACCCTAACACGTCCCCTAAACCTAACCCGTACACTAACCCGTACCCTAACACATACGCTCACCCTAAACCGCTGTAGTACAATAACCTGTCCCCTAAACCGTCCCCATTCCCGTCCGCCAACCCTCACCCTAACCCTAAACCTTACCCGAAGCCTTACACTAACCCGTGCCCTAATCCTAACCCGTACGCTAACACTAACCCATACCCTAAAAGGTACGCTCACCCTAAACCGTTGTCGTACCCTAACCTGTCCCCTAAACCGTCCCTGTCCCCTAACCCCAACCCTAACCCTAACCCTAATCCTTACACGAAGCCTTACCCTAACCCGTCCCCTAATCCTAACCCGTACGCTAACACTAACCCGTACCCTAACACATACGCCCTCCCTAAACCATTGTCATACACTAACGTGTCCCCTAAAACTTCCCCGTCCCCTAACCCTAACCCTAACCCTAACCCTAACCCTATCCCTTACCCGAAGCCTTACCCGTACCCGTCCTCTAATCCTAACCCGTACGCTAACAATAACCGGTACCCTAACACGTACACTCACACTAAACCATTGACGTACCCTAACCTGTCCAATAAACCCTCCCCGTGCCCTAACCGTAACCCTAAACCTAACCCTAACCCTAACCCTAATCCTTACCCGAAGCCTTACCCTAACACGTCCCCTAATCCTAACCCGTACGCTAACACTAACCTATACCCTAACACGTACGCTCACCCTAAACTGTTGTCGTACACTAACCTGTCCCCTAAACCGTCCCCGTCCCCAAACCCTAACCCTAACCCTTACCCAAAGCCTTACACTAACCCGTCCCTTAATCCTAAACCGTACGCTAACACTAACCTGGACCCTAACACGTACGCTCACCCTAAACCGTTGTCGTACCCTAACCTGTTCCCTAAACCATCCCCGCCCCCTAAACCTAACCCTAACCCTAAACCTAACCCTTACCCGAAGCCTTACCCTAACCCGTCCCGTAATCCTAACCCGTACGCTAACACTAACCCGTACCCTAACACATACGCTCACCCTAAACCGCTGTCGTACAATAACCTGTCCCCTAAACCGTCCCCGTTCCCGTCCCCTAACCCTAACCCTAACCATAACACTTACCCGAAGCCTTACACTAACCCGTGCCCTAATCCTAACCCGTACGCTAACACTAACCAGTAACCTAAAACGTACGCTCACCCTAAACCGTTGTCGTACCCTAACCTGTCCCCTAAACCGTCCCCGTCCCCTAACCCTAACCCTAACCCTAACCCTTACACGAAGCCTTACACTAACCCGTCTCCTAATCCTAACCCGTACGCTAACACTAACCCGTACCCTAAAACTTACGCTCTCCTTAAACCATTGTCATACACTAACGTGTCCCCTAAAACTTCCCAGTCCCCTAACCCTAACCCTAACCCTAACCCTAACCCTATCCCTTACCCGAAGCCTTACCCTTACCCGTCCCCTAATCCTAACCAGTACGCTAACACTAACCGGTACCCTAACACGTACGCTCACCCTAAACCGTTGTCGTACCCTAACCTGTCCCCTAAACCGTCCCTGTCGCCTAACACTAAAACTACCCCTAACACTAACACTAACCCTTACCCGAAGCCTTACCCTAACCAATCCCCTAATCCTAAATCGTACGCTAACACTAACCCGTCCCCTAAGACGTACGCTCAACCTAAACGGTTGTCGTACCCTAACCTGTCCCCTTAACCGTCCCCGTCCCCTAACCCTAACCCTATCCCTAACCCTAACCCTTACCCAAAGCCGTACCCTAAACCGTCCCCTAATCCTAACCCGTACGCTAACACTCACCCGTACCCTAACACGTACGCTCACCCTACACCATTGTCATACCCTAACCTGTCCTGTAAACCGTCCCCGTCCCCTAACATTAACCCTAACCCTAACCCTAACCCTAACCCTTACCCGAAGCCTTACCCAAACCCGTCCCCTAATCCTAACCCGTACGCTAACACTAACCCGTACCCTAACACGTACGCTCACACTAAACCGTTGTCGTACCCTAACCTGTCCCCAAAACCGTCCCTGTCCCCTAACCCTAACCCTAATCCTAACCCTAACCCTAACCCTTACCCTAACCCTTACCCGAAGCCTTACACTAAACAGTCCCCAAATCCTAACCCGTACGCTAACACTAAACCATAACCTAACAAATACGCTCACCCTAAACAGTTGTCGTACCCTAACCTGTCACGTAAACCGTCCCCGTCCCCAAACTCTAACCCTAACCCTAACACTAACCCTTACCCAAAGCCTTACACTAACCCGTCCCTTAATCCTAAACCGTACGCTAACACTAACCCGGACTCTAACACGTACGCTCACCCTAAACCGTTGTTGTACCCTAACCTGTCCCCTAAACCATCCCCGCCCCCTAAACCTAACCCTAACCCTAACCCTAACCCTTACCCGAAGCCTTACCCTAACCCGTCCCGTAATCCTAACCCGTACGCTAACACTAACCCGTACCCTAACATGTACGCTCACCCTAAACCGTTGTCGTACCCTAACCTGTCCCTAAACCGTCCCCGTCCCCTAACCCTAACCCTAATCCTAACCCTAACCCTAACCCTAACCCTAACCCTAAACCCAAACCCTAACACTAACCCTAAGCCTTACCCAAAGCCTTTACCTAACCCGTCCCCTAATCCTAAACGGTACGCTAACACTAACCCGTACCCTAACACGTACACTCACACTAAACCATTGACGTACACTAACCTGTCCAATAAACCCTCCCCGTGCCCTAACCCTAACCCTAAACCTAACCGTAACCCTAACCCTAATCCTTACCCGAAGCCTTACCCTAACACGTCCCCTAATCCTAACCCGTACGCTAACACTAACCCATACCCTAACACGTACGCTCACCCTAAACTGTTGTCGTACACTAACCTGTCCCATAAACCGTCCCCGTCCCCAAACCCTAACCCTAACCCTAACCTTTACCCAAAACCTTACCCTAACACGTCCCCTAATCCTAACCCGTACGCTAACACTAACACATACCCTAACACGTACGCTCAACCTAAACTGCTGTCGTCCCCTCACCTGTCCCCTAAACTGTCCCAATCTCCTACCTCTAACCCTAAACCTAAATCTAACCCTAATACTTACCCGAAGCCTTACCGTAAACAGTCCCCTAATCTTAACCCGTACGCTAACACTAACCCGTACCCTAACACGTATGCTCACCCTAAACCATTGTCGTTCCCGAACCTCTCCCCTAAACTGTCCCCATCCCCTAACCCTAACCCTTAACCAAAGCCTTACCCTAACCCGTCCCCTAATCCTAAACCGTACGCTAACACTAAACCGTACCTTAACACGTACGCTCACCCTAAACTGTTGTCGTAACCTAACGGGTCCCCTAAACCGACCCCGTGCCCTAACACTAACCCTAAACATAACCCTAACCCTAACCCTAATCCTTACCCGAAGCCTTACCCTAACACATTCCCTAATCCTAACCCGTACGCTAACACTAAACCGTACCCTAACACGTACGCTCACCCTAAACCATTGTCGTACGCTAATATGTCCCCTAAACCGTCCCCGTCCCCTAAACCTAACCCTAACCCTAACCCTAACCCTTACCCAAAGCCTTACCCTAACCCGTCCCCTAATGCTAACCCGTAGGCTAAAACTAAAACATACCCTAACACGTACGCTCACCCGAAACCGTTGTCGTACCCTAACCTATCCTCTAAACCGTCCCCGTCCCTTAACCCTAACCCCAACCCTAACCCTAACCCTTACGCGCAGCCTTACCCTAACCCGTGCCATAAACCTAAACCGTACACTAACACTAACCAGTACCCTAACACGTACGCTTAACCTAAATCCTTGTCATACACTAACCTGTCCCCTAAACTGTCCACGTCCTCTAACCCTAACCCTAACCCTAACCATAACCCAGGCCCTTACCCTAAGCCTTACGCTAACCCGTCCCCTAATCCTAACCCGTACGCTAACAGTAACCCTTACCCTAACACGGACGCTCACCCTAAATCGTTGTCATAACCTAACCTGTCCCCTAAACCGTTCCCGTCCCCTAACCCTAACCCTAATCCTAACCCTAACCATAACCCTTACCCGAAGCCTTAACCTAACCCATCCCCAAATCCTAACCTGTATGCTAACACTAACCCGTACCCTATCACATACGCTCAACCTAAACCATTGTCGTACCCTAAACTGTCCCCTAAACCGTCCGCGTCCCCTAACCTTAACCCTAACCCTAACCCTAAACCTAACACTAATCCTTACCCGAAGCCTTACATTAACCCGTCCCCTAATCCTAACCCGTACGCTAACACTAACCCGTACCCTAACACGTACGCTCACCCTAAACCATTGTCGTACCATAACCTGTTCCCTAAACCGTCCCCATCCCCTTACCCTAACCCTAACCCTAACCCTAACCCTAACCCTTACCCGAAGCCTTACCCTAACCCATCCCTTAATCCTAACTCGTACGCTAACACTAACCCATACCCTAACACGTAGGCTCACCCTAAACCGTTGTCGTACACTAACCTGTCCCCTAAACCATCCCGTACCCTAACCCTAACCCTAACCCTAACCTTAACCCTAACCATTACCCAAAGCCTTACCCTAACCCGTCCACTAATCCTAACCCGTACACTAATACTAACCCGTACCCTAACACGTACGCTCATCCTAAACCGTTGTCATACCCTAACCTGTCCCCTAAACCGTCCCCGTCCCCTAACCCTAACCCTAACCCTAACACTTACCCGAAGCCTTACCCTAATCCGTCCCCTAATCTTAACCCGTACGCTAACACTAACCCGTACCCTAACACGTACGCTCACCCTAAACCATTGTCGTACCCTAACCTGTCCCCTAAACCGTCCCCGTCTCCTAACCCTAACCCTAACCCTAACCCTAACCCTTACCCGAAGCCTTACCCTAACCCGTCCCCTAATACTAACCCGTACGCTAACACTGACCCATAACCTAACACGTAAGCTCACCCTAAACCGTTGTCGTACCCTAACCTGTCCCCTAAACCGTCCCCGTCCCCTAACCCTAACCCTAACCCTAACCCTAACCCTAACCCTTACCCGAAGCCTTACCCTAACCCGTCCCATAATCCTAAACCGTACGCTAACACTAACAGTTACCCTAAAACGTACGCTCACACTAAACCGTTGAAATATCCTAACCTGTCCCTTAAACCGTACCCATCCCCTAACCCTAACCCTAACCCGATCCCTAACCCTAAACCTTACCCCAAGCCTTAACCTAACCCGTCCCCTAATCCTAACCCGTACGCTAACACTAACCCGTACCCTAACACGTAAGCTCACCCTAAACCATTGTCGTACCCTAAACTGTCCCCTAAACCGTCACCGTCCCCTAACCCTAACCCTAACCCTAACCCTAACCCTAACCCTTACCCGAAGCCTTACCCTAACCCGTCCCCTAATCCTAACCCGTACGCTAACACTAACCCGTACCCTAACACGTACGCTCACCCTAAACCATTGTTGTACCCTAACCTGTCCCCTAAACCGTCCCCGTCCCCTAACCCTATCCCTAATCCTTACCCGAAGCTTTACCCTAACCCGTCCCCTAATCCTAATCCGTACGCTAACACTAACCCGTACCCTAACACGTACGTTCACACTAAACTGTTGTCGTACCCTAACCTGTCCCCTAAACCGTCCCCGTCCCCTAACCCTAACCCTAACCCTAACCCTAACCCTTACCCGAAGCCTTACCCTAACCCATCCCATAATCCTAACCCGTACGCTAACACTAAACCGTACCCTAACACGTACGCTCACCCTAAACCGTTGTCGTACACTAACCTGTCCCCTAAACCGTCCCCGTCCCCTAATCCTAACCCTAACCCTAACCTTAAACCTTACCCCAAGCCTTACCCTAATATGTCCCCTAAACGTAACCCGTACGCTAACACTATCCCGTACGCTAACACGTACGCTCACCCTAAACCGTTGTCGTACCCTAACCTGTCCCTTAAACCGTCCACGTCCCCTAACCCTAACCCTAACCCTAACCCTTACCCGAAGCCTTACTGTTACCCGTCCCCTAATCCTAACCCGTACGCTTACACTAACCCGTACCCTGACACGTACGCTCACCCTAAACCGTTGTCGTACCCTAACCTCCCCCCTAAACCGTCCCCGTCCCCTAACCCTAACCCTAACCCTAAAACTAACTTTTACTCGAAGCCTTACCATAACCCGTCCCCTAATCCTAAACCATACGCTAACACTAACCCGTACCCTAACATGTACGCTCACCCTAAACCGTTTTCGTACCCTAACCTGTCCCCTAAACCGTCCCCGTCACCTAATCCTAACCCTAACCCTGACCCTAACCCTTACCCGAAGCCTTCCCCTAACCCGTCCCCTAATCCTAACACGTACGCTAACACTAACCCGTACCCTAACACGTTCGCTCACCCTAAAGAGTTGTCGTAGCCTAACCTGCCCCCTAAACCGTACCCGTTCCCTAAACCTAACCCTAACCCTAACCCATACCCGAAGCCTTACCCTAACCCGTCCCCTAATCCTAACCCGTACGCTAACACTAAAACGTACCCTAAAACGTACGCTCAGCCTAAACCGTTGTCGTACCCTAACCTGTCCCCGAAACCGTCCCTGTCCCCGTCCCCTAACCCTAACCCTTACCCGAAGCCTTACCCTAACCCGTCCCCTAATCCTAAACCGTACGCTAACACTAACCCATACCCTAACAAATACGCTCACCCAAAACCGTTGTCGTACCCTAACCTGTCCCCTAAACCGTCCCCGTCCCCTAAACCTAACCATAACCCTAACCGTAACCCTAACCCTTACCCGAAGACTTACCCTAACCCGTCCCCTAATCCTAACCCGTACGCTAACAGTAACCCGTACCCTAACATGTACGCACACCCTAAACCGTTGTCGTACCCTAACTTGTCCCCAAAACCGTCAACGTCCCCTAACGCTAACCCTAAACCTAACCCTAATCCTAACCCTTACCCGAAGCCTTACAGTAACCCGTCCCCTAATCCTAAACCGTACGCTAACACTAACCCGTACCCTAACACGTACGCTCACCCTAAACCGTTGTCGCACACTAAGCTGTCCCCTAAACCGTCCCCGTCCCCTAACCCTAACCCTAACCTTAAACCTAACGCCAAACCTTACCCGAAGCCTTACCCTAACCCGTCCCCTAATCCTAACCCGTACGCTAACACTAACCCGTACCCTAACACTTACGATCTCCCTAAACCGTTGTCATACACTAATCTGTCCCCTAAACCGTCCCCGTCCCCAAACCTTAACCCTAACCCTAACCCTAACCCTTACCCGAAGCCTTATCCTAACCCGTCCCTTAATCCTAAACCGTACGCTAACACTAACCCGTACCCTAACACGTACGTTCACCCTAAACCGTTGTCGTACCCTAACCTGTCCCCTAAACCAACCCCGTCCCCTAAACCTAACCCTAACCCTAACCCTTACCCGAAGCCTTACCCTATACCGTCCCGTAATCCTAACCCGTACGCTAACACTAACCCGTACCCTAACACGTACGCTCACCCTAAACCGTTGTCGTACCCTAACCTGTCCCCTAAACCGTCCCCGTCCCGTAACCCTAAACCTAACCCTGAACCTAACCATTACCAGAAGCCTTACCCTAACCCATCCCCTAATCCTAACCCGTACGCTAACACTAACCCGAACCCTAACACGTACGCTCACCCTAAACCGTTGTCCTACCCTAACCTGTCCCCTAAACCGTCCCTGTCCCCTAACCCTATCCCTAACCCTAACCCTAACCCTTACACGAAGCCTTATCCTAACCCGTCCCTTAATCCTAAACCGTACGCTAACACTAACCCGTACCCTAACACGTACGTTCACCCTAAACCGTTGTCGTACCCAAACCTGTCCCCTAAACCATCCCCGTCCCCTAAACCTAACCCTAACCCTAACTCTAAGCCTTACACAAAGCCTTTACCTAACCCGTCCCCTAATCCTAAACGGTACGCTAACACTAAACCGTACCCTAACACGTACGCTCACACTAAACCATTGACGTACACTAACCTGTCCCATAAACCCTCCCCGTGCCCTAACCCTAACCCTAAACCTAACCCTAACCCTAACCCTAATCCTTACCCGAAGCCTTACCATAAACGGTCCCCTAATCTTAACACGTACGCTAACACTAACCCGTACCCTAACACGTATGCTCACCCTAAACCATTGTCGTACCCTAACCTGTCCCCTAAACAGTCCCCATCCCCTAACCCTAAGCCTTAACCAAAGCCTTACCCTAAACCGGCCCCTAATCCTAAACCGTACGCTAACACTAAACCGTACCTTAACACGTACGCTCACCAGAAACTGTTGTCGTAACCTAACGTGTCCCCTAAACCGACCCTGTCCCCTAACACTAACCCTAAACCTAAGCCTAACCCTAACCCTTACCCGAAGCCTTACCCTAACACATTCCCTAATCCTAACCCGTACACTAACAGTAAACCGTACCCTAACACGTACGCTCACCCTAAACCGTTGTCGTACCCTAACATGTCCCCTAAACCGTCCCCGTCCCCTAACCCTAACCCTAACCCTAACCCTAACCCTTACCTGAAGCCTTACCCTACCCCGTCCCCTAATCCTAACCCGTACCCTAACAGTAACCCGAACCCTAACACGGACGCTCACCCTAAACCGTTGTCATAACCTAACCTGTCCCCTAAACCGTTCCCGTCCCCTAACCCTAACCCTAACCCTAACCATTACCCAAAGCCTTACCCTAACCCGTCCACTAAACCTAACGCGTACGCTAAAACAAACCCATACCCTAACACGTACGCTCACCTTAAACTGTTTTCGTACCCTAACCTGTCCCCTAAACCATCCCCTAACCCTAACCCTAACCCTAACCCTAACCCTTACCCGTAGCCTTACGGTAACCCGTCACCTCTTCCTACTCCGTACGTTAACACTAACCCGTACCCTAACACGTACGCTCACCCTAAACCGTTGTTGTACCCTAAACTGTCCCCTCAACCGTCCGCGTCCCCTAACCCTAACCCTAACACTAACCCTAAACCTTACCCGAAGCCTTACCCTAACCTGTCCCCTAATCCTAACCCGTAGGCTAACAATAACCCGTACCCTAACACGTACGCTCAAACTAAATCATTGTCGTACCCTAACCTGTCCCCTAAACCGTCCCCATCCCCTAACCCTAACCCTAACTCTAACCCTTACCCGAAGCCTTACACTAACCCGTCCCCTAATCCTAACGCGTACGCTAACACTAACCAGTACCCTAACACGTACGCTCACCGTAAACCGTTGTCGTACCCTAACCTGTCCACTAAAACGTCCCCATCCCCTAACCCTAACCCTAGCCCTAACTCTAACCTTAACCCTTACCCGAAGCCTTACCCTAACCCGTCCCTTAATCCTAACCCGTACGCTAACACTAACCCGTAACCTAACACGTATGCTCACCCTAAACCTTTGTCTTACACTAACCTGTCCCCTAAACCGTCTCCGTCCCCGTCCCCATCCCCTAACCCTAACCCTAACCCTACCCCTAACCCTTACCCAAAGCGTTATCCTAACCCATCCCCTAATCCTAACCCGTACGCTAACACTTACCCGTACCTTAACACGTACGCTCACCCTAAACAGTTGTCGTAAACTGACGTGTCCCTTAAACCGTCCCCGTCCCCTAACACTAACCCTAACCCTAACCCTAACCCTAACCCAAACCCTAACCCTTACGCGAAGCCTTACCCTAACACATTCCCTAATCCTAAAACGTACGCTAACACTATCCCGTACCCTAACACGTACGCTCACCCCAAATCGTTGTCATACCCTAACCTATCCTCTAAACCGTCCCAGTCCCCTAACCATAACCCCAACTTTAACCCTAACACATACCCGAAGCCTTAACCTAATCCGTCCCCTAAACCCAATCTGTACACTAACACTAACACGTACCCTAACACGTACGCTTAACCTAAACCCTTGTCGTACACTAACCTGTCCCCTAAACTGTCCCCGTCTTCTAACCCTAACCCTATCCCTAACCCTAACCCTAGCCCTTACCCTAAGCCTTACGCTAACCCGTCCCCTAACCCTAAACCGTACGCTAACGGTAACCCATACCCTAAAACGTACGTTCACCCTAAACCGTTGTCATAACCTAACCTGTCCCCTAAACCGTTTCCGTCCCCTAACCCTAACCCTAACCCTAACCCTAACCATAACCCTAACCCTTACCCGAAGCCTTACACTAACCCGTCCCCTAATCCTAACCTGTACGCTAACACTAACCCGTACCCTAACAGGTACGCTCACCCTAAACCATTGTCGTACCATAACGTGTTCCCAAAACCGTAACCGTCCCCTAACCCTGACCCTAACCCTAACCCTAACCCTTACCCGAAGCCTTACCCTAACACATTCCCTAATCCTAACCCGTACGCTAACACTAAATCGTACCCTAACACGTACGCTCACCCTAAAACGTTGTCGTACACTAACATGTCCCCTAAACCGTCCCCGTCCCCTAACCCTAACCCTAACCCTAACCCTTACCCGAAGCCTTACCCTAACCCGTCCCCTAATCCTAACCCGTACACTAAAACTAACAAATACCCTAACACGTACGCTCACCCGAAACCGTTGTCGTACCCTAACCTATCCTCTAAACCGTCCCCGTCCCTTAACCCTAACCCCAACCCTAACCCTAACCCCTACGCGCAGCCTTACCCTAACCCGTGCCATAAACCTAACCCGTACACTAACACTAAACAGTACCCTAACACGTATGCTTAACCTAAACACTTGTCGTACACTAACCTGTCCCCTAAACTGTCCACGTCCTCTAACCCTAACCCTAACCCTAACCCTAACCCTGGCCCTTACCCTAAGCCTTACGCTACCCCGTCCCCTAATCCTAACCCGTACCCTAACAGTAACCCGAACCCTAACACGGACGCTCACCCTAAACCGTTGTCATAACCTAACCTGTCCCCTAAACCGTTCCCGTCCCCTAACCCTAACCCTAACCCTAACCCTAACCCTAACCCAAACCCTAACCCTTACGCGAAGCCTTACCCTAAACCGTCCCCTAATCCTAACCTGTATGCTAACACTAACCCGTACCCTAACACATACGCTCAACCTAAACCATTGTCGTACCCTAAACTGTCCCCTAAACCGTTCGCGTCCCCTAACCCTAACCGTAACCCTACCCCTAACCCTTACCCAAAGCCTTAGCCTAACCCGTCCCCTAATCCTAACCCGTACGCTAACACTAACCCGTACCTTAACACGTACGCTCACCCTAAACAGTTGTCGTAACCTAATGTGTCCCCTAAACCGTCCCCGTCCCCTAAGCCTAACCCTAACCCTAACCCTTACCCGAAGCCTTACCCTAACCCGTCCCCTAATACTAACCCGTACGCTAACACTAACCCGTACCCTAACACGTACGCTCACCCTAAACCGTTTTCGTACCCTAACCTGTCCCCTAAACCGTCCCCGTCCCCTAACCCTAACCCAAACCCTAACCCTAAGCCTAACCCTTACCCGAAGCCTTATCCTAACCCGTCCCATAATCCTAACCCGTACGCTAACACTAACCATTACCCTAACACGTACGCTCACCCTAAACCGTTTTCATATCCTAACCTGTCCCTTAAACCGTCCCCATCCCCTAACCCTAACCCCAACCCGATCCCTAACCCTAAACCTTACCCCAAGCCTTAACCTAACCCATCCCCTAATCCTAACCCGTACGCTAACACTAACCCGTACCCTAACATGTACGCTAACCCTAAACCATTGTCGTACCCTAACCTGTCCCCTAAACCGTCACCGTCCCCTAACCCTAACCCTAACCCTAACCCTAACCCTTACCCGAAGCCTTACCCTAACCCGTCCCCTAATCCTAACCCGTATGCTAACACTATCCCGTACCCTAACAAGTACGCTCACCCTAAACCGTTGTCGTAGCCTAACCTGTCCCCTAAACCGTCCCCGTCTCCTAACCCTATCCCTAACCCTTACCTGAAGCCTTAACCTAACCCGTCCCCTAATCCTAACCCGTACGCTAACACTAACCAGTACCCTAACACGTACGCTCACCCTAAACCGTTGTCGTACCCTAACCTGTCCCTTAAACCGTCCCCGTCCCCTAACCCTAACCCTAACCCTAACCCTAACCCTTACCCGAAGCCTTACCCTAACCCATCCCATAATCCTAACCCGTACGCTAACACTAAACCGTACCCTAATACGTACGCTCACCCTAACCGTTGTCGTACCCTAACCTGTCCCCTAAGCCGTCCCCGTCCCCTAACCCTAACCCTAACCCTAACCCTTACCCCAAGCCTTACGCTAATATGTCCCCTAATCGTAACCCGTACGCTAACACTATCCCGTACCCTAACACGTACGCTCACCCTAAACCGTTGTCGTACACTAACCTGTCCCTTATACCGTCCCCGTCCCCTAACCCTAACCCTAACCCTAACCCTAACCCTTACCCGAAGCCTTACTGTTACCCGTCCCCTAATCCTAACCCGTACGCTAACACTAACCCGTACCCTAACATTTACGCTCACCCTAAACCGTTGTCGTACCCTAACCTGTCCCCTAAACCGTCCCCGTCACCTAACCCTAACCCTAACCCTAACCCTAACCCTAACACTTACCCGAAGCCTTACCCTAACCCGTCCCCTAATCCTAACACGTACGCTAACACTAACCCGTACCCTAACACGTTCGCTCACCCTAAACAGTTGTCGTACCCTAACCTGCCCCCTAAACCGTCCCCGTCCCCTAACCCTAACCCTAACCTTAAACCTAACGCTAACCCTTACCCGAAGCCTTACCATATGCCGTCCCCTAATCCTAAACCGTACGCTAACACTAACCCGTACCCTAACACTTACGCTCTCCCTAAACCGTTGTCATACACTAACCTGTCCCCTAAACCTTCCCCGTCCCCTAACCCTAACCCTAACACTAACCCTAACCCTATTCCTTACCCGAAGCCTTACCCTAACCAGTCCCCTAATCCTAAACCGTACGCTAACACTAACCCGTCCCCTAACACGTACGCTCAATCTAAACCGTTGTCGTACCCTAACCTGTCCCCTAAACCGACCCGTCCCCTAACCCTAACCCTATCCCTAACCCTAACCCTTACCCAAAGCCTTACCCTAAACCGTCCCCTAATCCTATCCCGTACGCTAACACTAACCCGTACCCTAACACGTACGCTCACCTTACACCATTGTCGTACACTAACCTGTCCTGTAAACCGTCCCCGTCACCTAACATTAACCCTAACCCTAACCCTAACCCTAACCCTTACCCGAAGCCTTACCTAAACCCGTCCCCTAATCCTAACCCGTACGCTAACACTAACCCGTACCCTAACACGTACGCTCACCCTAAACCGTTGTCGTACCCTAACGTGTCCCCTAAACAGTCCCCGTCCCCTAACCCTAACCCTAATCCTAACCCTAACCCTAACCCTTACCCTAACCCTTACCCGAAGCCTTACCCTAAACAGTCCCAAAATCCTAACCCGTACGCTAACACTAACCCATACCCTAACACATACGCTCACCCTAAACAGTTGTCGTACCCTAACCTGTCCCCTAAACCGTCCCCATCCCCAAACCCTAACCCTAACCCTAACCCTTAACCGAAGCCTTATCCTAACCCGTCCCTTAATCCTAAACCGTACGCTAACACTAACCCGTACCCTAACACGTACGTTCACCCTAAACCGTTGTCGTACCCTAACCTGTCCCCTAAACCATCCCCATCCCCTAAACCTAACCCTAACTCTAACCCTAACCCTAACCCTTACCCGAAGCTTTACCCTAACCCGTCCCGTAATCCTAACCCGTACGCTAACACTAACCCGTACCCTAACACGTATGCTCACCCTAAACCGTTGTCGTACCCTAACCTGTCCCCTAAACCGTCCCCGTCCCCTAACCCTAACCCTAAACCTAACCATTACCAGAAGCCTTACCCTAACCCATCCCCTAATCCTAACCCGTACGCTAAGACTAACCCGTACCCTAACACGTACGCTCACCCTAAACGGTTGTCCTACCCTAACCAGTCCCCTAAACTGTCCCCGTCCCCTAACCCTATCCGTAACCCTAACCCTAACCCTTACCCGAAGCCTTACCCTAACCCGTCCGCTAAACCTAACCCATACGCTAACACTAACCCGTACCCTAACACGTACGCTCACCCTAAACAGTTGTCGTACCCTAACCTGTCCCCTAAACCGTCCCCGTCCCCTAACCCTAACCCTAATCCTAACCCTAACCGTAACCCTAACCCTAACCCTAAACCCTAACCCTAACCCTAACCCTAAGCCTTACCCAAAGCCTTTACCTAACCCGTCCCCTAATCCTAAACGGTACGCTAACACTAACCCGTACCCTAACACGTACGCTCAAAGTAAACCATTGATGTACACCTACCTGTCCCATAAAACCTCCCCGTGCCCTAACCCTAACCCTAAACCTAACCCTAACCCTAACCCTAATCCTTACCCTAACCCATCCCCTAATCCTAACCCGTACGCTAACACTAACCAATACCCTAACACGTACGCTCCACCTAAACTGTTGTCGTCCCCTCACCTGTCCCCTAAACCGTCCCAATCTGCTAACTCTAACCCTAACCCTAAATCTAACCCTAATCCTTACCCGAAGCCTTACCATAAACGGTCCCCTAATCTTAACACGTACGCTAACACTAACCCGTACCCTAACACGTATGCTCACCCTAAACCATTGTCGTACCCTAACCTGTCCCCTAAACAGTCCCCATCCCCTAACCCTAAACCTTAACCAAAGCCTTACCCTAACCCGGCCCCTAATCCTAAACCGTACGCTAACACTAAACCGTACCTTAACACGTACGCTCACCATAAACAGTTGTCGTAACCTAACGTGTCCCCTAAACCGACCCCGTCCCCTAACACTAACCCTAACCCTAAGCCTAACCCTAACCATTACCCGAAAACCTTACTCTAACCCGTCTCCTAATCCTAACCCGTACGCTAAAACTAACCCACACCCTAACACCTACGCTCACCCTAAACCTTTGTCGTACCCTAACCTATCCTCTATACCGTCCCCGTCCCCTAACCCTAACCCGAACCCTAACCCTAAACCTTACCCGCAGCCTTACACTAACCCGTGCCCTAAACCTAACCCGTACACTAACACTAACCAGTACCCTAACACGTACGCTTAACCTAAACCCTGGTTGTACACTAACCTGTCCCCTAAACTGTCCCCGTCCTCTAACCCTAACCCTAACCCTAACCCTAAACCTTACCCTAAGCCTTACGCTAACCCATTCCCTAATCCTAACCCGTACGCTAACAGTAACCCGTACCCTAACACGTACGCTCACCCTAAACCGTTGTCATAACCTAACCTGTCCCCTAAACCGTTCCCGTCCCCTAACACTAACCCTAACCCTAACCATAACCCTTAACCGAAGCCTTACCCTAACCCGTCCCCTAATCCTAACCTGTATGCTAACACTAACCCGTACCCTAAAACTTATGCTCACCCTAAACCATTGTCGTACCCTAACCTGTCCCCTAAACCGTCCGCGTCCTCTAACCCTCACCCTAACCCTAACCCTAAACCTAACCCTAACACTTACCCGAAGCCTTACACTAACGCGACCCCTAATCCTAAGCCGTACGCTAATACTAACTCGTACCCTAACACATACGCTCACCCTAAACCATTGTCGTACCATAACCTGTTCCCTAAACCGTCCCCGTCCCCGTCCCCTAACCCTAACTCTAACCCTAACCCTTACCCGAAGCCTTACCCTAACCCATCACCTAATCCTATCTCGTACGCTAACACTAACTCGTACCCTAACACGTAGGCTCACCCTAAACTGTTGTCGTACACTAACCTGTCCCCTAAACCATCCCCGTCCCCTAACCCTAACCCTAACCCTAAACCTAACCCTTACCCAAAGAATTACCCTAACCCGTCCACTAATCCTAACGCTTATGCTAAACTAACCCATACCCTAACACGTACGCTCACCTTAAACTGTTATCGTACCCTAACCTGTCCCCTAAACCGTCCCCGTCACCTAACCCTAACCCTAACCCTAACCCTAACCCTTACCCGAAGCCTTACCCTAACCTGTCACCTAATCCTATTCCGTACGTTAACACTAACCCGTACCCTAACACGTACGCTCACCCTAAACATTTGTTGTACCCTAAACTGTCCCCTAAACCATCCCCGTCCCCTAACCCTAAACCTAACCCTAACACTAACCCTAAACCTTACCCGAAGCCTTACCCTAACCCGTCCCGTAATCCTAACCCGTACGCTAACAATAACCCGTACCCTAACACGTACGCTCACACTAAACCATTGTCGTACCCTAACCTGTACCCTAAACCGTCCCCGTCCCTTAACCCTAACCCTAAACCTAACCCTTACCCGAAGCCTTACACTAACCCGTCCCCTAATCGTAACGCGTACGCTAACACTAAACAGTACCCTAACACGTACGCTCACCCTAAACCCTTTTCGTACCCTAACCTGTATCCTAAAACGTCCCCATCCCCTAACCCTAACCCTTACCCTAACTCTAACCCTAAACCTTACCCGAAGCCTTACCCTAACCCGTCCCCTAATCCTAACCCGTACGCTAACACTAACCCGTACCCTAACACGTACGCTCACGCTAAACCTTTGTCTTACCCTTATCTGTCCCCTAAACCGTCCCCGTCCCCGTCCCCATCCCCTAACCCTAACCCTAACCCTACCACTAACACTTACCCAAAGCCTTACCCTAACCCGTCCCCTAATCCTAACCCGTACGCTAACACTAACCCGTACCTTAACACGTACGCTCACCCTAAACCGTTGTCGTAACCTAACGTGTCCCCTAAACCGTACCCGTCCCCTAACCCTAACCCTAACCCTAACCCTTACCCGAAGCCTTACCCTAACCCTTCCCCTAATCCTAACCTGTACGCTAAAACTAACCCATACCCTAACACCTACGCTCACCCTAAACCGTTTTCATACCCTAACCTATCCTCTAAACCGTCCCCATCCCCTATCCCTAACCCCAACCCTAACCCTAACCCTTACCCGCAGCCTTACCCTAACCCGTGCCCTAAACCTAACCCGTACACTAACACTAACCAGTACCCTAACACGTACGCTTAACCTAAACCCTTGTCGTACACTAACCTGTCCCCTAAACTGACCCCGTCCTCTAACCCTACCCGTAACCCTAACCCTAGCCCTTACCCTAAGCCTTACGCTAACCCGTCCCATAATCCTAACCCGTACGCTAACAGTAACCCGTACCTTAACACGTACGCTCACCATAAACCGTTTTAATAACCTAACCTGTCCCCTAAACCGTTCCCGTCCCCTAACCCTAACCATAATCCTTAACCAAAGCCTTAACCTAACCGGTCCCCTAATCCTAACCTCTATGCTAACACTAACCCGTACCCTAACAAGTACGCTCACCCTAAACCATTGTCGTACCCTAACCTGTCCCCTAAACAGTCCACGTCCCCTAACCCTAACCCTAACCCTAACCCTAACCCTTACCCGAAGCCTTACACTAACCTGTCCCCTAAACCTAACCCGTACGCTAACATTAACCCGTACCCTAACACGTACGCTCACCCTAAACCATTGTCATATCATAACCTGTTCCCTAAACCGTCCCCGTCCCCTAACCCTAACACTAACCCTAACCTTAACCCTAACCCTTACCCGAAGCCTTACCCTAACCCATCCCCTAATCCTAACTCGTAAGCTAACACTAACCCGTACCCTAACATGTAGGCTCACCCTATACCGTTGTCGTACACTAACCTGTCCCCTAAACCATCCCCGTCCCCTAACAGTAACCCTAACCGTAACCCTAACCCTTACCCAAAGCCTTACCCTAACCTGTCCACTAATCCTAATGCGTATGGTAAAACTAACCCATACCCTAACACGTACGCTCACCTTAAACGGTTATCATACCCTAACCTGTCCCCTAAACCATCCCCGTCCCCTAACCCTAACCCTAACCCTTACCCGAAGCCTTACCCTAACCCGTCCCCTAATCCTACTCCGTACGTTAACACTAACCCGTACCCTAACACGTACGCTCACCCTTAAACGTTGTTGTACCCTAAACTGTCCCCTAAAGCGTCCCCGACCCCTAACCCTAACCCTAACACTAACCCTAAACCTTACTTGAAGCTTTACCCTAACCCGTCCCCTAACCCTAACACGTACGCTAACAATAACCCGTACCCTAACATGTACGCTCACACTAAACCATTGTCGTACCCCAACCTGTCTCCTAAACCGTCCCTGTCCCCTAACCCTAACCCTAACCCTAACCCTTACCCGAAGCCTTACACTAACCCGTCCCCTAATCCTAACGCGTACGGTAACACTAACCAGTACCCTAACACGTACGCTCACCCTAAACCGTTGTCGTACCGTAACCTGTCCCCTAAACCGTCCCCGTCCCCTAACCCTAACCCTAACCTTAACCCTTACCCGAAGCCTTACACTAACCCGTCGCCTAATCCTAACCCGTACGCTAAAACTAACCCATACCCTAACACGTACGCTCACCCTATTCCGTTGTCGTACCCTAACCTATCCTCTAAACCGTCCCCATCCCCTAACTCTAACCCCAACCCTAACCCTAAACCTTACCCGCAGCTTTACCATAACCCGTGCCCTAAACATAACCCATACACTAACACTAACCAGTACCCTAACACGTACGCTTAACCTAAACCCTTGTCGTACACTAACCTGTCCCCTAAACTGTCCCCGTCCTCTAATCCTAACCCTAACCCTAACCCTAGCCTTTACCCTAAGCCTTACGCTATCCCGTCCCCTAATCCTAAACCGTACGCTAACAGTAACCCGTACCCTAACATGTACTCTCACCCTAAACCGTTGTCATAACCTAACCTGTCCCCTAAACCATCCATGTCCCCTAACCCTAACCCTAACCCTAACAATCCCCGTCCCCTAACCCTAACCCTAATCCTAACCCAGGCCTAACCCTTACCCAAAGCCTTACCCTAACCCATCCAATAATCCTAACGCGTACGCTAAAACTAACCCATACCCTAACACGTACGCTCACCTTAAACTGTTATTGTACCCTAACCTGTCCCCTAAATCTCCCCGTCCCCTAACACTAACCTTAACCCTAACCCTAACCCTTACCCGAAGCCTTACCCTAAACTGTCCCCTAATCCTACTCCGCACGTTAACTCTAACCCGTACCCTAACATGTACGCTCACTCTAAACCGTTGTTGTACCCTAAACTGTTCCCTAAACCGTCCCCATCCCCTAACCCTAACCCTCACACTAACCCTAAAACTTACCCGAAGCCTTACCCTAACCCGTCCCCTAAACCTAACCCGTACGCTAACACTAACCCATAACCTAACACGTATGCTCACCCTAAACCGTTGTAGTACCCTAACCTGTCCCCTAAACCGTCCCCATCCCATAACCCTAACCCTAACCCTAACTGTAACCCTAACCCTTACCCGAAGACTTACCCTAACCCGTCCCCTAATCCTAACCCGTACGCTAACACTAACCCGTACCCTAACAGGTACGCTCACCCTAAACCTTTGTCTTTCACTAAAGTGTACCCTAAACCGTCCCCGTTCCCGTCCCCATCCCCTAACCCTAAGCCTAACCCTACCCCTAACCCTTAACCAAAGTCTAACCCTAACCCGTCCCGTAATAATAACCCGTACGCTAACACTAACACATACCTTAACACGTACGCTCTCTCTAAACAGTTGTCGTAACCTAACGTGTCCCCTAAACCGTCCCCGTCCCCTAACACTTACCCTAACCCTAACCCTAACCCTAACGCTTACCCGAAGCATTACCCTAACACATTCCCTAATCCTAACCCGTACGCTAACACTAACCCATACCCTAACACGTACGCTCACCCTAAACCGTTGTCGTACCCTAACATGTCCCGTAAACCATCCCCGTCCCCTAACCCTAACCCTAACCTTAACCCTAACCCTTACCCGAAGCCTTACCCTAACCCGTCCCCTAATCCTAAACCGTAGGCTAAAACTAATCCATACCCTAACACGTACGCTCACCCTAAACCGTTGTCGTACCATAATCTATCCTCTAAACAGTCCCCGTCCCCGTCCCCTAACCCTAACCCTAACCCTAACCCTAACCCTAACCCTTACCCAAATCCTTACCAAAACCCGTCCACTAATCCTAACGCGTACGCTAAAACTAAACCATACCCTAACATGTACGCTCACCTTATACTGTTATCGTACCCTAACGTTTCCCCTAAACCATCCCCGTCCCCAAACCCTAACCCTAACCCTAACCCTAACCCTAACCCTTACCCGAAGCCTTATCCTAACCCGTCCCCTAATCCTACTCCGTACGTTAACACTAACCCATACCGTAACACGTACGCTCACCCTAAACCGTTGTTGTACCCTAAACTGTCCCCTAAACCGTCCCCGTCCCCTAACCCTAACCCTAGCCCTAACTCTAAACCTAACGCTTACCCGAAGCCTTACCGTAACCCGTCCCCTAATCCTAATGCGTACGCTAACACTAACCAGTACTCTAACACGTACGCTCAACCTAAATCGTTGTCGTACACTAACCTGTCCCCTAAACCGTCCCCAACACATAACCCTAACCCTAATCCTAACTCTAACCCTAACCCTTACCCGAAGCCTTACCCTAACCCGTACCCTAATCCTAACCCATACGCTAACACTAACCCGTACCCTAACACGTACGCTCACTCTAAATCGATGTCGTACCCTAACATGTCCAGTAAACCGTCCCCGTCCCCGTTCCCATACCCTCACCCTAACCATAAACCTACCCCTAACCCTTACCCAAAGCCTTACCCTAACCCGTCCCCCAATCCTAACCCATACACTAACATTAACCCGTACCTTAACACGTACGCTCACCCTAAACCGTTGTCGTAATCTAACGTGTCCCCTAAACCGTCCCCGTCTCCTAACACTAACACTAAACCTAACCCTAACCCTAACCCTTACCCGCAGCCTTACCCTAAACTGTGCCCTAAACCGAAGCCTTACACTAACACTAACCAGTACTCTAACACGTACCCTTAACCTAATCACTTGTCATACAATAACCTGTCCCCTAAATTGTCCCCGACCTCTAACCCTAAGCCTAACCCTAACCCTAACCCTAGATCTTACCCTAAGCCTTATGCTAACCCGTCCCCTAATCCTAAACCGTATGCTAAAAGTAACACATACCCTAACACGTACGCTCACCCTAAACCGTTGTCGTACCCTAACATGTCCCCTAAACCGTCCCCGTCCCTTAACCCTAACCCTAACCCTTACCCGAAGCCTTACACTAACCGTTCCCTAATCCTAACCCGTACGCTAAAAGTAACACATACCCTAAAACGTACGCTCACCCTAAACCGTTGTCGTACCCTAACCTATACTCTAAACCATCCCCGTCCCCTAAACCTAAACCCAACCCTAACCCTAACCCTTACCCACAGCCTTACCCTAACCCGTGCCCTAAACCTAACCCGTACACTAACACTAACCAGTACCCTAACATGTATGCTTAACCTAAACCCTTGTCGGACACTAACCTGTCCCCTAAACTGTCCCCGTCCTCTAACTCTAAACCTAACCCTAACCCTAGCCCTTACCCTAAGCCTTAGGCTAACCCGTCCCCTAATCCTAACCCGTACGCTAACAGTAACCCGTACCCTAACACGTACGCTCACCCTAAACCGTTGTCATAACCTAACCTGTCCCCTAAACCGTTCCCGTCCCCTAACCCTAAACCTAACCCTAAACATAACCCTTACCCGAAGCCTTACCCTAACCGGTCCCCTAATCCTAACCTGTATGTTAACACTAACCCGTACTCTAAAACGTACGCACACCCTAAACCATTGTCGTACCCTAAACTGTCCCCTAAACTGTCCGAGTCCCCTAACCCTAACCCTAACCCTAAACCTAACCCTAACCCTTACCCAAAGTCTTACACTAACCCGTCCACTAATCCTAACGCGTACGCTAACACTCACCAGTACCCTAACACGTACGCTCACCTTAAACCGTTGTCGTACCCAAACCTGTCCCCTAAAGCGTCCCCATCCCCTAACCCTAACCCTAGCCCTAACTCTAAACCTAACCCTTACCCGAAGCCTTACCCTAACCCGTCCCTTAATCCTAATGCGTACGCTAACACTAACCAGTACTCTAACACGTACGCTCACCCTAAATCGTTGTCGTACACTAACCTGTCCCCTAAACCGTCCCCATCCCATAACCCTAACCCTAACCCTAACTCTAACCCTAACCCTTACCCGAAGCCTTACCCTAACCCGTCCCCTAATCCTAACCCATACGCTAACACTAACCCGTACCCTAACACGTATGCTCACCCTAAATCGTTGTCGTAACCTAACCTGTCCCCTAAACCGTCCGAGTCCCCTAACCCTAACCCTAACCCTAACCATAACCCTAAACCTAACCCTAACCCTTACCCGAACCCTTACACTAACCCGTCCCCTAATCCTAAGCCGTACGCTAACACTAACACGTACCCTAACACATACGCTCACCCTAAACCATTGTCGTACCATAACCTGTCCCCTAAACCGTCCCCGTCCCCTAACCCTAACCCTAACCCTAACCTTAACCCTAACCCTTACCCGAAGGCTTACCCTAACCCATCCCTTAATCCTAACTCGTACGCTAACACTAACTCGTACCATAACACATAGGCTCACCCTAAAACGTTGTCGTACACTAACCTGTCCCCTAAACCATCCCCGTCCCTTAACCCTAACCCTAACCCTAACCCTAAACCTTACCCAAAGAATTACCCTAACCCGTCCACTAATCCTAATGCTTACGCTAAAACTAAACCATACCCTAACACGTACGCTCACCTAAAACTGTTCTCGTACCCTAACCTGTCCCCTAAAACGTCCCTGTCCCCTAACCCTAACCCTAAACCTAACCCTAACCCTAAACCTAACCCTTACCCGAAGCCTTACCCTAACCCGTCCCCTAATCCTACTCCGTACGTTAACACTAACCAGTACCCTAACACGTACGCTCACCCTAAACCGTTGTTGTACACTAAACTGTCCCCTAAACCGTCCCCGTCCCCTAACGCTAACACTAACACTAACCCTAAACCTTACCCGAAGCCTTACCTTAACCCGTCCCCTAATCCTAACCCGTACGCTAACAATAACCCGTACCCTAACACGTACGCTCACAGTAAACCATTGTCGTACCCTAAACTGTCCCCTAAACCGTCCCCGTCCCCTAACCCTAACCCTAACCCTTACCCGAAGCCTTACACTAACTTGTCACCTAATCCTAATGCGTACGCTAACACTAACCAGTACCCTAACACGTACGCTCACCCTAAACCGTTGTCATACACTAACATGTCCCCTAAACCGTCCCTGTCCCCTAACCCTAACCCTAACCCTTAGCCGAAGCCTTACGCTAACCCGCCCCCTAACCCGAACCCGTAGGCTAACACTAACCCGTACCGTAACACGTACACTCACCCTAAACCGTTGTCGTACCCTAACCGTTCCCCTAAACCGTCCCCATCCCCTAACACTAACCCTAAACCTAACCCTAAACCTAACCCTAAACCTTACCCGAAGCCTTACACTAACCCGTCCCCTAATCCTAACCCATACGCTAACACTAACCCATACCCTAACACGTACGCTCACCCTAAATCATTGTCGTATCCTAACCTTTCCCCTAAAACGTCCCCGTCCCCTAACTATAACCCTAAAACTATCCCTAACCCTAACCCTTACCCGAAGCCTTACCTTAACCCGTCACCTAATCCTAACACGTACGCTAACACTAACCAGTACCCTAACACGTACGCTCACCCTAAACGGTTGCCATACCCTAACCTGTCTACTAAACCGTCCCCGTCCCCTAAACCTAACCCTAACCCTAACCCTAACGCTTACCAAAGCCTTACAGTAACCCGTCCACTAATCCTAACACGTACGCTAACACTAACCCGTACCCTAACACGTACGCTCACCCTAAACTGTTGTCGAACCCTAACCTGTCCCCTAAACCGTCCCCATCCCCTAACCCTAACTCTAACCCTAAACCTAACCCTTACCCGAAGCCTTCCCCTAACACGTCCCTTAATCCTAATGCATACGCTAACACTAACCAGTACCCTAACACGTACGCTCACCATACACCGTTGTCATAGCCTAACCTGTCCCTTAAACCGTCCCCATCCCCGTCCCCTAACCCTAAGCCTAACCCTAACCCTAACCCTTACCCGAAACCTTACACTAAACCGTCCCCTAATCCTATACTGTACGCTAACACTAAACCGTACCCTAACACGTATGCTCACCCTAAACCGTTGTCGTACCCTAACCTGTCCCCTAAACCGTCCCGTCCCCTAACCCTAACCCTAATCCTAACCCTTACTCGAAGCCTTACACTAACCCGTCCCCTAATCCTAACCCGTACACTAACAATAAACCATACCCTAACACGTGCGTTTACCCTAAAACGTTGTCGTACCCTAACCTGTACCCTCAACCGTCCCCGTTCACTAACCCTAACCCTAACCCTAACCCTAAACCTAACCCTTACCCGAAGCCTTACCCTAACCCGTCCCCTAATCCTAACCCGTACGCTAACACTTACCCGTACCCTAACACGTACGCTCACCCTAAATCTTTGTCGTACCCTAAGCTGTCCGCTAAACCGTCCCTGTCCCCTAACCCTAACCCTAACCTAAACCCTAACCCGAAGCCTTACCCTAACCCATCCCTTAATCCTAACTCGTACACTAACACTAACCCATACCCTAAAACGTACGCTCACCCTAAACAGTTGTCATAACCTAACCTGTCCCATAAACCGTCCCCATCCCTTAACCCTAACCCTAAATCTTACCCGAAGCCTTACCCTAACCCGTCCCCTAATCCTAACCCGTACGCTTACACTAACCCGTACCGTAACACGTACGCTCACCCTAAACCGTTGTCGTACCCTAACCTGTCCCCTAAACCGTCCCCATCCCCTAACCCTAACCCTAACCCTAACCCTTACCCGAAGCCTTACAGTAACCCTTCCCCTAATCCGAACCCGGACGCTAACACTAACCCGTACCCAAACGTACGCTCACCTTAAACCGTTTTCGTACACTAACCTGTCCCCTAAACTGTCCCCTTCCCCTAATCCTTACCCTAACCCTAACCGTAACCCTAAACCTTACACTAACCCGACCCCTAATCCTAACCCGTACGCTAACACTAACCCGTACCCTAAAACGTACGCTCACCCTAAAATGTTGTCATATCCTAACCTTGCCCCTAAACCCTCCCCGTCCGCTAACCCTAACCCTATGCCTAACCCTAACCCTTACCCGAAGCCTTACCCTAACCCGTCACCAAATCCTAACCCGTACGCGAAAGCTAACGTTACCCTAAAACGTATGCTCACCCTAAACATTTGCCGTACGCTAACCTGTCTCCTAAACTGTCCCCGTCCCCTAAACCTAACCCTTAACCTAACCCTAACGCTTACCTGAAGGCTTACACTAACCCGTCCCCTAATCCTAACTCGTACGCTAACACTAACCCTTACACTAACACGTACGCTCACCCTAAACCGTTGCCGTACCCTAACCTTTCCCCTAAACCGTCCCCGTCCCCTATCCCTAAACCTGACCCTAACTCTAAACCTTACCCGAAGCCTTACCCTAACCCGTCCCCTAATCGTAAACCGTACGCTAACACTAACCCGTAACATAACACGTACGCTCACCCTAAAACGTTGTCGTACCCTAACCAGTCCCCTAAACCGTCCCCGTCCCCTAAAACTAACCCTAACCCTAACCCTTACCCGAAGCCTTACCCTAACCCGTCCCCTAATCCTAACCCGTACGCTAACACTAACACGTACCCTAACATGTATGTTTACCCTAAACCATTGTCGTACACTAACCTGTCCCCTAAACCGTCCCCGTCCCCTAACCCTTACCCTAACCCTAATCCTAACCAGTCCCCTAAATTGTCCCCGTCCCCGTCCCCTAACCCTAAGACTAAATGTAACGCTAACACTTACCCGAAGCCTTACACTAACCCGTCCCATAATCCTAAACCGTACGCTAACACTAACCCATACCCTAACACGTACGCTCACCCTAACCCTTTGTCATACTCTAACCTGTCCCCTAAACCGTCCCCTTCCCCTAACCCTAACCCTAACCCTTACCCTAACCATAACCCTTACCCGAGGCCTTACCCAAACCCGTCTCCTAATCCTAAGCCGTACGCTAACACTAACCCGTACCCTAACACGTACGCTCATCCTAAACCGTTGTCGTATCCTAAACTTTCCCCTAAACAGTCCCCATCCCCTAAACCTAACACTAACCCTTTCCCTAACCCTAACACTTACCCGAAGCCTTACCCTGACCGGTCAGCTAATACTAACCCGTACGCTAACACTAACCCGTAGCCTAACACGTACGCTCACCCTAAACCGTTGCCGTACCCTAACCTGTCCCCTAAACCGTCCCCGTCCCCTAACCCTAACCCTAAACCTAACCCTAAACCTTACCTGAAGCCTTACCCAAACCCGTCCCCTAATCCTAACCCGTACGCTAACACTAAACCGTACCCTAACACCTACACTCACCCTAAAACTTTGTCGTATCTTAACCTGTCCCCTAAACCGTCCCCGTCCTCTAACCCTAACCCTAACCCTAACACTAACCCTAACCCTTACCCGAAGCCCTAACCTAACCCATAGGCTAACATTAACCGTAGCCTAACACGTACGATCACCCTAAATCTTTGTCGTACCTTAACCTGTCCCCTAAACTGTCCCCGTCCCCGTCCCCTAATACTAACCCTAACCCTAACCCCAACACTTACCCGAAGCCATACCCTAACCCGTCCCCTAATCCTAACCCGTACCCTAACACGTATGCTCACCCTAAACCATTGTCGTACACTAAACTGTGACCTACACCGTCCCCGTCCCCGTCCCCTAACCCTAACCCTAACCCTTAGCCTAACCCTTACCCGAAGCCTTACCCTACCATGTCCACTAATCCTAACCCATACGCTAACACTAACCCGTACTCTAAAACGTACGCTCACCCTAAACCGTTGTCGTACCCTAACCTCTCCCCTAAACCGTCCCCGTCCCTGTCCACTAACCCTAACAATAACCCTAAATCTTACCAGAAGCCTTACCCTAAGCGGTCCCCTAATCCTAACACGTACGCTAACACTAACCCGTAACCTAAAACGTACGCTTACCTTAAACCTTTGTTGTACGCTAACCTGTCCGGTAAACCGTCCCCGTCCCCTAACCCTAACCCTAACCCTAACCCTAATCCTTACCCGAATCCTTACCATAACCCGTCCCCTACTCCTAACCCGTACGATAACACTAACCCGTAGCCAACACGTACAATCACCCTAAACCGTTTTCGTACCCTAACCTGTCCCCTAAACCTTCCCCGTCCCCTAACCCTAACCCTAACCCTAATCCTAAACCTAAACCTTACCCGAAACCTTACCCTAACCCGTCCCCTAATCCTAACACGTACACTAACACTAACCCGTACCCTAACACGTACGCTCACCCTAAAACTTGTCGTACACTAACCTGTCCCTTAAACCGTCCCCATCCGCTAACCCTAACCCTAACCCTAACCCTAAAACTTACCCGAAGCCTTACCCTAACCCGTCACATAATCCTAACCTGTACGCTAACACTAACCCATACCCTAACAGGTACGCTCACCCTAAACTGTTTTCATACCCTAACCTGTCCCCTAAACCGGCCCCGTCCCCCAACCCTAACCCTAACCCTAACCCTAAGACTTACTCGAAGCCTTACCCTAAACCGTCCCCTAATCCTAACCGGTACGCTAACACTAACCCGTACCCTAACATGTACAATCACCCTAAACCTTTGTCGTACCCTAACCTGTCCCCTAAACCGTCCCCATCCCCTAACCCTAACACTAACCCTAACCCTAACCCTTAACCGATGTCTTCCCCTTACCCGTCCCCTAATCCTAACCCGTACGTTAACACTAACCCGTACCCTAACATGTATAATCACCCTAAAACTTTTTCGTACCCTAACCTGTCACCTAAACCGTCCCCGTCCCCTAACCGTAACCCTAAGCCTAAACTTTACCCGAAGCCTTACCCTAACCCGTCCCCTAATCCTAACCCGTACGCTAACACCTACGCTCACCCTAAACCGTTGTTGTACCCTAACCTGTCCCCTAAACCGTCCCCATCCCCTAACCCTAACCCTAACCCTAACCCTAACCCTAAACCTTACCGGAAGACGTACCCTAACCCATCCCCTAATCCTAACCTGTACGCTAACACTAACACATACCCTAACACGTATGCTCACCCTAAACCGTTGTCGTACCCTAACCTGTCCCCTAAACCATCCCCGTCCCCTAACCCTAACAATAACCCTAAACCTAAACCTTAAGCGAAGCCTTACCTAAACCCGTCCCATAATCCTAACCCATACGCTAACACTAATCCGTACCCTAACACGTACACTCACCCTAAATCTTTGTCGTACAATAACCTGTCCCTTAAACCATCCCCATCCGCTAACCCTAACCCTAACCCTAAACCTAACCCTTACCCGAAGCCTTACCCTAACCCGTCCCCTAATCCTAACCCTTACGCTAACACTAACCCATACCATAACACGTACGCTCACCCTAAACCGTTTTCGTACCCTAACCTGTCCCCTAAACCGTCCCCGTCCCCCAACCCTAACCCTAACCCTAAGCCTTACCCGAAGCCTTAAACTAACCTGTCCCCTAATCCTAACCGGTACGCTAACACTAACCATTACCCTAACACGTACGCTCACCCTAAACGGTTGCGGTACCCTAAACTGTCACCTAAAGCGTCCCCGTCCGTCCCCTAACCCTAACCCTAACCCTATCCCTAACCCTAACACTTACCCGAAGCCTTACCCTAAACCGTCCCCTAATCCTAACCCGTACGTTAACACTAAACCTTACCCTAACATGTACAATCGCCCTAAACCATTGTCGTACCCTAACCTGTCCCTTAAACCGTCGCCATCCCCTAACCCTAACAATAACTCTAACCCTAACCCTAACAATTAACCGAAGACTTCCCCTAACCCGTCCCGTAATCCTAAACCGGACCCTAACACTAACCCGTACCCTAACACGAATGCTCAACCTAAACCGTTTTCGTACCCCAACCTGTCCCCTAAACAGTCCCCATCCCCTAACCCTAACCCTAACCCTTAACCTTACCCGAATCCTTACCCAAACCCGGCCCCTAATCCTAACTCGTACGCTAAAACTAAACCGTACCCTAACACGTACGCTCACCCTAAAACGTTGTCGTACCCTAACCTGTCACCTAAACCATCCCCGTCCCCTAACCCTAACCCTAACCGGTCCCCTAAACCATACCCGTCCCTGTCCCCTGACCCTAACCCTAACGCTAACCCTTACCCGAAGCCTTACACTAACCCGTCCCCTAATCCTAACCCGTACGCTAACACTAACCCGTACCCTAACACATACGCTTACCCTAAACCATTGTCGTACCCTAACCTGTCCCCTAAACCGTCCCTGTCCCCTAACCCTCATCCTAACCCTAACCCTTACCCGAAGCCTTACACTAACCCGTCCCATAATCCTAACCCGTACGCTAACACTAAACCATACCCTAACACGTACGCTCACCCTAAACCGTTCTCATACACTAACCTGTCCCCTAAATCGTCCCCGCCCCGTCCCCTAACCCTAACACTAATCCTAACTCTAACCCTTACCTGAAGCCTTACACAAACCCGTCCACTAATCCTAACCCGTACGCTAACACTAACCCATACCCTAACACGTACGCTCACCCTAAACCGTTGTCGTATCCTAACCTTTCCCTTAAACCATCCCCGTCCCCTAACCCTAACACTAACCCTATCCCTAACCCTAACCCTTACAAGAAGCCTTACCCTAACGCGTCCCCTAATACTAACCCGTACGCTAACACTAAACAGTACCCTAACACGTACACTCACCCTAAAACGTTGTCGTACACTAACCTGTCCCCTAAACCGTCCCAGTCCACTAACCCTAACCCTAAACCTAACCCTAACCCTAACCCTTACCCGAAGCCTTACCCTAACCCGTCCCCTAATCCTAACCCATACGCTAACACTAACCCGTACCCTAACACATACGCTCACAGTAAACCGTTGTCGTACCCTAACCTGTCCCCTAAACTGACCCCGTCCCATAACCCTAACCCTAACCCTAACCCTTACCCGAAGCCTTACACTAACCCGTCCCCTAATCCTTACCCGTACGCTAACACTAACCCATACCTTAACACGCACGCTCACCCTAAACCGTTGTCGTACCCTAACATGTCCCCTAAACCGTCCCTGTCCCCTAACCTTAACCCTAACACTAACCCTAAACCTAACACTTACCCGAAGCCTTACCCTAAACCATCCCCTAATCCTAACCCGTACGCTAACACTAACCCATACCCTAACACGTACGCCGACCCTAAACCATTGTCGTACCCTAACCTGTCCCCTAAACTGTCCCCATCCCTTAATCCTAACCCTAAACCTTATCCGAAGGCTTACCCTAACCAGTCCCCTAATCCTAACCCGTACGCTAACACTAACCCGTACCGTAACACGTACGCTAACCCTAAACCGTTGTCGTACCCTAACCTGTCCCCTAAACCGTCCCCATCCCCTAACCATAACCATAATCCTAAACCTTACCCGAAGCCTTACCCTAACCCGTCCCCTAATCCTAACCCGTATGCTAACACTAACCCGTACCCTAACGTAGGCTCACCCTACACCGTTTTCGTACACTAACCTGTCCCCTAAACAGTCCCCGTCCCCTAATCCTAACCCTAACCCTAACCCTAACCGTAAACCTAAACCTTACCCGAAGCCTTACACTAACCCGTCCCCAAATCCTAACCCGTACGCTAACACTAACCTGTACCCTAACACATACGCTCACCCTAAACCATTGTCGTATCCTAACCTATCCCCTAAACCGTCCCCATCCCCTAACCCTAACCCTATCCCTAACACTAACCATTATGCAAAGCCTTACCCTAACCCGTCACCTAACCCGTACGCTAACACTAACCCGTACCCTAAAACGTACACTCACCCTAAACCGTTGCCGTACCCTAACCTTCTCCTAAACCGTCCCCGTCCCCTAAACCTAACCCTAACCCTAACCCTAACGCATACCCGAAGCCTTACACTAACCCGTCCCCTAATCCTAACCCGTACGCTAACACTAACCTGTACCGTAACACATACGCTCACCCTAAAACGTTGTCGTACCCTAACCTGTCCCCTAAACCGTGCCCGTCCCCTAACCCTAACCCTAACCCTAACCCTAACCCTTACCTGAAGCCTTACACTAAACCGTCCCCTAATCCTAACCCGTACGCTAACACTAACCCGTACCCTAACAGGTACCCTCACCCTAAACCGTTGTCGTACCCTAACTTGTCACCTAAACTGTCCTCGTCCCCTAACCCTAACCCTAACCCTAACCCTAACGCATACCCGAAGCCTTACACTAACCCATCCCCTAATCCTAACCCGTACGTTAACACTAAACCTTACCCTAACATGTACAATCACCCTAAACCGTTGTCGTACCCTAACCTGTCCCCTAAACCGTCCCCATCCCCTAACCCTAACACTAACCCTAACCCTAACCCTAATATTTAACCGAAGCCTTCCTCTAACACGTCCCGTAATCCTAACCCGTACCCTAACACTAACCCGTACCCTAACACGTATGCTCAACCTAAACCCTTTTCGTACCCCAACCTGTCCCCTAAACAGTCCCCATCCCCGAACCCTAACCCTAACCCTAACCCTTACCCTTACCCGAATCCTTACCCTAACCCGTCCCCTAATCCTAACCCGTACGCTAAAACTAACCCATACCCTAACACGTACGCTCACCCTAAATCATTCTCGTAACCTAACTATCCTCTAAACCGTCCCCGTCCCCTAACCCTAACCCCAACCCTAACCCTTACCCGCAGCCTTACCCTAATCCGTGCCCTAAACCTAACCCGTACACTAACACTAACCAGTACCCTAACACGTACGCTTAACCTAAACCCTTGTCGTACACTAACCTGTCCCCTAAACTGTCCCCGTCCTCTAATCCTAACCCTAACCCTAAACCTAACCCTAGCCCTTACCCTAAGCCTTACGCTAACCCATCCCCTAATCCTAACCCATACGATAACAGTAACCCGTACCGTAACACGTACGCTCACCCTAAATCGTTGGCATAACCTAACCTGTCCCCTAAACCGTTGCCGTCCCCTAACCCTAACCCTAACCCTAACCCTAACCATAACCCTTACCCGAAGCCTTACCCTAAACCGTTCCCTAACCTAACCTGTATGCTAACACTAACCCGTACCCTAACACGTACGCTCACCCTAAAACATTGTCGTACCCTAACCTGTCCACTAAACCATCCACGTCCCCTAAACCTAAACCTAACCCTGACCCTAACCCTAAACCTAACCCTAACCCTTACGCGAAGCCTTACACTAACCCGTCCCGTAATCCTAACCCGTACGCTAACACTAACCCATTCCCTAACATGTACGCTCACCCTAAAGAGTTGTCGAACTCTAACCGGTCCCCTAAACCGTCCCCGTCCCCTAACCCTAACCCTAACCCTAACCCTAACCTATACCATAAACCGTCCCCGTGCCCGTCCCCTAACCCTAACCCTAACCCTAAACTTAACCCTTACCCGAAGCCTTACCCTAATCCGTCCCCTAATGCTAACCCGTACGCTAACACTAACCCATACCCTAACATGTACACAGACCCTATGCCGTTGTCGTACCCTAACCTTTCCCCTAAACCGTCCCCCTCCCCTAACCCTAACCCTAAACCAAACCCTTACGCGAAGCCTTACCATAACCCGTCCCCTAATTCTAACCCGTATGCTAACACTAACCCGTACCCTGACACGTACGCTCACCCTAAACCGTTGTCGTAACCGAACCTGTCCCCTAAACCGTCCCCGTCCCCTAATCTTAACCCTATCCTTAACCCTAAACCTTACTCGAAGCCTTACCCTAACCCGACCCTTAATCCTAACCTGTAGGCTATCACTAACCCATACCCTAACACGTACACTCACCCTAAATCATTGTCGTACCCTAACCTGTCCCCTCAACCGTCCCCATCCCCTAACCCTAACCCTAACATTTACCCGAAACCTTACCGTAACCCGTCCCCTAATTCTAAACAGTACGCTAACACTAACCCATAACCTAACACGTACGCTCACCCTAAACCGTTGTCGTAACCTAACCTGTCCCCTAAACCGTCCCTGTCCCCTAACCCTAACCCTAACCTTAACTCTAACCCTAACCCTTACCCGAAGCCTTACCCTAACCTGTCCCCTATTCCTAACCCGTACGCTAACACTAACCCATACCCTAACACGTACGCTAACCCTAAAACGTTGTCATACCCTAACCTTTCCCCAAACCGTCCCCGTCCCCTAAACATAACCTTAACCCTAACCCTAACCCTTACCCAAAGCCTTACCCTAACCCGTCCCCTAATCCTAACCCCTATGCTAACAATAACCCAAACCCTAACACGTACGCTCACCCTAAACCATTGTCGTACCCTATCCTGTCCCCTAAACCGTCCTAATCCCCTAACCCTAACCCTAACACTAACCCTATCCCTAACCCTTACCCGAAGCCTTACACTAACCCGTCCCCTAATCCTAACCCGTACGCTAACACTAACCCTTACCCTAACACATACGCTCACCCTAAGTCATTGTCGTACCCTAACCTGTCCCCTAAACCGTCCCCGTACCCTAACCCTAACCCTAACCCTAACCCTTACACGAAGCTTTACCCTAACCCATCCCCTAATCCTAACCCGTACGCTAACACTAACCCGTACCCTAACACGTACGCTCACCCTAAACCGTGTTCGTACACTAACCTGTCCCCTACACTCTCCCCGTCCCCTAACCCTAACCCTAACCCTAACCCTGACCCTTACCCGAAGACTTACCCTAACCCGTACCCTAATCCTAACCCGTACGCTAACACTAACCCGTACCCTAACACGTATGCTCACCCTAAACCGTTGTCGTACCCTAACCTGTCCCCTAAACCATCCCCGTACCCTAACCATAACCCTTACCCTAACCCCAACACTAACCCTTACCCGAAGCCTTACCCTAAACCCTCCCCTAATCCTAACCCGCACGCAAACACTAACCCGTACCCTAACATGTATGCTCACCCTAAACCGTTGCCGTACCCTAACCTGTCCCCTAAACCTTCCCCGTCCCCTAAACCTAAGCTTAACCCTAACCCTAACCCTTACCTGAAGCCTTACCCTAACCCGTCCCCTAATCCTAACCTGTACGCTAACACTAACCCGTACCGTACCACGTACGCTCACCCTTAACCATTGTCGTACCCTAACCTGTCCCCTAAACTGTCCCTGTCCCCTAACTCTAACCGTAACCCTTACCCGAAGACTTACCCTAACCCGTCCCCTAATGCTAACCCGTACGTTAACACTAACCCGTACCCTAACACGTACGCTCACCCTAAACCGTTGTCTTACCTAACCCGTCCCCTAAACCGTCCCCGTCCCATAACCCTAACCCTAACCCTTACCCGAAGCCTTACCCTAACCGGTCTCCTAATCCTAACCCGTACACTAACACTAACCTGTACCCTAACATGTACGCTCACCCTAAACCGTTGTCATACCTTAACCTGTCCCCTAAACCCTCCCCGTCCCCTAACCCTAACCCTAACCCTAACCCTTACCCGAAGCCTTACCCTAACACGTCCCCTATACCTAATCCGTACGCTAACACTAACCCGTACCCTAACACCTACGCTCACCCTAAACCGCTGTGGTATCCTAACCTTTTCCCTAAACCGTCCCCGTCCCATAATGCTTAACCTAAATCTTTACAGATGCCTGTCCCTAAACCGTCCCCAAATCCTAACCCATACGCTAACACTAAACTGTACCCTAACACGTAGGCTCACCCTAAATCGCTGTCGTACCCTAATCTGTACCGTAAACCGTCCCTTTCCCCAACCCTATCCCTCACCCTAACACTTACACGAAGCCTTACTCTAACCTGTCCCCTAATCCTAACCCAAATGCTAACACTGACCAGTACCCTAACATGTACGCTCACCCTAAAGCATTGTCGTACCCTAACCTGTACCCTAACACGTCCTCATCCACTAACCCTAACTCTAACACTTACCTGAAGCCTTACCCTAACACATCCCCTAATCCTAAACCGTGCGCTAACACTAACCCATACCCTAACTCGTACGATCACACTAAACCGTTGTCTTACACTAACCTGTACTCTAAACCTTCCCTGTCCCCTAACCCTAACCCTAATCCTTACCGGAAAAGTTACCCTAACCCGTCCCCTAATCCTAACCCGTATGCTAACATTTACACCTACCCTAACTTGTATGCTCAATGAAAACCGTTGTCATACACTAACCTGTACCTAAACAGTCCCTGTCCCATAACCCTAACCCTAACCCTTATCCGAAGCCTTACCCTAACCCGTCACCTAAGCCTAACTGGTACGCTAACACTAACACCTACCCTAACATGTACACTCACCCTAAACCATTGTCTTCCCCAAACCTGTACCTTAAATCGTCTCTGGCCCTGTCCCCTAACATTAACCATAACCCTAACCCTTACCCGAAGCCTTATCCTAACCCGTCCCCTAATCCTAATCCGTACGCCAACACTAACCCATACCCTTACACCTACGCTCACCTTAAATCGTTGTCGTACACTAAATTGTACCCTAAACCGTTCCCATTCCCTAACCTAATCCCTAACCCTAACCATAAACCTAATCATTACCCGAAGCCTTAGTCTAAACTGTCCCCTAATCCTAAACCGTATGCTAGCACTAACACATACCCTAATATGTACACTCAACCTAAACTGCTGTCGTATTCTAACCTATACCCTAAACCGTTCCCATCCCCTAACCCTAACCCTAACCCGACGTCTTACCCTATCCCTTCCACTAATCATGGACCATACACTAACACTAAACCTTACCCTAACATGTATTCTCACACTAACACATTGTGGTACCCTAACCTGTACCTTGAACCGTCTCCATCTCCTAACCCTAACCCTAACCCTAACCCTTACCCTAAGCCTTACCCTAACCCGTCCCCTAATTCTAACCCATATGCTAACACTAACCTGTGCCCTAACATGTATGCTCACCCTAAACTGTTGTCGTACCCTAACCTGTACCCTAAACCATCCCTGTCCCTGTTCCCTAACACTAACACATACCCGAATCATGTCTCTAAACCTTACACTAATCCTAACCCTTATGGTAGCACTAACATGTACCCTAAAACATACGCTCACCCTAAACTTTTGTCATTCCCTAACCTGTACCCTAAATGGTCCCAGTCCCCTAACAATAACCCTAAACCTAAACCTAAACCTAACCCTTATGTGAAGCTTTACCCTAACCCGTCCCTTAATCCTAACCCGTACGCTAATACTAACCCATAACCTAACACGTACGCTCACCCTAAATCATTGTCATACCCTAACCTGTACCATAAATCGTCGTTGTCCCCAACCTCAAACCGTTTCCCGAAACCTTATACTAACCCTTCCCCTAATCCTAACCCGTAAACTAACACTAACATGTACCCTAACACTTACGCTCACCCTATACCGTTGTCGTACCTTAAATTGTACCCTAAACTGTCCCCATCCCCTAACCCTAACCCTAACCCGAACCCTTACCCAAAGCCTTACGCTAACCCATCGGTAATCCTAACCCGTACGCTATCACTAACCTGTATCCTAACATGTACACTCACACTAAACAATTGTCGTACCCTATCCTGTACCCTAAAACGTCCCCATCCCCTAAACCTAAACTTAAGCCTTAGCCGAAGCCTTACCCTAACACCTCCCGTAATCCTAACCCGTTTGCAAACACTAACCCATACCTTAACACGTGTAGTCAACCTAAACTGTTGTCATACTCTAAACTGTACCCTAAACCGTCCCCGTCCCCCAACCCGAACCCTAAATCTTACCCTTACCCGAAGTCTTACCTTAACCCGTCCCATAATCCGAAACTGTACGCTAACGCTAACCCATACCCTATCACGTACACTCACCCTAAACCGTTGTCATACCCTAACCTGTAACAAAAACCGTCCCCATCCCCTAACCTTAACCCTAACTCTTATCCGAAACCTTACCCTAACACGTCCTCTAATCTTAACCCATACGCTAACACTAACCCATAGCCTAAAATGTACGCTCAACCAAAACTCTTGTTTTACCCTACACTGTACCCTAAACCGTCCCCATCCCCTAACCCTAACACTTTCCCTAAACCTTACAGTAACCCGTCCCCTAATCTAAACCCGTACGCTAACACTAACTCTTACTCTAACTGCTATGCTCACCCTAAACCTTTGTCTTACACTAACCTGTACCCTAAACCGTCCCTGTCTCCATCCCCTAACCCTAACCCTAACCCTACCCCTAACCCTTACCTGAAGCCTTACCCTAACCCATCCCCTAATCCTAAACTGTACGCTAACCCTAACCAATACCCTAACACATACGCAGACCCTAAACCATTGTCCTACCATGATCTGAACCGTAAACCATCCCTGTGCCCTAACCCTAACTCTAAACCTAACCCTTTCCCAAAGCATTACACTAACCCGTCCACTAATCCTAACCCATACACTAACATGAACCCATCCCCTAACATATATGTTCTACTTAATTAGTTGTCGTACCCCAACCTGTATCCTAAACCTTCCCCATACCCTAACCCTAAACTTAACACTAACCCTTACCCGAAGCCTTACCCTAACATGTCATCTAACCCTAAACCATACGCTAACACTAATACGTACCCTAACTGTTACGCTCACCCAAAAATGTTGTCATACCTAACCTGTACACTAAACCATTCCCGTCCCCTAACCCAAATGCTAAAACTAACCCTTACACCAAACCTTACCCTAACCCTTCCCCTAACCCTAACCCGTACACTAACACTATCCCGTACTCTAATACATACGCTCACCCTAAACCTTACCCGTCCCCTGAGCCTAACCCTAAACCTAACCCTTACCCAAAGCCGAACCCTAACGCGTCCCCTATTCCTAACCAGTTCACTTACACTAAACCATACGCAAACACGTACGCTCCCCTAAACCATTGTCGTACCCTAACATGTACCCTAAACCATCCCCTTCCCCTAACCCTACCCCTAACACTTATGCGAAGACTTACCCTAACCCGTCCCCTATTCCTAGCCCATACGGTGACACTAACCATTACCGTAACACGTATGCTCACCCTAAACCGTTTTCGTACCCTAACCTTTACCCGAATCCGTCCCTGTCCATTAACCCTAACCCTAAACCTTACGTGAAGCCTTACCTTAACCTGTCTCCTAATGTTAATCCATACACTAACACTAATCCGTACCCTCACACCTATGCTCACCCTAAATTGTTGTAGTAATATAACCTGTACCTTAAACCATCCCCATCCCCAAACCCTAACCCTAACCCCAACCCAGAGCACTTCCTCTTATGGTTCTTTACCTTAGGGAAATGAAATCAAAAAGACACATCAATGCCAAAGTTTGGGATGGCTCCTTTTACAAGAACCTCGTCTATGATACAAGTTAAATATCCCAGAAAGGGAAATTTGGATAAAGAATTAGTGGTACTTACCTACAACTGAATATCACTCAGCAATGAAATCTATGTCTTCAGGTCCGAAGCAACATAATGAGTGGATTCAGGTATGATGATTCTAAGTGAAATAAGTCACACAGAAAAAGAAACATCATAAGATGTCACTAATACACGGAACTTAATCTTGGCTACACATGAACTGAATTACAAAACAGAACAGGGTCTCAAATTTAGAAAACCTACTTATGCTTGCTTAATGGGAAAGGTGGGTTGGGCTGCTGCATAAAACCAGAGAATGAAATTAGCACACATACCGTTCCTAAAACAAATATGTAATAGAATAGACCTACTCCTTGCTCAACAAAATGGACTTGACACCCCATATTCAAGACCTAGGAATATACCTGACTAGTAAGAATCTAAAAACCTATGGATTTATATGTCCCCGTAAGAGAATCAAGCGTGTGTACAGCAGCATAAACGCAGCAGTGAAAATCATCTAAATCCCATTATCAATATAAATTTCAAGAAAAACCACAATAACAGAGAAATACAGAACAATTCTTAAATATTTCAATCAGGGCTAGTGATGCAACCTGGATTCAGCACATCTACACCTAGAGCTGGGTGAGACATAAGGCAGAACACTTGGGCTCATTGGTTTGTTGAGGTTCGGTGAGCAAAAGCAGACCCTTTGAAGTCATACTGCATGGTACCTATTCCATGAGTCCCAACTGTCCAGGTTAAAGGGATTCTTCTTTCAGCTAAAAAATGCACGGGGAGCCCAGAATATTGTCCACTGTGTGATCTGGAAACGTTTATAAGGCATCTCAAATTTCATTCCCTTGTACTCGGGCTCGGCATTCCAGATGCTTTACTAACACTCACCCAACTAGGTGAGTCGGTGCCTTTAACCTCCTGTTTGGCCCAGTTTGCAATTTCTGCGGAAGATGAACAGGAATAGGGAGAACCAATGAGAAAGTAGCTGTAGATGTTTGGAAGGGCAAATTTAAGTCTCATTTCCCAACAGGAAGATGAATTAACCAAATGCTCAGCATACACTGCCGGAACCAGATTAGGGTCTGAAGCTATCTTGCGGTTTTGCAGTCAGCTCACAAGAAAGCGAGTTGGAGAAAGGAGCTCAGGGGCACTGTAATTCACAAACCTGCACAGTTATAAGTGACAGCAATCATCCAAAATTATATTGAAGTAAGGCTGCGAAGAGGACTTGAAAGTGAGGCAGAATTGCAGGAAACCAATCTGGGAGGAAGATTGGAGTTGCATTTAAAACATAGGAAAACAGGCAGAACGAGGACAATGATGCACTTGGCAAAAAAAGCGCGTATGCTTTTTTCCTGAATATATTCAGGAAAAAACGCATACGTGCTTTTTGGCCAAATAAGCAAGCATGAAAAGGAAATCTGCACTACAATAAAGTCAAACTCCCCCCCCAGATCAAAAGGGCCATCTATAAAAAGTGTAAAATTCCAAAGCCAGGAAACACCACCAAGAAGAGGGAGCCTTGTTATGCCGATGGGCGGGACGTAAATTGCCAACAGCCATTCTGGAGACCTGTATGGTGTTTCCTGAAACACGTAAGAAACAAAGCAACACAGCCTATGGTACTTCCACTTATGGTCCTATAGCTTACGGAAATTAAAATCAAAAAGAGACAGCCACCCCAAAGATTCAGATGGCTCTGTTTACAACAACATCCTCTACCATACAAGTTACATATCCCAGAAAGCGAAAAATGGACAAAGAACTTGTGGTACTTACGTACAATGGAATATCACACAGCAATGAAATCTGTGTCATCAGGCCCGTAGCGGCATAGTGAGTGGATGCAGGTACGGTGATTCTACGTGAACTACGTCACACAGAAAAAGAAACATCATAAGATATCACTAATACACGGAATGTAAACTTGACTACACATGAACTGAATTACAAAACAGAACAGGGTCTCAAATTTAGAAAACCAACTAGTGCTTGCTTATGGGGAAAGGTGGGTTGGGGTGCTGCATAAAACCAGAGACTGAAATTAGCACAGATAACTTTCCATAAGCCAAATATGTAATAGACAAGGCCTACTCCTTGCTTAAAGAAATGGACCCAACACCACATATTCAACGCCTAGGAATATACCTGACTAGGAAGAATCTTAAAACCCATGGATATATATGTCTCCGTAAGAGAATCAAGCATGTGTACAGCGGCTGAAACGCAGCAGTGAAAATCCGATAAATCCCATTATCAAATTAATTTCGAAAACAAAAAACAAAGACAGTGAAATAGAGAGCAATTCTTAAATAATTCACTCAGGGCATGTGATGCAACCGGGATTGACCACATCTACACCCGGAGCTGGTTGAGACATAAGGCTGGACACTTCAGGCTGATAGCATTGGTGAGTTTCGGTGAGCAAATGCAGACCCTTTGAAGACATACTGCATGGTACCTATTCCATGGGTCCCAACTCTCCAGGTTCAAGGGATTCTTCCTCCAGCTAAAACATGCATGGGAAACCCAGAGTATCGTCCACCGTGTGATTGGGAAACGATTTAAAATGCATCTCAGTTTTCGTATCCTGGTCCTCGGGTTCACCATTCCAGATGCTTTACTAACACTCTCCCCGCTTGGAGAGTCAGTGCCTTTAACCTCCTCTTTGGCACAGCTTGCAATTTCTGTGCAAGATGAACAGGAATAGGGAGAACCAATGAGAGACTAGCTATAGGTGTCTGCACGGGCAAATGTAACGCTCATTTCCAACCAGGAAGAGGAATTAACCAAAGGCTCAGCATGCCCTGCCGGAAACAGATTAGGGCCTGAAGCAATCCTGCGGTTTTGTGCCCAGCTCACAAGAAAGCAAGTTGAAGAAAGGAGCTCAGGGGCACTGTAATTCACAAACTTGCAGAGTTATAAATGACAGCTATCCTCCAAAAATATATTGAAGTAAGCCTGCGAAGGGGACTTGAAAGCAGGGCAGAATTTCAGGAAAACGATTGCAGGGGGTAGACTGGAATTTCCCTGAAAGCATAGGAAAAGAGGCAGAAGGTCGACAATGATGCACTTGGCCAAAAAGGGCGTATGCGTTTTTTCCTGAATATATATATTCAGGAAAAAACGCATACGCACTTTTTGGCCAACCAAGCAAGCCTGTAAAGGAAATCTGCACTACAATGAAATCTCACTGCCCCCCCGGGCAAAAGGGCCTTCTGAAAAAAGTGTAAAATCCAGAAAGGTAGGACAGGATATGGAGAACAGGGAGCCTTGTTATGCTGAATGGCAGGATGTAAATTGCCAACAGCCACCCTGGAGAAGTGTATGGTGTTTCGTGAAACACGTAAGAAACAAAGCAATACAGCCTATGGCACTTCCACTTATGGTCCTATAGCTTACGGAAATTAAAATCAAAAACAGACAGCCACCCCAATATTTGGGACGGCTGTGTTCACAAGAAGCTCGTCTACAGTATCAGGTAAATATCCCAGAAAGCAAAAAATGGATAAAGAAGTTGTGGCACGTACGTACAATGCAATATCACTCAGCAATGAAATCTGTGTCATCAGGCCCGTAGCGGCATAGTGAGTGGATGCAGGTACGGTGATTCTACGTGAACTACGTCACACAGAAAAAGAAACATCATAAGATATAACTAATACACGGAATGTAAACTTGACTACACATGAACTGAATTACAAAACAGAACAGGGTCTCAAATTTAGAAAACCAACTAATGCTTGCTTATGGGGAAAGGTGCGTTGGGGTGCTGCATAAAACCAGAGACTGAAATTAGCACAGATAACTTTCCATAAGCCAAATACGTAATAGACAGGACCTACTCCTTGCTCAACGAAATGGACCCAACACCACATATTCAACGCCTAGGAATATACCTGACTAGGAAGAATCTTAAAACCCATGGATATATATGTCTCCGTAAGAGAATCAAGCATGTGTACAGTGGCCGAAACGCAGCAGTGAAAATCCGATAAATCCCATTATCAAATTAATTTGGAAAACAAAACACAAAGACAGTGAAATAGAGAACAATTCTTAAATAATTCACTCAGGGCATGTGATGCAACAGGGATTGACCACATCTACACCCAGAGCTGGTTGAGACATAAGGCTGGACACTTCAGGCTGATAGCATTGGTGAGTTTCGTTGAGCAAATGCAGACCCTTTGAAGTCATACTGCATGGTACCTATTCCATGGGTCCCAACTCTCCAGGTTCAAGGGATTCTTCCTCCAGCTAAAACATGCATGGTAAACCCAGAGTATCATCCACCGTGTGATTGGGAAACGATTTAAAATGCATCTCAGTTTTCGTATCCTGGTCCTCGGGTTCACAATTCCAGATGCTTTACTAACACTCTCCCCGCTTGGAGAGTCAGTGCCTTTAACCTCCTGTTTGGCACATCTTGCAATTTCTGTGCAAGATGAACAGGAATAGGGAGAACCAATGAGAGACTAGCTGTAGGTGTCTGCACGGGCAAATGTAACGCTCATTTCCCAACAGGAAGAGGAATTAACCAAAGGCTCAGCGTGCCCTGCCAGAAACAGATTAGGGCCTGAAGCAATCCTGCGGTTTTGTGCCCAGCTCACAAGAAAGCGAGTTGAAGAAAGGAGCTCAGGGGCACTGTAATTCACAAACCTGCAGAGTTATATATGACAGCTATCCTCCAAACGTATATTGAAGTAAGCCTGCGAAGGTGACTTGAAAGTGGGGCAGAATTTCTGGAAAACGATTGCAGGGGGTCGACTGGAATTGCCCTGAAAGCATAGGAAAAGAGGCACAACGTCGACAATGATGCACTTGGCCAAAAAGTGCGAATGCGTTTTTTCCTGAATATATTCAGGAAAAAACGCATACGCCCTTTTTGGCCAACCAAGCAAGCCTGTAAAGGAAATGTGCACTACAATGAAATCTCACTGCCCCCCCGGGCAAAAGGGCCATCTGAAAAAAGTGTAAAATCCAGAAAGGTAGGACAGGATATGGAGAACAGGGAGCCTTGCTATGCTGATTGGCAGGAGGTAAATTGTGAACAGCCACCCTGGAGAAGTGTATGGTGTTTCATGAAACACGTAAGAAATAAAGCAACACAGCCTATGGCAATTGCACTTATGGTCCTATTACTTAGGGAAATTAAAATCAAAAACAGAGAGCCACCCCAAAGTTTGCGACGGCTGTGTTCCCAAGACGCTCGTCTACAGTACAAGGTAAATATCCCAGAAAGCAAAAAATGGATAAAAAAGTTGTGGCACGTACGTGCAATGCAATATCACTCAGCAATGAAATCTGTGTCATCAGGCCCGTAGCGGCATAGTGAGTGGATGCAGGTACGGTGATTCTACGTGAATTACATCACACAGAAAAAGAAACATCATAAGATATCACTAATACACGGAATGTAAACCTGACTGCATATGAACTGAATTACAAAACAGAACAGGGTCTCAAATTTAGAAAATCAACTAGTGCTTGCTTATGGGGAAAGGTGCGTTGTGGAGTTGCATAAAACCAGAGACTGAAATTAGCACAGATAACTTTCCATAAGCCAAATATGTAATAGACAAGACCTACTCCTTGCTCAACGAAATGGACCCAACACCACATATTCAAAGCCTAGGAATATACCTGACTAGGAAGAATCTTAAAACCCATGGATATATATGTCTCCGTAAGAGAATCAAGCGTGTGTAGAGCGGCCGAAACGCAGCAGTGCAAATCCGATAAATCCCATTATCAAAATAAATTTCGAAAACAAAACACAAAGACAGTGAAATAGAGGGCAATTCTTAAATAATTCACTCAGGGCATGTGATGCAACCGGGATTGACCACATCTACACCCAGAGCTGGTTGAGACATAAGGCTGGACACTTCAGGCTGATAGCATTGGTGAGTTTCGGTGAGCAAATGCAGACACTTTGAAGTCATACTGCATGGTACCCATTCCATGGGTCCCAACACTCCAGGTTCAAGGGAGTCTTCCTCCAGCTAAAACATGCATGGGAAACCCACAGTATGGTCCACCGTGTGATTGGGATACGATTTAAAATGCATCTCAGTTTTCGTATCCTGGTCCTCGGGTTCACCATTCCAGATGCTTTACTAACACTATCCCCGCTTGGAGAGTCAGTGCCTTTAACCTCCTGTTTGGCACAGCTTGTAATTTCTGTGCAAGATGAACAGGAATAGGGAGAACCAATGAGAGACTAGCTATAGATGTCTGCACGGGCAAATGTAACGCTCATTTCCACCAGGAAGAGGAATTAACCAAAGGCTCAGCGTGCCCTGCCGGAAACAGATTAGGGCCTGAAGCAATCCTGCGGTTTTGTGCCCAGCTCACAAGAAAGCATGTTGAAGAAAGGAGCTCAGGGGCACTGTAATTCACAAACCTCCAGAGTTATAAATGACAGCTATCCTCCAAAAATATATTGAAGTAAGCCTGCGAAGGGGACTTGAAAGCGGGGCAGAGTTTCAGGAAAACGATTGCAGGGGGTAGACTGGAATTGCCCTGAAAGCATAGGAAAAGAGGCAGAATGTCGACAATGATGCACTTGGCCAAAAAGGGCGTATGCGTTTTTTCCTGAATATATTCAGGAAAAAACGCATACGTCTTTTTTGGCCAACCAAGCAAGCCTGTAAAGGAAATCTGCACTACAATGAAATCTCACTGCCCCCCGGGCAAAAGGGCCATCTGAAAAAAGTGTAAAATCCAGAAAGGTAGGACAGGATATGGAGAACAGGGAGCCTTGTTATGCTGATTGGCAGGATGTAAATTGCCAGCAGCCACACTGGAGAAGTGTATGGTGTTTCCTGAAACACGTAAGAAACAAAGCAACACAGCCTATGGCACTTCCACTTCTGTTCCTATAGCTTACGGAAATTAAAATCAAAAACAGAGAGCCACCCCACAGTTTTGGACGGCTGTGTTCCCAAGAAGCTCGTCTACATTACCAGGTAAATATCCCAGAAAGCAAAAAATGGATAAAGAAGTTGTGTCACGTATGTGCAATGCAATATCACTCAGCAATGAAATCTGTGTCATCAGGCCCGTAGCGTCATAGTGAGTGGATGCAGGTACGGTGACTCTACGTGAACTACGTCACACAGAAAAAGAAACATCATAAGATATCACTAATAAACGGAATGTAAACTTGACCACACATGAATTGAATTACAAAACAGAACTGGGTCACAAATTTAGAAAACCAACTAGTGCTTGCTTATGGGGAAAGGTGCCTTGGGGTGCTGCATAAAAGCAGAGACTGAAATTAGCACAGATAACATTCCATGAGCCAAATATGTAATAGACAAGACCTACTCCTTGCTCAACGAAATGGACTCAACACCACATATTCAACGCCTAGGAATATACCTGACTAGGAAGAATCTTAAAACCCATTGATTTATATGTCTCCGTAAGAGAATCAAGCGTGTGTACAGCGGCATAAACGCAGCAGTGAAAATCCGATAAATCGGATTATCAAAATAAATTTCAAAAACAAAACACAAAGACAGTGAAATAGAGAGCAATTCTTAAATAATTTACTCAGGGCATGTGATGCAACCGGGATTGACCACATCTACACCCAGAGCTGGTTGAGACATAAGGCTGGACACTTCAGGCTGATAGCATTGGTGAGTTTCGGTGAGCAAATGCAGACCCTTTGAAGTCATACTGCATGGTACCTATTCCATGGGTCCCAACTCTCCAGGTTCAAGGGATTCTTCCTCCAGCTAAAACATGCATGGGAAACCCAGAGTATCGTCCACCGTGTGATTGGGAAACGATTTCTAATGCATCTCAATTTTCGTATCCTGGTCCTCGGGTTCACCATTCCAGATGCTTTACTAACACTCTCCCCACTTGGAGAGTCAGTGCCTTTAACATCCTCTTTGGCTCAGCTTGCAATTTCTGTGCAAGATGAACAGGAATAGGGATAACCAATGAGAGACTAGCTGTAGGTGTCTGCACAGGCAAATGTAACGCTCATTTCCCACCAGGAAGAGGAATTAAACAAAGGCTCTGCGTGCCCTGCTGGAAACAGATTAGTGCCTGAAGCAATCCTGCGGTTTTGTGCCCAGCTCACAAGAAAGCGAGTTGAAGAAAGGAGCTCAGGAGCACTGTAATTCACAAACCTGCAGAGTTATAAATGACAGCTATCTTCCAAAAGTATACTAAAGTAAGCCTGCGAAGGGAACTTGAAAGCGGGGCAGAATTTAAGGAAAACGATTGCATTGGGTAGACTGGAATTGCCCTGAAAGCAAAGGAAAAGAGGCACAACGTCGACAATGATGCACTTGACCAAAAAGGGCGTATGCGTTTTTTCCTGAATATATTCAGGAAAAAACGCATACGCACTTTTTGGCCAACCAAGCAAGCCTGTAAAGGAAATCTGCACTACAATGAAATCTCACTGCCCCCCGGGCAAAAGGGCCATCTGAAAAAAGTGTAAAATGCAGAAAGGTAGGACAGGATATGGAGAACAGGGAGCCTTGTTATGCTGTTTGGCAGGATGTAAATTGTGAACAGCTACCCTGGAGAAGTATATGGTGTTTGCTGAAACACATAAGAAATAAAGCAACACAGCCTATGGCAATTGCACTAATGGTCCTATTGCTTACGGAAATTAAAATCAAAAACAGACAGCCACCTCAATATTTGGGACGGCTGTGTTAACAAGAAGGTCGTGTACAGTATCAGGTAAATATCCCAGAAAGAAAAAATGGTTAAAGAAGTTGTGGCACGTACGTACAATGCAATATCACTCAGCAATGAAATCTGTGTCATCAGGCCCGTAGCGGCATAGTGAGTGGATGTAGGTACGGTGATTCTACGTGAACTACGTCTCACAGAAAAAGAAACATCATAAGATATCACTAATACACGGAATGTAAACTTGACTACACATGAACTGAATTACAAAACAGAACAGGGTCTGAAATTTAGAAAACCAACTAGTGCTTGCTTATGGGGAAAGGTGCCTTGGGGTGCTGCATAAAACCAGAGACTGAAATTAGCACAGATAACTTTCCATAAGACAGATATGTAATAGACAGGACCTACTACTTGCTCAACGAAATGGACCCAACACCACATATTCAACGCCTAGGAATGTACCTGACTAGGAAGAATCTTAAAACCCATGGATATATATGTCTCCATAAGAGAATCAAGCATGTGTACAGCGGCCGAAACGCAGCAGTGAAAATCCGATAAATCCCATTATCCAAATAATTTTCAAAAACAAAACACAAAGACAGTGAAATAGAGAGCAATTCTTAAATAATTCACTCAGGTATTGTGATGCAACCGGGATTGACCACATCTACACCCAGAGCTGGTTGAGACATAAGGCTGGACACTTCAGGCTGATAGCATTGGTGAGTTTCGGTGAGCAAATGCAGACACTTTGAAGTCATACTGCATGGAACCCATTCCATGGGTCCCAACTCTCCAGGTTCAAGGGATTCTTCCTCCAGCTAAAACATGCATGGGAAACCCAGAGTATCATCCACCGTGTGATTGGGAAATGATTTAAAATGCATCTCAGTTTTCGTAACCTGGTCCTCGGGTTCACCATTCCAGTTTCTTTACTAACACTCTCCCCACTTGGAGAGTCAGTGCCTTTAACCTCCTCTTTGGCACAGCTTGCAATTTCTGTGCAAGATGAACAGGAATAGGGAGAACCAATGAGAGACTAGCTGTAGGTGTCTGCACGGGCAAGTGTAACGCTCATTTCCCACCAGGAAGAGGAATTAACCAAAGGCTCAGCGTGCCCTGCTGGAAACAGATTAGTGCCTGAAGCAATCCTGCGGTTTTGTGCCCAGCTCACAAGAAAGCGAGTTGAAGAAAGGAGCTCAGGGGCACTGTAATTCACAAACCTGCAGAGTTATAAATGACAGCTATCTTCCAAAAGTATATTGAAGTAAGCCTGCAAAGGGGACTTGAAAATGGGGCAGAATTTCAGGAAAACGATTGCAGGGGGTAGACAGGAATTGCCCTGAAAGCATAGGAAAACAGGCACAACGTCGACAATGATGCACTTGCCCAAAACGGCGTATGCTTTTTTTCCTGAATATATTCAGGAAAAAACGCATACGCCCTTTTTGGCCAACCAAGCAAGCCTGTAAAGGAAATCTGCACTACAATGAAGTCTCACTGCCCCCTGGGCAAAAGGGCCATCTAAAAAAAGTGTAAAATCCAGAAAGGTAGGACAGGATATGGAGAACAGGGAGCCTTGTTATGCTGATTGGCAGGATGTAAATTGTGAACAGCCACCCTGGAGATGTGTATGGTGTTTCCTGAAACACGTAAGAAATAAAGCAACACAGCCTACGGCAATTGCACATATGGTCCTATTGCTTAGAGAAATTAAAATCAAAAACAGAGAGCCACCCCAAAGTTTGGGACGGCTGTGTTCCCAAGAAGCTCGTCTACAGTACCAGGTAAATATCCCAGAAAGCAAAAAATGGATAAAGAAGTTGTGGCACGTACGTGCAATGCAATATCCCTCAGCAATGAAATCTGTGTCATCAGGCCCGTAGGGGCATAGTGAGTGGATGCAGGTACGGTGATTCTACGTGAACTACGTCACACAGAAAAAGAAACATCATAAGATATCACTAATACACTGAAGGTAAACTTGACTACACATGAACTGAATTACAAAACAGAACATGGTCGCAATTTTAGAAAACCAACTAGTGCTTGCTTATGGGGAAAGGTGCCTTGGGGTGCTGCATAAAACCAGAGACTGAAATTAGCACAGATAACATTCCATAAGCCAAATATGTAATAGACAAGACCTACTCCTTGCTCCACGAAATGGACTCAACACCACATATTCAACGCCTTGGAATATACCTGACTAGGAAGAATCTTAAAACCCATGGATATATATGTCTCCGTAAGAGAATCAAGCGTGTGTACAGCGGCCGAAACGCAGCAGTGAAAATCCGGTAAATACCATTATCAAAATAAATTTCGAAAACAAAACACAAAGACAGTGAAATAGAGAGCAATTCTTAAATAATTCACTCAGGGCCTGTGATGCAACCGGGATTGACCACATCTACAACCAGAGCTGGTTGAGACATAAGGCTGGACACTTCAGGCTGATAGCATTGGTGAGTTTCGGTGAGCAAATGCAGACCCTTTGAAGTCATACTGCATGGTACACATTCCATGGGTCCCAACTCTCCAGGTTCAAGGGATTCTTCCTCCAGCTAAAACATGCATGGGAAACCCAGAGTATCGTCCACCGTGTGATTGGGAAACGATTTAAAATGCATCTCAGTTTTCGTATCCTGGTCCTCGGGTTCACAATTCCAGATGCTTTACTAACACTCTCCCCACTTGGAGAGTCAGTGCCTTTAACCTCCTGTTTGGCACAGCTTGCAATTTCTGTGCAAGATGAACAGGAATAGGGAGAACCAATGAGAGACTAGCTGTAGGTGTCTGCACGGGCAAATGAAACGCTCATTGCCCACCAGGAAGAAGAATTAACCAAAGGCTCAGCGTGCCCTGCCGGAAACAGATTAGGGCCTGAAGCAATCCTGTGGTTTTTTGCCCAGCTCACAAGAAAAACCCTAACCCTTTCCCGAAGCCTTACCCTAACCCGTCCCCAAAACCTAACCCGTAAATGACACTAACCCGTACTCTAAAACGTACGCTCACCCTAAACCGTTGTCGTACCCTAACCTCTCCCCTAAACCGTCCCCGTCCCTGTCCACTAACCCTAACAATAACCCTAAATCTTACCAGAAGCCTTACCCTAAGCGGTCCCCTAATCCTAACACGTACGCTAACACTAACCCGTAACCTAAAACGTACGCTTACCTTAAACCTTTGTTGTACGCTAACCTGTCCGGTAAACCGTCCCCGTCCCCTAACCCTAACCCTAACCCTAACCCTAATCCTTACCCGAATCCTTACCATAACCCGTCCCCTACTCCTAACCCGTACGATAACACTAACCCGTAGCCAACACGTACAATCACCCTAAACCGTTTTCGTACCCTAACCTGTCCCCTAAACCTTCCCCGTCCCCTAACCCTAACCCTAACTCTAATCCTAAACCTAAACCTTACCCGAAACCTTACCCTAACCCGTCCCCTAATCCTAACACGTACACTAACACTAACCCGTACCCTAACACGTACGCTCACCCTAAAACTTGTCGTACACTAACCTGTCCCTTAAACCGTCCCCATCCGCTAACCCTAAACCTAACCCTAACCCTAAAACTTACCCGAAGCCTTACCCTAACCCGTCACATAATCCTAACCTGTACGCTAACACTAACCCATACCCTAACAGGTACGCTCACCCTAAACTGTTTTCATACCCTAACCTGTCCCCTAAACCGGCCCCGTCCCCCAACCCTAACCCTAACCCTAACCCTAAGACTTACTCGAAGCCTTACCCTAAACCGTCCCCTAATCCTAACCGGTACGCTAACACTAACCCGTACCCTAACATGTACAATCACCCTAAACCTTTGTCGTACCCTAACCTGTCCCCTAAACCGTCCCCATCCCCTAACCCTAACACTAACCCTAACCCTAACCCTTAACCGATGTCTTCCCCTTACCCGTCCCCTAATCCTAACCCGTACGTTAACACTAACCCGTACCCTAACATGTATAATCACCCTAAAACTTTTTCGTACCCTAACCTGTCACCTAAACCGTCCCCGTCCCCTAACCGTAACCCTAAGCCTAAACTTTACCCGAAGCCTTACCCTAACCCGTCCCCTAATCCTAACCCGTACGCTAACACCTACGCTCACCCTAAACCGTTGTTGTACCCTAACCTGTCCCCTAAACCGTCCCCATCCCCTAACCCTAACCCTAACCCTAACCCTAACCCTAAACCTTACCGGAAGACGTACCCTAACCCATCCCCTAATCCTAACCTGTACGCTAACACTAACACATACCCTAACACGTATGCTCACCCTAAACCGTTGTCGTACCCTAATCTGTCCCCTAAACCATCCCCGTCCCCTAACCCTAACAATAACCCTAAACCTAAACCTTAAGCGAAGCCTTACCTAAACCCGTCCCATAATCCTAACCCATACGCTAACACTAATCCGTACCCTAACACGTACACTCACCCTAAATCTTTGTCGTACAATAACCTGTCCCTTAAACCATCCCCATCCGCTAACCCTAACCCTAACCCTAAACCTAACCCTTACCCGAAGCCTTACCCTAACCCGTCCCCTAATCCTAACCCTTACGCTAACACTAACCCATACCATAACACGTACGCTCACCCTAAACCGTTTTCGTACCCTAACCTGTCCCCTAAACCGTCCCCGTCCCCCAACCCTAACCCTAACCCTAAGCCTTACCCGAAGCCTTAAACTAACCTGTCCCCTAATCCTAACCGGTACGCTGACACTAACCATTACCCTAACACGTACGCTCACCCTAAACGGTTGCGGTACCCTAAACTGTCACCTAAAGCGTCCCCGTCCGTCCCCTAACCCTAACCCTAACCCTATCCCTAACCCTAACACTTACCCGAAGCCTTACCCTAAACCGTCCCCTAATCCTAACCCGTACGTTAACACTAAACCTTACCCTAACATGTACAATCGCCCTAAACCATTGTCGTACCCTAACCTGTCCCTTAAACCGTCGCCATCCCCTAACCCTAACAATAACTCTAACCCTAACCCTAACAATTAACCGAAGACTTCCCCTAACCCGTCCCGTAATCCTAAACCGGACCCTAACACTAACCCGTACCCTAACACGAATGCTCAACCTAAACCGTTTTCGTACCCCAACCTGTCCCCTAAACAGTCCCCATCCCCTAACCCTAACCCTAACCCTTAACCTTACCCGAATCCTTACCCAAACCCGGCCCCTAATCCTAACTCGTACGCTAAAACTAAACCGTACCCTAACACGTACGCTCAACCTAAAACGTTGTCGTACCCTAACCTGTCACCTAAACCATCCCCGTCCCCTAACCCTAACCCTAACCGGTCCCCTAAACCATACCCGTCCCTGTCCCCTGACCCTAACCCTAACGCTAACCCTTACCCGAAGCCTTACACTAACCCGTCCCCTAATCCTAACCCGTACGCTAACACTAACCCGTACCCTAACACATACGCTTACCCTAAACCATTGTCGTACCCTAACCTGTCCCCTAAACCGTCCCTGTCCCCTAACCCTCATCCTAACCCTAACCCTTACCCGAAGCCTTACACTAACCCGTCCCATAATCCTAACCCGTACGCTAACACTAAACCATACCCTAACACGTACGCTCACCCTAAACCGTTCTCATACACTAACCTGTCCCCTAAATCGTCCCCGCCCCGTCCCCTAACCCTAACACTAATCCTAACTCTAACCCTTACCTGAAGCCTTACACAAACCCGTCCACTAATCCTAACCCGTACGCTAACACTAACCCATACCCTAACACGTACGCTCACCCTAAACCGTTGTCGTATCCTAACCTTTCCCTTAAACCATCCCCGTCCCCTAACCCTAACACTAACCCTATCCCTAACCCTAACCCTTACAAGAAGCCTTACCCTAACGCGTCCCCTAATACTAACCCGTACGCTAACACTAAACAGTACCCTAACACGTACACTCACCCTAAAACGTTGTCGTACACTAACCTGTCCCCTAAACCGTCCCAGTCCACTAACCCTAACCCTAAACCTAACCCTAACCCTAACCCTTACCCGAAGCCTTACCCTAACCCGTCCCCTAATCCTAACCCATACGCTAACACTAACCCGTACCCTAACACATACGCTCACAGTAAACCGTTGTCGTACCCTAACCTGTCCCCTAAACTGACCCCGTCCCATAACCCTAACCCTAACCCTAACCCTTACCCGAAGCCTTACACTAACCCGTCCCCTAATCCTTACCCGTACGCTAACACTAACCCATACCTTAACACGCACGCTCACCCTAAACCGTTGTCGTACCCTAACATGTCCCCTAAACCGTCCCTGTCCCCTAACCTTAACCCTAACACTAACCCTAAACCTAACACTTACCCGAAGCCTTACCCTAAACCATCCCCTAATCCTAACCCGTACGCTAACACTAACCCATACCCTAACACGTACGCCGACCCTAAACCATTGTCGTACCCTAACCTGTCCCCTAAACTGTCCCCATCCCTTAATCCTAACCCTAAACCTTATCCGAAGGCTTACCCTAACCAGTCCCCTAATCCTAACCCGTACGCTAACACTAACCCGTACCGTAACACGTACGCTAACCCTAAACCGTTGTCGTACCCTAACCTGTCCCCTAAACCGTCCCCATCCCCTAACCATAACCATAATCCTAAACCTTACCCGAAGCCTTACCCTAACCCGTCCCCTAATCCTAACCCGTATGCTAACACTAACCCGTACCCTAACGTAGGCTCACCCTACACCGTTTTCGTACACTAACCTGTCCCCTAAACAGTCCCCGTCCCCTAATCCTAACCCTAACCCTAACCCTAACCGTAAACCTAAACCTTACCCGAAGCCTTACACTAACCCGTCCCCAAATCCTAACCCGTACGCTAACACTAACCTGTACCCTAACACATACGCTCACCCTAAACCATTGTCGTATCCTAACCTATCCCCTAAACCGTCCCCATCCCCTAACCCTAACCCTATCCCTAACACTAACCATTATGCAAAGCCTTACCCTAACCCGTCACCTAACCCGTACGCTAACACTAACCCGTACCCTAAAACGTACACTCACCCTAAACCGTTGCCGTACCCTAACCTTCTCCTAAACCGTCCCCGTCCCCTAAACCTAACCCTAACCCTAACCCTAACGCATACCCGAAGCCTTACACTAACCCGTCCCCTAATCCTAACCCGTACGCTAACACTAACCTGTACCGTAACACATACGCTCACCCTAAAACGTTGTCGTACCCTAACCTGTCCCCTAAACCGTGCCCGTCCCCTAACCCTAACCCTAACCCTAACCCTAACCCTTACCTGAAGCCTTACACTAAACCGTCCCCTAATCCTAACCCGTACGCTAACACTAACCCGTACCCTAACAGGTACCCTCACCCTAAACCGTTGTCGTACCCTAACTTGTCACCTAAACTGTCCTCGTCCCCTAACCCTAACCCTAACCCTAACCCTAACGCATACCCGAAGCCTTACACTAACCCATCCCCTAATCCTAACCCGTACGTTAACACTAAACCTTACCCTAACATGTACAATCACCCTAAACCGTTGTCGTACCCTAACCTGTCCCCTAAACCGTCCCCATCCCCTAACCCTAAAACTAACCCTAACCCTAACCCTAATATTTAACCGAAGCCTTCCTCTAACACGTCCCGTAATCCTAACCCGTACCCTAACACTAACCCGTACCCTAACACGTATGCTCAACCTAAACCCTTTTCGTACCCCAACCTGTCCCCTAAACAGTCCCCATCCCCGAACCCTAACCCTAACCCTAACCCTTACCCTTACCCGAATCCTTACCCTAACCCGTCCCCTAATCCTAACCCGTACGCTAAAACTAACCCATACCCTAACACGTACGCTCACCCTAAATCATTCTCGTAACCTAACTATCCTCTAAACCGTCCCCGTCCCCTAACCCTAACCCCAACCCTAACCCTTACCCGCAGCCTTACCCTAATCCGTGCCCTAAACCTAACCCGTACACTAACACTAACCAGTACCCTAACACGTACGCTTAACCTAAACCCTTGTCGTACACTAACCTGTCCCCTAAACTGTCCCCGTCCTCTAATCCTAACCCTAACCCTAAACCTAACCCTAGCCCTTACCCTAAGCCTTACGCTAACCCATCCCCTAATCCTAACCCATACGATAACAGTAACCCGTACCGTAACACGTACGCTCACCCTAAATCGTTGGCATAACCTAACCTGTCCCCTAAACCGTTGCCGTCCCCTAACCCTAACCCTAACCCTAACCCTAACCATAACCCTTACCCGAAGCCTTACCCTAAACCGTTCCCTAACCTAACCTGTATGCTAACACTAACCCGTA